>NW_025113086.1:2003352-2561342 GCF_010416935.1 Polistes fuscatus | reverse complement strand
TACGCATCACCGTTCTAGTTGCTCGATTGTTACTTCGAATCGATCAGAATATTTTTTTTTTTATTAACGAACGATTAAAATAATTACTCAACAATGTGTATTATATTGTTTCTCCCTCCTCCCAGCTTCGCATATAAAAATTATTTTTTCTATTGTTGTAGTAACGTCAATCTGATGAAAGATTTCAAATAAAAAAAAAATAAAAGTAAGAAAGAGACAGGGGAGGGGGGGGATTTATGAAGTAATCATAAATTATTTACGAGAATCGAATGAACGTGTATGAAAGAATATATGTGTGTGTGTGTGTGTGTGGATGAGATAAAGAGAGAGAGCGAGAGAGAGAGAAACATTTAAATGTGTGTTAAAAACGTGTGTGAAAATTACAATTTATTCGGAATTGGAATTGTGGTGATATTTGTTAAACGCGATGTTGGTGTAATTGTATTCTCATAACAAACGAAGAAAGAAAGAAAGGAGAGGAAATAAAAAAAACATAAATAATAAATTTACTGGATACGTACGATCGTCGCAACGCACAAAAAAAAAAAACAAAATAAAAAAAAAATAAAAATAGGGCTCTCGTCGAGACTCTCTTGAAAAGGTTTGAATAAAAAAAAAAAAAAACAAATAAGAAAAAAGAAGAAGAATTAATTAACAATCGATCGATAAGTCCTGTGGTCGAATTTTAATTGGACGATTCGATCGATCGAAATTTTGGGATAGTTTTGTTTTTTATTTGGAAAGAAATGTTTTTTTTTATTTCAATTTTGCGAGAATGAGAGTGAGTGAGAGAGAGTGAGAGAGAGAGAAAGAGAGAGTGGAAGCGTTGCTTCGATTGTTTCAATGTTGATATGTCAATGCTGTGATGTTATCCTTTGGCACTTAAAAACCGATGAAGATAAAAAAAAATGAAAGAAAGAAAAAAAAGGAAGAAAGAAAGAAAGAAAGAAAGAAAGAAAGATGAAATACATTATAAATATTCTATCCCTTTTTCTCGAACACGTTCCCTTCATTAAAAAATAAAATAAAATAAAATAAAATAAAATAAAATAAAATAAAATAAATTATACCACGAATGTTATCTCCGATAGGAAGAAGATTTGAATGAAATAATAATTAAAAAAGAGGGTGAAACGTATAGAAACATATATACACACACACACACACACATACGTCGCATACATATGTACACACATGGACATATATGATAAAAAAAAGACACACTTTTTATTGTACTACGAGAAATATTTATATTTATTGTAATTCCGCATAGACCCCTTCTCTCTTTTTGCGAATAAAATGAAACATACCCATTCACACACACACACACACACACATACATAAACGCATAAATATAAACTCACACACGCGCGTGTGTACAAATTAAAGAAATAAAATGCGAGATAAAAAAGGAAAAATGTGAGAGGGTAAAAGAAATGAATATAATAAATAAATTAAATTATATATGAAAATATAATTAAGATTAACAAAAGCAACTTAGTTAGAATTTAATCGTATTTAATGTAAAGATTATTATTATTATTATTGTTACACATCTCAGTGATTATCTCCTATTGGTCGGTGATAATATCTCGGAGAGAAAAAATCAGTCGAGAAAATGATTACGACGATTTATTATTATTATTATTATAATTATTTTATAATAATGATTTACGACGACGATCATTTAGATCAAATTTAATAATAAAACAGTCTACTCGAATATAAATGAAAAAGTTGCATCTATTAGCGACCATTTTGAAAAGTATTTTGTGTTTTTGTTTATTTTTAATTATAAAATATTTCTATAAAGAAAGAAAAAAAAGAAAAATGGCGTCGTAATCATTCTCACTCACACATTCTCTCTCTCTTTCCTTCTCTCTCTGATATTTCACCGATAACCAAATTCCTACATTTGTCGCATTTGTAAATAAAATTTTTATCATCACACGGAGATACTTTATTATTATTATTATTATTATTATTAATATTATTAACTAGTATTATTAGAAACTTGTAAGTTCATTACTGCGAATACCAAATCTTGCCAATGTTCCTTCAAAATCCTTCCTACAACTTATCTCGTTAAAAATCTATTCTAATATATTTTTTTCACCTATGTCATGGTCTATTTAAGATCATATTAGGTTTACAATTTATTGTTAATTAATATTTTATAATATAGTAACTTGTTCGGGTTGCTGCATCAAATCCAGTGGTGACCAAAAGTAACCTATTCAATGCGAACAATTAATTATTTATATCTACACATTTACACTGTATTCGAAAATTTAAATTATTACAAGTATCTCTATATACACACACACATCCATACATATATACATACATACACGCGCACAGATTAAATATTTTAAATATTTATTTCATATACACATAAGTTTTATTTGATTATTTCAAGAGCCATAGAAAACAATGGTGGTGTCGGAAGGACCAAAAAATAAAGTTAATAATATAATTAAATCATTTGAAATCAATTGAAAATTGAAATTGAATTTAATACAGCCATTAGCCCGGTAGTACTTGCGTTACATAATTTTTAATTAAATTTAAATAAATCGCAAGTAATACCGACCCAGGTCTCACCGCGAGGAGGTTGCTGTTTTGGAGACCCCCGGGCTAAGACTCTACTTCTACAATTACTTTTTTTTTGAATAAATTCATATCATATTTTTCATTTATTAGAAAACAATTTTTTTTTTTAAAATGCAACGCGTAAAACGAGTCATACATTTTTTTCTTTCAACTATTATTCAAGTTGAATGAAAAATCATGAACATCGTTTTAAATCGATCCTACCTACCCGATTTACAATCCTAAATTAACGCAAACATGCAACATGCAAACGCTTTCACGTAGATTCGCTTGAAATTTTAAATACAAACGCAAGTTTTTTTTTTTTATTAATAAACGCAAGAATGTAAACCGTTTTAATTTACATTCGATTGAAACTTACGATGTAACAACACGCAAATTGTTACAATAGGAACGCACGCATTTTTATGTGCACTTTTACGTGCACATATTATTTTAATGATATTAAGAATATTATTATTAATGCTAATATTATTTGAATAATAATAAGAATTCGTAATGAAATATCAAAAATATACATCATATTATCGAATGAAAATAATTTAACATAAATTCTTGTTTCATTACTCATCTTATTATCATACTTATAGATAACCGATTTTATTATCTTATAATCTAATATATAATTCTATCTACGACTAATCCTCTTCAGATGCTGCTAACAATGGTGCTATCTGTGAACAGAAATAATCTAAAAAAAAAGATTTATAATTAAACAAGAATTGATGAAAAAATTGATGAATTGTCATCAGTGAACATTTTTTGACAATAAATGCATAATTGACATACTAAACCAAATACCAGAAAATTTGTTCACAAACACGCATACATTCATACATTCATACATTTAGACAAAAAAACCAACACCACGACTACTACGAGAACAAAACAAACAGAAAACAGTGGAATAGAATCTTGCCAATATCGATGAACCTAAAACAAAAATTCATTTTATATTATTACGTATAACACACACTTATACGTAATTTTTATTAATTTATTTTTATATCCTAAATGATTGCATTACAAACCTTGGGATATTATTGCAGATATTGTTGTAAAAATCCATTGATAAAATGGTATTTTGCGATATGAAACCTTACAGCTTGAAAATACAGTACTTTCTATAACAAAAAACTAGATAAAAAGGGCATGTGTGGGAAAATGAAATTCGATGTACGATCCACGATCAAAACTTTTCAATTGGATTATTTAATAAATAATGAAATTTGAAAAAAAAAAAACAATTTAAATGATTAATAAGTGGACATTACAAAATACCGAATTCTCGATGCATTAGAAAATGTATTTTTCTATATTTAAACACAAGTGAATATGAAAAAATGCATGTTTCCGATGCATGCTTTTTTCAATATACAAATATATGAATAGAAAAATGTTTTTATTTCATAGAAAAATTATTAATCGATTAATACAATTACAAATACACATAGGAAATTATTCAAGACACATTATAAAAAACTTAATCAATTGTGAATACATCACAATATTTAAAAAATTAATTAACGTCGCGTTCAAAGGAAACAAAATGAAAAATATTGCACCTTGCGTCGTATTACAAAATGCATACGCAATTATGCATATCGCCATAACTATAACCATAACGAGATCAAATCTATGTTTGATCGATAGAGTACATAAATTTTTTATTTAATTACATTTATATTAACGCGAAGTATGCAGTTACATCGACGAGTGTCTGATGTACATATTACACCACTTAAACATATACAAGACACTTTTTTATTTCTACTAAACTATTAAAAAATAAAAAATAGTAATACAATTTCACAATTATCGAAGCACGTATTTTAAATAAATATGAATTAAAGTACATTAATGTAATATGAAATCTTAAAAGAAGAAAAAATTGAAATTCAATATACAAAATATTAATTGAACATTGAAACAATATTGATAATTAATTAATTGCTAGTGCTTGCTTTAACAGATTCTAATCTAATCAAGTCTCATAGATTGTTAACCGGAATAGTGTGAGTAATTTTTAATATTAATAAGCGCTGCAATTTTACATCGCAGCTCTGCCCCAAATGTGACAGGTAAGCATATACGTTCTTTATGATTGTAAAAAAATAGAAAAATAAAATAGTAAAAATATATAAAAAAAAAAGAAAAAAAAAAGATTATTCCAAGTTAAAATCTACAAGCTTGATCATCCCCAGGTGTATTTACAATCCCGTATACAAGCCTGGGGTCCCTGTTCTCAACTTATTCATAATAATCCACACTCTCTCGAGAGAGTGTGGGACAGCCTTTTAATTCGGTTTATTTGTATATCAAGATTTATGCATTTTTATTCATATCATATAATTTCTTCTATTATAAATCTCTGTGTAAAAATATTTCAATGATTTTTATATCATCTCTCTTTGGTTTCCTCTTTTTGGTTTCCTCTCTTAAAAAACTTTTATTTATATATATATTTATTAAAAATACTTTCTTTAAATATTTCTTATGCAAAGTTGATATTTATTTGTTAATAATTTTAGAATCAAAATGCACACCCTTGACATATTTATATGCACTCGCATGTGCTGGCTGTACTTTCGTGTATTTTCATTCGCTTAGCAAGACTTATACGTTTCTAATCAGAATGATTCAAAATAGCTTTTCATTCTAATTTGCACTATTTAATTATTATATATAGATTATATACAAAATGAAATTTTCTAATTATTATTAGATAAATTTCTTTGGTTAAAAAAAAATAATATGAAGATTGAAATATTAAAAATATTTATTTATTAAATACTTTCATCAGTGCACTTATTCATTCATTTTTGATCATTCTGAATGAGAAATGTATATTCTTACCATATTTTCATCTGCATTTAGCAGGTATGTTCGACTGCATTTAGCAGTTATATTCATCTGCATTTGGCAGGTATGTTCGACTGCATTTAGCAGTTATGTTCATCTGCGTTTAGCAGATATGTTTGTACTTACTGCGATTTTCGTATGCACTTTTCAGTGCAGGCAAGCCTTTTAAATTGTTTCATTTATGTACCAAAACTATACATTTTTATTCCAAAAAAATTATTATTCTACTTTTATATATAATAAATAAAAACATATATATTAAAAAAATTGTTTTCATATTACTCATTATTTCTCCTCCATATATCTCTTGTAAAATCTTTCTTTAAATATTTGTGTATAGTAAAAATAGTTTCTCCCACTCTCTCTTATGAACTTATTAACTTTTTCACTTGATATTTATTTATAAATAATTTTGGAATGAAAATATATATTCCGGACATATTAATATGCACTTATGAGTGCTGGCAGCCAGCATAATTATATTCATCTGCATTTAGCAGGTATGTTCGATTGCATTTAGCAATTATATTTATCTGCATTTAGCAGGTGTGTTTGTACTTACTGCGATTTTTGGTATGTTCGATTGCATTTAGCAATTATATTTATCTGCATTTAGCAGGTGTGTTTGTATTTACTGCGATTTTCATATGCACTTTTAAAGTGCAGGCAAGCCTTTTAAATTGTTTCATTTATGTACCAAAACTATACATTTTTATTCCAAAAAAATTATTATTCTACTTTTATATATAATAAAAAAAAAATATATTAAAATTGTATTTTCATACTACTCATTATTTCTCCTCCATACATCTCTTGTAAAATCTTTCTTCAAATATTTATGTGTAATAAAAATATTTTCTCCCACTCTCTCTTATGAACTTATTAGCTCTTTCATTTGATATTTATTTATAAATAATTTTGGAATGAAAATGTATATTCCGGACATATTAATATCCACTTATGAGTGCTGACTGCCATTTGTTTTATTTCATTTATTTAGCAAGACATATACGTTTCTAATCAGAATGATTCAAAATACCTTCTCATTAATTTGCACTATGTAAATATAAATCAATTATTATATATAGATTATATATAAAATGAAATTTTCTAATTATTATTAGATAAATTTCTTTGGTTTAAAAAAAAATAATATGAAGATTGAAATATTAAAAATATTTATTTATTAAGTACTTTTATTTTATTAGATTATATATAGAATATATTATATAATTATATATAGATTATTAGATTATATATAGAATAAAATTTTCAAATTATTATTAGATAAATTTCTTTGGTTAAAAAAAAAAGTAATATGAAGATTGAAATATTAAAAATATTTATTTATTAAGTACTTTTATCACTGCATTCATTCGTTTATTTTTGATCATTCTGAATGAGAAATGTATATTCTTACTGTATGTTCATCTGCATTTAGCAGGAATTTCCATCTGCATTAAGCAGGTATGTTTGTACTTACTGCGATTTTCATATGCACTTTTCAGTGCAGGTATGTACTTACTGCGATTTTCATATGCACTTTTCAGTGCAGGTATGTACTTACTGCGATTTTCATATGCACTTTTTAGTGCAGGCATGTACTTACTGCGATTTTCATATGCACTCTTCAGTGCATTCAATAAGAATGATTCAAATTTTCTTTTTATTAATTTGTTACTATTAAAAAAAAAAAATTCAACGATCATATATTCAATAAAAAAGAAATGTATAAATAGGATAAAAGACTATGTAAAGCAAAGTGAAAATGGTAACCATTTGGATGCAATAAAAAATACATTACATATATATATTCAAAAAATTATTATATCTTGAAAAAAAATTGAAATATATTGAATTGAGAAATGAATTGAAATATTGAAATATTTAAAATATTTAATTATATATATATTCAAAAAATTATTATATCTTGGTAAGAAATTGAAATATATTAAATTGAGAAATGAATTGAAATATTAAAATATTTAAAATCTTTAATTATTATATACTTTGATTAATATGTTTATTAATTCAATTTGAATCATTCTGAATGGTAAAACCTTAATTTTGTGTCCTTATCTGCATTCATGAATGCAGGAATGTCCTCTTCTTCCATCGTTGTATCCAAATGCACTATTTGTGCAAGCTGCAGCAATCCATGAACGTCCACACAATTTAAACGAACGTGACTCTAATTTTATGAAAAATATCTAAGACAAGACTCTAATTTATATACTTTAAAAATGCAATGACTCGACTATTAATTTATTTTAATAAGAAAAATGCAATGAGACTCTAGTTTTAATCTAATGTAATAAAAAAATTCCAATGACTCGACTTTTAATCTAATTTAATAAGAAAATTGCAATGACTCGACTTTTAATTTAATTTAATAAGAAAATTGCAATGACTCGACTTTTAATATAATCTGAAAAGAAAACTGTAATGACTCGACTTTGAATCAAATAGAAAAAAAAATGCAATGACTCTATTAATTAATTAAAAATAGCAAAATCTAGATTCTAGTATTTAAAAGACTCAAATTTTTCACGAACGCGAGTGTGTGGAACAGCGTTGGGAGATGGAATGGTCCATCATCTCCATTCAGGAACAACTTATAACTAATACTACTACGAGCATAAGTGACAACGTGATAAAGGGGTAGAAAAAGGATTTTGATATGACCACGAACCATTGATCAAAGGGTTATCAAAGATATCCTTTGAAAAATAACTCGTAGTCGAATAGTTGCCCACTTGATACCACAATTTGTGGGGGCCTCTTCGGCATTTTGCCTCTTCTTTGCTTCGTGCCCTGACCACTGCAATGGAGCATTCCCTACGTGCGACGCAAGAAAAGAATTACGTGTCAAAAAACGCCCTACCGTTTGAAACAAAACATTCACAAAAATTGGCACATTTCAGTGGATTATATCAAAAGAATGAAATCGTCCCTGAGCTAAACCGACCTAATCCCGACCTGTTCTCACCATACGCGACAAGGCTCAAACCCTCGTGTTTAATAAAACTTATTCTATTATACGAGACGCATTTGATATTAAGCTGAAAGAAAATTGGGAAGGAATCAACACAGTTATTAGTAATTGTTATTTCCGCAGGTTTTACGCTGGTATTTTTTTTCTTTTTGTTTGTTTGTTTTTATTTTTATTATTACTTAACCTAACGAGAGGTAAGAGCTTGCAACGTACAGTATCGATTTATTCTAAATAATATAACCACTGAAATATGACAAAGTTCATAAATGCATCATCCCAAACGCCACTGACGAATCCCAACACGCAAACTCAACTGCGTTCCTACCTGAGTGCGTCTCGATTTTTTCTAACACAAGTTTTAATTACTTACTTATTTGTAAAATAAAATAAAAAAAAGAAATGTGTAATAGATTGAAAAAATATTGAATTAATTCCGTAAATTAATCACACTAGCCTGTGGACGATCAATGGACTCGAAAGAATTCACCGATCGTACGCAACTACACAAGCACATTTAATCGAATGCTCCAGCAGATATATTTTTCTGAATGATGAACCTATTAAAAACTAAGATTAACACGTTGCACATTAAAGGTGAATAATGTTTCGATAAAAAGAAAAAATTACAACAATTGTAATAATCTCATTTTATTCGAATAAGTGTATGTTATTGCTAACATTAAGAAGTATATTACTAAAGATCGCGAAGTGCAAGTGTTAATATACTTAAAAAACTAAGTATCAAAACTAATTCAAAATCCTTTGCTAAGTTCAAAAGATATTGGGTGATCTATCTAATGTTCTCATTGGTTGCAAAGTATTTTTGAACTGTTTGATACAATTATCTTAACTTAATGCATAGTATCAGCAAAAAAATGGAGAGAAAAGGAATAATGAAAAGTGTAAAAATTTGCTGACACTTAGCCGAAACCCCGGAGGCAGGAATGTCCACCCTGAATGGAAGCAAACCTATTGCCGTACCCGGTCCTTACCTACTTAAAATTAAAGTTTTCACATACACTCAGAAAAGTATGCTACCTGCCTGCCTATAAACCTATATTTAAAAGTGCAAACAGACACACCAACACAATCATTCCACGCTGGATCTGTTACTCACATACCACCAGGGTGCAAAAAACCTAAACTAGAGAGCATGCCCCGGGGCACCTCCGACACCCTAGTTCAACCACGTTCTAAACTTATATGCTAATAGGAGTACGTACCGAATGCTGTAATCGTCTGCCAAGGCTAGTGATTATTGCAATAATAACTAATGCAAAAATACTGGTACATACTAGTATATATCTGCATACTAATATAATACAAGTATTGTCAAATTTCCACAAATAAATGTGAAAACTCTACTATTCAAAACGATTCGGAAAAAAAAATGAGAAAAATTTAATGCGAGTAAAAAAATACAAGTACATATCACACATGACTGTACAAGTATTTATTTGAATATTGAATAATGCATTAATAAAAAACTTTCACGAAACGATGTACAGTACACACTACCTAATACGCACACACTGGTGTAAAGTACATCGTGCAATCACTAACACAATGACAGCCGCCAAAGGAAAACTTAATAACTAATAACCCATGCAAACTTTTTCTCACCCATACGTGTAACACCTGGGCAACACGCATCGATGAGAACGAAGAGTGCATAGGGGGGAGAAAAGGGGAATTAGTATATTAGGCTGAAAATCCTGATCTAAAAAAACATAATTAACATACATGAAAAAACATTTTTATAAAAATTCATCTAAACGGATTAAGGACTCTACAAGTCATTTGGTGAATAATGACTTAAGCAAGTGAATGAAAAAAAAAAAATACCCCATAAGAAACGTTTTATATTATTATATAATACTGTTTCGAGGTAGTGCAGTGTAGAGTGATTCTAACGGTGACACAAGATGGATATTTCTTAAAAACCTCGGACGACTCTTTCACTAAATGGCTGTTCTAATTAAAGAACTGGGTTTTAAACCACCACTTAATTGCCAGAATCTATCCGGTCGCGAATTTTGTTTGTCTTCTTGCTCATTTATTGATAACAATATCGAAGTATCGATATATTGAAGTAAATTACGATTTGAAAAACTAATCACGATTTAAAAAACTGATCATTATTGAAAATCTAATCACAATTGAAAAACTAATTACGAAGCAATGCATATAAAACAATTTTATATGCTTTTTATTGGCACGAAATCGAGTAAATTAATGCTCGATTTCACCATTACTAACACGATTAAATACGTTAAAAAAAAAATAAGTACTATAATTAATTGCAATGTTAATTAAGTGAATTGAAACCGATGAAACAAGAAGACCCTGGCCTAATCTAAATAAATCACATGTATAAAAATCACATATATTGGGAATCACTCGTGAGCAAAATCAAAGATTTTACTCACGGTCGCTTATGCTCGTTTCGGACAAAACACATCTACGAATACAACCAGGAACCCGTGCCGATATTGGACCTTTCATCCTCGGCATGATTGGGTCACTGGAGGAACTTTAAATTTGTTCACTCACTCGTTACCAATTGTTACCATAAAAATAAAATAAAAAATGAAACTGAACAATTGGCAGTAGAAGTTCTGCGATGGCTCCAAAACACTCGTCCCCCTCGCTGTTGGTTGAACGATGTCGTGAAGTTGAAAAAAAAAAAAGAATTCTTGAATTGATGAATCGATGAATTGTTGAATCGATGAATCGATGAATTGTTGAATCGATGAATCGTTGAATCGTTGAATCGTTGAATCGATGAATCGTTGAATCGATGAATTGTTGAGTCGATGTATTGTTGAATCGTTGAATCGTTGAATCGTTGAATCGTTGAATTGATAAGCAAGCTGTAAATAAAAATACAAAATAAAATTAATTATGTTTCATATCATTCAAAAGATTTTTCATGAATGAAAAACATGAATAAAAACAATCACGATTTAAAAAATGAATGTATGAGAAGTAATAATTAAGATTAGAAAATAATACTAACCGTTGATTTATCCAGACGAAGCCCCAGATTCGTCGATAAAGATGATCCAGAAGAAGTAAAGATGAGAAGTTGATTTAAATTTGATGAATTGTTGAATCGTTGAATTGATGAGTAATCTGTAATTAAAAATAAAAAATAAAATTAATTATGTTCCATATTATTCAAAAGATTTTTCATGAATGAAAAACATGAATAAAAACAATCATGATTTAAAAAATGAATGTGTGAGAAGTAATAATTAAGATTAGAAAATAATACTAACCGTTGATTTATCCAGATGAAGCCCCAGATTCGTCGATAAAGATGATCCAGAAGAAATAAAGATGTTAATTCACACTTTCGACCATGACAATATTTTAATCGAAACGCAAATCCTCTTCTACCGATTTGGTCGAAAGTGTGTTAATGATTCTAATCGCGTACCGATCAAATTATTTTTTTAACAAGAATATTTTAACAAATTCTTGCATTGATTTTAAATAACGATTGAATTACTTTTAAAGCAATCTATACGATTGCATACAAAAAATGCAACATTTTTCGAAACAAAATGACTCTAAGATTGCATTGCACGCAATCGCAACTGAAGTTCTGAAAATCAAAGTTTAGTTAAAGCAAGTCGTAGCGTACTTCTGTTTATTTATTATGCTATAAGTAAAAAAATATATTCTCATCGTTATAAAATTCAATTATTTAAACTACATGATCTCCAAAAATTCTGAAATCGTGATACTATTTTCATGTGCAGTAATTATTAATAAAAAAAAAATATTCAAAAGATGTAACCACAAACTTGTAAACTATATAAAAAAAAATAAAAAATACAAACGAGAAAATACGCGTTGCATTCTATCTTTCAAAGAATAAATTTCATCGCGATAGGGTTATTTTTACAGAAGTATGCCAATTGCGTTAATACCTAAAAAAAAGAATAGATATAGCATTAATGTAAAACTAAACAAGATGAAATATTTATAAATAATCATTTGAACAATTAATTAGAATCGATTGAACGTGTCTTGAATTATTTAAGTGAATTTAATATACCATAAAAAATAAAATGAATTTAAATGAATCAAATTGAAACAACAATTTCAACGCGTAATTAAATAATTAATTCGATAAATCATTTCATTATTGCATTAGAATTAATTAATAAAACGGGAAGTTAAAATTTTCTAATATATCGAACATCAGCCATTAACTCGACAGTGCTTACGTTATACCATATCAATTTTATGAACACCATAAGCAATATCGATTACCGGATCTCACCACATTTAATTAGTATGATTTCAATGGGATGATAGAGTAAACCATGAATAGAATGGAATAATATAAAACTATAAAAAGAATGAGATGATAATAAACCATAAATAAAAAAGAATAAAACTATGGTGACAATCTTACTAAAACCATGAGAAAAATATAAGATCCCGTAATCGTCTGGTTATAAATCTTATTTAATTTCATGATGTTGACACCATCGATAATGACTGCATACAATCTGTAAATTAAATAATGAATAGATAATTAATTAGATAATTAAATTGCGTAATATCAAATATTATTTAATTAAAATAGGAATAAAAATTCTTACGTGCGAGAGCGAACACGTTACGACTTGTTCTGATGCCGGTCGAAATGGCAATAAGACGCGCGCGATGAGTCACCCCACCTCTCCCCTTCCACTCACCTTGTTACGTAGTACCGAATTGTTTTTCTATGTGTACTTGAGGTAAGAACTAATCTCTCGGAATTCACCGAGCGATGTAAACAAAGCTAACGTCTAACACGTTTAACTTTGTCTTTCTTATACGTAACATTCAAAATAAACTCCTACTAATAAAAACAACCGTGGAATAAATGTACTAAAAACTATCGTTTTTTTTGTTTTCAACTAAACTACGCGTTTTCTTTATTTATAAAGATAGATTGGTATTTATTTATTTTTTAACATTTAAACGATTAAGTGTATGCTTAATGTTTATATTGATTTCTCGTGCGAAATTGAGAAATAATTTTAAATATATGTAATTATTAAATGTAATCTTGAATTTTTAAGGTTAATTAAAATGCTTACTTATTAAAAATTGCAAGCTATTCAAATGTTTGTTCTTTAATGTATTTAAGATTATAATATTATATATAATATATAAATAATATATAAATATAAAAATATTGAAAATTGCAAGATATTCAAATGTTTGTTCTTTAATGTATTTAAGATTATATATATATATATAATATATAAATAATATATATAAATGTAAAAATATTAAAAATTGCAAGATATTCAAATGTTTGTTCTTTAATGTATTTAAGATTATAATATTATATATAATATATAAATAATATATAAATATAAAAATATATATAAAAATAATAAATATAAATATAAATATAATAATATAATAATATAATATAATATATATATATATTTATATTTTTTTTAAATAGGAAGAAAGAGAAGTAAAGGTAATGAAATAAAAATGTAAATAATTATGGGACATAAATTATTATTTTATATTCTCTCTCGTGTGAAATATAATATAATAATAATAAACGACGAATACAATATTAATAATACAAAAAAAAAAAATACATTATTTACATTAACTAGGTACAATGCATGGATACAATCATGTCAATCATATGCACTCGCATTTTCTTTTTCATTTTTTCGTGCATTCTCGCACATTTTTACTCGGCTGCCCCTCCCTCCCCCCCAAGAGAATTCATTTATTTATTTATTTTAATTATTTTTGTTTCACGTATCGTACCGATTCTTTGGTAATAAGATGCGCAGCACCGAGCATCAAATAAAACAAAAACAAAGAAAAACAAACGATGAAAATGATTTAATTATTTATTTATTAATTTGTTGCTTTTTGTATCGCGATCGAAATGATATCTCAATTGAAATTGATCATTCGTTTGATTATTATTTACATACAAGTACAGAATACCCTTAAACAAAATTACATAAAAAAAAAAAAAACGAATAATAATAAAAATGAAATAAAATAAAATACACTGTCCAATCGGATTGCACGACGAGATTTACAAAAACACAGTCGAGGACAGCATACAGAAATAATTTAAATTTGTTGTTACGAGCGAACTTAACTAATGAAATTATAAATTACGAATAGAAAAGAGAAAAAAAAAATATTATGTTTTACAGGTAACATAAATAAATAGGCGATATTATCTTCGTTAATTAGGTATTACAATTGATGATGTCATTCTTGAACTAATTCATTTAACACACGATGGAAAATTAATCTTCTTAAGAAGATTAAATATTAATAATAATAATAATAATAATAATAATAATAATAATAATAGAATTAATAATAGTAATAATAATACATAATCGTGTGGTCAAAAAGATTGTCATACGTGATCTTGTCCTAAAAGCTAAATTTTTATAGTACACATACATTTTTAATATGCATCTATCATGTTTCTTTTGGAAATTAATTTCATTAGTATCGTTTATCATAATACTTAACTTTCCCATAAAATCTTTTCTTAAAATCATTTGAAATTCTAAAAAAAGATACTTCATGCGTGAAATAATTGAGAAATTGAGTTAATCAGATTTCATGATTATCTAAAACGTCTTGAATTCTATAAAATTAATTTCCAAACAACCTAATTTACATTTATATTTATTCATTTATTTATTTAATTATTTATTTATATATATATATATATATTTTTTTTGTTTGTTCATATAGTAGATCTACCTTTGGTACAATTTATTTTTTTCTCTCTTACTACTGACTACAATCATGATTTCTCTTTGTTTAATAGCATAATATTATCGATTATGTCCCTTGATAAATATCGATTATCATTTTTCATCCCATTTGTCTTATTTGATTTAATTTTCTTTATTTGTTTTTGGTAAAAACAGAAAAGATCGATGAATCTTTTCTTAAATCGCATTGAAGGAACAACAATAACGAAGATTTCACGTTTAACTTCTAACATTATCGATGAATTGAATGTTTTTAAGTATAATAAATCAGGTAATAAACCTAACCGTTTAAAGTTAGACGATTCTTGTACTACATCGTAATATCTCATTAATATTTTCTTCAATTCATAAAGCATAAAAATTGCGAAAATATTTGAACGAACGAACGAGCATGATCGTTCGTTTGTAATCCCTCATATAAAAAGATAATTTTCGTAATCATTATAGGCAGCTGTTGTTACATGTTTGGATGAAATTGGTGTCGATGGTACACTCAGAGGCAATTGTTGCTGTTGCGATTGCGATTGCGATTGTTGTTGTTGTTGTTGCACACGCGACAATTGCAATGCCGGCAATTGCGTTGTATGCGGAACAACTATTCTCGATGTTTGATTTATCGAACCCAATGATAAATGATGATGATGATGATGATGTTGGTCCAGTTTGTGAACGTTGTTGTTCGTAGTACTCGTATTATTATTATTGTTATTGTTATTATTGTTGTTGTTGTTGTTGTTAGGATGATTATTGTTATTATTGTTGGTATGCTGATGAAGAAGAAGATGATTGTTGTTCTCGCTTTGTGCATAATGACGATGATCGGCATGAAGATTCAGTCGTGACATCGCCATACTGATACTCGAGTCAGACGCCCACATACTCTGAAAATGACGAGGCCTTTGTGTTACCCAACTTGAATTTGACTTTCTATTCATACAATTCTTATGAATTATTTTTCTAACCATATGCATATACGTTTTCACGAGGTAAACTCGCTTTTACTATATTAAGAAGAATTATCTTTTATTGGAATCGAATACAATCGTCTTATTGTTCTAAGTGAAATCGTATGATTCATTTAAATGAATTTCAGTTTTATTTTATTTTTATTATTCGATGCACGGTTTGCGATGACTTTTAATGATGCGGATAAATTTTCTTTCGTTTTACAAGTGGAAAATATTTGTATATATATTTTATTTTAATTTTAATTTTTTATTCTCAAAAACACATGTCTCGAGATTTATCGTATTATATTTTTGAATTTAAAGATGTATTAGGAAAATCACCTTTCTCCTGTGTGGATTATAATCGGGATTACGTCGAATACGTAAATGTCTATCAGCACTGGTCCATCGTTGCGTAACTTTGAGAGGTGAATCATCTGGATGTAATTTTCTTTGATACTCTTCACCTTCGCAAACTTCGTACAATGAAAATTGTTCAACGCGTTCCTTCGAACTATAGCAACTCAATAACATCTGGATCAATTCGTCCACGGTGGTCTGTTCTGATACGAGCAGACTCTTGTACTTTGACTGGAAAATAAAAGAAGAAGAAAAAAATGTTAAATCAAAGTTAATCCTAGAAGTTTATTGTTTCGAATAATTACGTATATAAGATCCTACTTATTATACTAAACGATATTACTAACATAACATTCTATGTTTAACGTTAAATACTTACACCAGACATGAGAGCACTGTCGTATATTTTCACAAGCCCGCCACGACGTGTCTGCAAAGAAAATCTGCAAAGGAAAGAAAAAGAAAAAATCATGAATTTCATTTTTTTTTTATCTTTTTTCTTTTTTCAGTTTATAGTTAAAACGAGAAGAAGAAAAAGAAGGCAAAAAAATAAAACAAGATCGGTAAGTTCAAAAGGTTACATTCGTTGGAAGATCTCTACCTCCCTCCCCTACCCCTCTGCCCTTCGTTCTACTTCGATTTCACCGGAAGTTTCCAACTACCTAACCGAAAATAACCAAAATGAAATGAAACATACGATAGAAAATTCAGAATTTCTTTTTTTTTTTTTTATTTATATCATTAAATCGATTTGTCTTTAAATATTTATATGTAGGGCCATAGATTTTTGTCTAACGTATGAGAAAATCTTTTTTTAATGATCGGTTTATATAGACGCGTACATGTGTCTGTCTGTGTGAAAGAAAATAAATAGACGTTTGGAGAAGAGAGTGGAAAAAAAAGAAATAAACTTGAAAATTCAGGGTGGTCTTTCTAAAAAAGGATAAAAAGGAAGGCCAGTTTGTTAATGTTGTATAAGAAATAAAAAAGAGAAAAAAGAAGCTCGTATTTATCGGCCTTGCACCCTAAAATTATTTCAACCAAACCGAGGCTGCTCCTTTCACAGAAAATGAAATGATAAAATTTACTCGGGAAAGAAAGTTTAGTGGTAAACGAAAAAATACCTGGAATCGCCTCGTGGATGACAGGATTGAAGAACAGCAGGTCTGGCATCCTCATCGAGTGCTAAAATTGTGCGTACGTTAGCCCTTCGTACTGTTACTTCCATGGTCATGTAAAATAATCTTGGATCACGGTGCCTCATACGATATTTGTTTAACAAATTTTGAACAACTTCGTGACATGTTGTCTCGTAAGTGATGCTCAGGGTTTTGTACTCGATATCTGGTCGTAAACAATTTGCGTAGACCTTTATTGTCGTCTGTAAATTGAAATCAAAAAAGAAATATAATTAATTATTTGAATTTATCTTTATTTAAATATGGGAATGAAATATGATTAAATTGAGTATATTGGAATGATTGTAATAATGTATTATATTATATCATATGTTTTTTATAGTATATTTTACTTTTTATCAATAAATTAATAAACATTTTCATCATTTTTTTAACTCCTATCATTAGTTATAATTAATACAATAATATTTATAATATATTTGTAAATTTAAATTATTTAAATACGTTAAAATTTAGTACGAAACGTTAGAAATAGTATTCTGCGCATGCGCAAATCTTACTTGTGGCTGTTTCGTAACAACAACCAATCAGCATTCATTCGCTTCGTTGCTGTCTAGGAAATCACGAAAAAATTTCGTATTCGTCTATAAGGTACGTAATTACTTTATTATTTTTTAATGAACACTATTAAATTATATATCAATCGATAATTAATTATATCATTTACACGCATGAATGTTATCCAGTCGTGATAACATCTCGTTTAAAAGATTTTTCGAGAAATAAAATCGGCGAGTTGATTTTTCGTTCGAAACCATCTAAGCTTATTGAATTCTTTAATTTGTTTAATTTATTCACTTGAATATTAACCATTCTTTTATCATTTAACGATGCTCGTAATAATAAAATAAAAGAAATAAGTTTATCAATCATATTTTATTTCATATTGAATTGCAATATTTATGTATTAAAAGTATGTTAGACATTATGTGTACGTAACTAGATTATGTATTTATTACCGGTTTGTTTGTCGTTAACATTATTCATAATGTTTAATTATCTTGACTTTATCTTTTATGGTTTATTAATCAAGCTTTATATCAAATTGAATCTATATATTCATCTATTAAAAGTATGTTACGCATAATGTATAATATACAGTTACATATATATATATGTATACGTTGAAGGTATGTGATATGTTTAACCTTAATTTTTATTAACATTGTTCTTGAATTTTTTCAGGTAACATTCATCGTTAACAATTAAGCTGTTTTCTTCGACTACTTCAATAGCAGCTGACATTTACTTTTCACTGCGATTCATCTTTGACATGTGGAGAACAGTTAATCGGTGAGAAATTTTAGCTCGAATTTATACTCGTATAAAAAGTTAAATGTTAATTTTTATGAACCGTCTATTGGTTCATCTGCAATAAATAGAAAAAAGTTTATCGATGAGAAATGTTAATAAAATTTTAACTCGTATTGAAAGTTTAATTATAATTCATATGTGAATCATAGATTGTTTTATTAGAATAATTATTCATACGACTTGTCGATGATTATGTTATATGATTAATAAGTTTCTACGGTTTATTATATCCTATATTGTTATTCTATAATATTTCATATTTACTTGAATTACTTCAAAAGAAATCTTCGTACTCAGCAATCTCTTCATGGTGAGATCTGGTAACCGGTATGGTAAACACTATTAAAACAATGCATGCACTACCGGTTAAATAGCTAAAATCCAATGCATCAGATTTGTTCTAATCTTCATCTCAATGAATTTAACCCTTTGCGGTCCTATGTCGAGTGTGATTCGACATCGCTTTTCGTTCTGGTGCATCCTATGTCGAGTGTGACTCGACATCACTTTTTGTTCTGGTGCGTCCTATGTCGAGTGTGGTTCGACATCTTCAAATGTTTTCCAAAGTAAATACTACCAAGGGGATAAGCGACTAGTGAAACCTGTGTGGACCAGCTGGAATCAAATGGTCAAGAGTGCTCGGTCCGCAAAGGGTTAAAGAATATTAAAAAAACGTTGTCAGAAATTCAATCATTGCAATTGCAAATTAACTTTAGTGTTCTTTACTTTGTATTTTGTTAGCATTAGTATTAGTAAATGTTTCACACGAGAATTACTCTTTTATTAAGTTTATCTTAAAATTCATCTCTATAATTGGTAATATAAAATATAGTAAATAATTTCTTAGAAGATTTGTGTTAATGTGAATGTATAATTAAAACAAAAGTAATGTAAATTCTGACAAAAGTTTTAGGTTCGAAGAAGATGGAAGAAAAAACGAAAGAGGATATCCTGTTTTCTAAATAAAGGATTAAAGAAAAAAAGAAGAAACCTTTTTTTTAAGGAGTTTCAGCCGAGGAACACACGAGCTTAGACAATTAGTCCATAATTAACTCGGAGACAGACGTGTTTGGGAGCACGCGTGCACCATAAAACCCTATCAACCCTTTCTAATACAGTTAACGTTTATGAGGGTATGCATAAAGCAAAAATAACCAGACACCAGATCACCCAAACTTTCCCCTTCTCTTATTCATTTTTATGAATGCAGACACGCATATATTTTCTATCCTCGAATTCATCTGTCTAATAAAAGTGAATAATTCTAATCGTTATTTTATCATCCTTTATTGAAATAGTCGTCGAAGTGAACAGAAATTTAGTTTAAGATATGAATCATTTTCGAATCGTTTGATGTTGCGTTAACAGATAGAAAAGATATTTTGTCTAAATGATACACGTGTTTAGACACGAGTTTACGATCAGAACGATTTATTAGCTGGTCCAACACGACATCCCTAAATTCTTGTTTACTTGTACGTGCTCATGCATCAATCTTTGATTTCAAGTTTTTGGAAACACGTATTGTATTATTTGCTAGATTTTATTCTTTAAGCTTCTTAGAGTTAATCTGACTAATATAGTATGTGGAAACACGTTTGAAGATAAAAAGAAAAAGTCATTGATATTGAAATATTTCCAATTAGGTGTTACATGAGTCAGCTTTGTTAACGTGTGTGTGTGTGTGTGTCTCTTTTGTTCGAGTTTGCGGATTTTGAAAGTAAATGCACAATTATTTGCAATCGTAGCGAATTAAATTTGAGTAGAAAACGAAGGAAATATTATTTTTGCGATGGATAAGAAAATTGTTTTATAATAACGAATAAATTATAAACTGTTTTTTGTAAAATGCATGTGTGATCTTCAGAGATGATTTGAATTCTAAGAAGAAAGAAGTTTACGCAAGATTCTGAATCATCGTTAGTGAGATACCAAGAAGGTTACACATGATCGGTTTATTGTCTGTTTGCTATGTCATCAGGTGCATTCGATCTTTGTTCTAACATTTATTTTGATTTATTTTTCTTCTTCTTGTTCTTTAACAAGAAGAAAAGTCTTCTTTATTGGAAAACAAAAATCGAAGTGGTGGTATTTACTTTTGTCTCATAACGTACTGCTAATGAAAGAAAAAAATCTTCTGCAGATGATGAGGAAAGCAAGATGAGAGTCAGAGTGTCAAAACTAAGTCTGTGACTTGTCAAGGGACGACTTTAAAGGTAGAACCTAACCAAAAAAAAAGGGTTGTAATTTTAAAATACCATCTAATGGCTATTTTTAGATTTTCATTTTTTAGCTTCCTTTTTTAAATTGTAAATTATTAATACGTTCAATTTTTGTTTATTTTTGTTTATGTTCATTTAAATTATTTTATTTACTTTTTTTGGAAAGGTGATAGGTGGTTCAGAGTTATCATCACAACATTGTGAAAATTTTATAGAAAAATATGTTTTATTTGTAGGTCTTCCTTTTTTTTTTTGTAAATTTTTCTAATGAATTAATTTTCTACTTTTTATTGTTTTATTTTTTGTAATAGAAAATTTATATGATATTTTCAATTAGTTTATGTTTAAATCAAGTGAAGGTTGAGTCACTAGGCGTCCATTCATACGTAAACTTGTTTGGTAACTCTCCTAACTCATTTTAATATATTATACTTATGCAACTGCATTAATGTTTTCTTTTTAACTACAACTTTTATAGAATTCCTAGGTAAATTCTTGTCTGATAGACGTAATCATTACTGTTGCATGTTAATTAACTTAATCGAATATATTGGGTTGTCCAGAAAGTTCGTGTTAATTTTTAAATAAGTAAATATATTAATTTGATTTATATATTATTTTTGTGTATAGAAAAAAAAAATATGTAAAAAATAAATTGTTCAAATCCATACAACCCAAGGATACTTCGTTGCATTTTATTATTATAAAATACATTTGTTTCATATACACTATTGTAACCAAACCATAGAAAAAAATGGTAAGAGAAGGGGAATCATTATTCTTTCTTTTACTTTTTAAATGATGGGAGGTTAAAAGTAGGAGGTGGGGTAGAAGAAACGTGGAATGGAATTCGAAGAAGATTCCTTTCGTGTGTTCTTCTTGTGATCTGGTATATCGAGCGTAAAATATAAAAAAAGATAGAAAGAAAAGTAAAAGAAAGAGAATAAGCTAGTCGAAAAGTGAAAGAAGATGAGACGGTAATGGGAAACCAAGAGAACACCATATGTCGTACTAAGGCACACTTTTAACGGGAATCCATAAAATCTTACGAAACTAGGAACACCATTTTACGAACGATTTTCTATGGCTTTCTTCATGCGCGTTCATTGATCTGTTAACAATTTGTAAAATATGAAATTTGGTTTATATATATATATGTTATATATTTTTATTATACGAAAAGAATGAATTTAAATTAACGTGGCACAGAATTTTATTAAGACGAACCTGCCATTCTAAAAATACTCGCATTATCGTGCCTTCGACCTTATCGTTATCAACTTCTGCTAGCGTTCTGTGGTTTATTGAATGTGTCACCCGGTATATACACGTATGCATATTTTATATTTTTATATGTGTGTTCCTGTCGAAGCAAGGTAAACGACACCTTTCAACGGAAATCATTATGGTTGGCCTTGTTACTGTTAATCAAATGATTAGCAAACTCCTACGTTTGGGATTACACATTTTTTTTAAATAATTATATTCTCTTTTGTTTTACAAAATCATTTTCGTTGTATAGTTTTTGATTTGAATTGAAATTTTCGTATTAATTTGATTTGGAACTTTGTTGAAATTGAAAACCTGAATATACGTTATTCGAGAATGATCGTCCTTTTTTTTAGATATCAAAGTAAGCATATTATCATGATTAATTATTATTATTATTTTGATACGAGTACGGGTTAGCTGTTAGTAACACGTGTCGCGTGTATATCGAAGAAAAAGAGTTGGAGAAATGGGCTTTTAAAATCCGGAAATGTCGTGGGATTATGGAAAGCATTGGATGTTTTATAATTAGAGCGGATGAGAATGAAAGAAAAATCAGTGAGACTTTCAAATATATTCTAACATTTTTTTCTCACACACTCGATCATTCATTCTCGTTCACTCATTCATCGTACTTTTTTTGTTCTGGTTTATTATATTTATGCAACCGTAATATTTTTATATATATATATGTATATATGTTTTTTTTTTTGTATATTTATATCGAGAATGATTATAAATGGCAGGCCTTGTATCTCATAGGAGATCGTTTTGCAACAAACTACAATCTATATACGTCACTTCCGTGCATTCTATTCTTTGATAGAATGTTTACGAAACGATAACGGGTTTGCGTTATCATTTAAAATTGTAATTTAATTTATGGTGATTTCTTTTCTTTCCTTTTTTTTTTTTATTGCCAGAAATAGTTGCTAACGCGTACTCCTATTTCTAACCGAAGAAAATATATTTTTCATATAATTTTCGTGATTATTTGTGATTATTCTTTTGTTTTCAGTTCGTTTAAACGATATTCAATTAATTTATAAGTCATTTATGTTATTTTAATTCTCTTTTTTTCGATTGTACAATCTTTTAAATAAGTTCTCTGATTTTTCGTTTATAAAATAACTCCAGTTGATTAAATTGATGAATTGATGAAATGAATTGAATCGTTTAAACGAACGAGATGATGTAGAGATGATTTTTTCTTTTGTTATTTCTTTTTTAATTAAAGATCGCCATTGGTAGACGATAAATCAGATAATAAATCTCAATAAATCTCAACGGGTAACCTTTTCTAATTTCGTTATTTTTCAATTTTTAATCCTAGTCTCGCTTTCGAACGAACGTAAATAAATCAGAGACACTTGTCAGCACGATTTCCGTCTTTTCCGTCTTTTATTCGATAGATTTATTTATAACATGTCAAAGAACTTGAACGTTTTATCGTTAAAACACGCATGTCGCTTACGAAAAAATATCTTCATTCGATTTTTCTCTGTCTATATATATATATGTGTGTGTGTGTGGGTATGTATTTATGCGCGAGTGTGTGGCGTTATTTTGATGATGGGAATCGATCGTTCACGTTCGATAAAACAAACAGGAATAATGATCGTAACGAGGAGGCACGAAACGTGGATCAAATAATGAAACCCCCATCATCAGGATCTTATGGTATTTCTCGTCTTTCTTTATAGGATTTTTTCTTTTTTCCTTTTTCCCTTTTTTTTTTTTCTTTTCGTGGAGTTAATGTATATAAATATATATGTGTGTGTGTGTGTGTGTGTGTGTTTTATTCATTTTTATGCACGTCGAATGGCGCCACCATGTGTAGACATTTATTATCCTGTTTCAACCCCTTACTTTCTTTGCATAATAAATTTCTTTAGTTTCTTTTTTTTTTTTTTTCTTTACCATTCATTCAATCTTATTTGTACGTATCTTTTCTATTGTTATGTAAATTTGCAAAACGTTTAAATTTGGCTTAGATTGCGTTACAGAGTTTTTTTGTGAATTTATTTTTCAAAATTAATTTCATTAATTTGTCCGGAAGATAGATTGTTCTCTTCAAAAAAAAAAAGTATTAACAATTTCATTTATTATTATTATTAATAATTGATAAGACTAACGTTATTTTTGTTTTCATTTTATTTTGTTTGATTTCAATGTTTAGAAGTTTAATTTTGAATGCAATTACGCGTAAATTTCTTTTTTTTTATTTTCCTTCTCATTTTTTGGTTCCGTTTCCGGTACAAAAAAAAGAAGTACCAGTCTTTGACTGATACGAGTCAGAGGTTTGCACTTTTTTTTAAAAATAATTTTGTCTTCTTTTTTCTCCATTCTTATTTTGAACGAAGCCTCTGCAGTAATTGTTCGACACAGCAAGTTGCAATAAGAAGAAGAAGAAGAAGAAAAAGAAGAAAAAAAGAAGAAGAAGAATACGATCCTGAAGCCTTGATAACGTCAGGGGTTCCTTGCATTCCAACGTTCATTCCAAGAAGCGAATTTAACGTCAAGTGTACGCCTGTCTTTGTGTATATACATGTGTGCCAAATATTAAATATTTCACAAATTTTTCTAACGATTGTAATCATAAATTATTTTATTCAAATTTAATTGATCAATTAATCTGAATAGAATTCTCATTAAAAGATAAAACAAAAAGATAATTAATATATAATAATAAATCTTTAAAAGTATTTTAATGACACTCGCACTCAAATGCATGTTTTGTTTTTTTTTGTTTTTTACTTTTCAATAAACATTAAAACAAGAAACTGTTGTCATCTATAAATATTTAATATTTGATTTAATACAATATAAATAAATGTACATATTACATTTCAGGTTTTCCCTTTTATCGAAAAACTTAAGTCAAGTTCTTTGTTCAGTCGTGCATCAGAGAAATTCTCTCAACTCTCAATATAAAGATAAAATTATTATGCGTAACCAAGATTATTTTCTACGTGTTAACGATGTTCCTTCGCAGTTTCAAATGTCGTTTTAAACGACGACGTAGAAAGATAAAGGGTACCGCTGAGAAGGTACAAACTTCAGTTAAGTTCTATATATATATATTTATATATGTATACATACGTAGGACATACATAATGCATCGTTCAAAAAGGGTTGCCTTAGCTATCTCATTTGAGCTCGTTCTATCTTTGACGACTGTCATCAGTACTTTGCTTCGTTGGCAACGAGAAATGAAGTATCGAGTAACATAACCTTTATTTAGTTCAAGTATCGTATCTAACACGTGAATCTTATTCACTGATAATATTCTTATAGGATATATCGAGTTATATTTTGTATTTAACATTCAGGTTCTACGAATTCTTTTTTGTAAGGTGAGATCAATAATACAAAGTATCTTCTATATATATATATATATATATTCTTTTATTCTCTTGACAAAGGTTGAAGTATCGTCGAGTACTTTTTATCTTGATCGTTATAATTAAAAATAAAAAAGAAAAAACAAATTTCTATTATATATCGTGTACATAATTATAAATTATAAACAATGTTGATAAATGAAGATTAGGAATAATGGAAAGATTTGATTATAATCGAATAATTTGTTGTATTTCATATTTTAGATTTTATTTAATATTGTTATATCATTTTTTTTCTATTAGTATCTGGAAATATTTGATATTTCAGTAAAATAATAATTCAATACTTATAGGATAAAGAAGAATTATTTAAATTAGATTAATAATAACAATAGTATACACATGTCCACATTCTGCTATGAGAACTGTGCAAACTCGAAGATGGGATTTTTTCTACTTCTTCCGTTCTTACTTTCTCGACACTTTCCCGAAGATTTTGAACAATGGGGGTGAGCGGGGGGGTTTCCCCATGAAAGCCTGGGAAGCTTTTAATTGTTGCCGAACGAACGAATGGAGACACACTTCGCACGCTGGTGCTAGGAAATTTTTCACTGATTGGTCGAAACGACAAGTTGAGTTTACACACACACACACACACACGTATACTTTAAAACTATAGTTGCATGTATATTTAGCAAGAGAACTTTGAACACAGGGCTTTTCAAAGGTGACGAAGTGTTGTTGGCGGTAGCCGTGTGAGCAAATCTTCCCCTAACACCCCTCCCCCTTTCCCACCCCTTTCTCCTTTTATTTGTTCTACTATTTCTAAATCGTCGCACGACCCGGTTTACATAACTTCCAGGACGATTTCTATATCGGGTTCTTCTCTTACCCAATCCCTCGCTTTCATCTCGTTTTTTTTTTATTCCTATTCTTTATTCTTGTGTGTGTGTGTGTGTGTGTGGTTTCTTGGGAGAATTCAAAATATATATTTATATTCTTTTCATTTCTTATCATCGTTAATTAGGATTTATATAATTCTCGTATACATTTTCTTTTTTCTTTCTTTTATACTTTACCACTGTAAATTCAGGAATTTTATTTTACTTTTTTCTTTTTTTTTAATTAATTAATTATGAATTATTTATTTTATTGTTTGTATTAACGAGTTCTAATTGTAAGTATTTCATAGTGATCGCTAATTTATGATTTTTATTTGTTCCTTCTTTTTTTATTAATTCAGATTTTTATGATTTATATTTCAATTTGTTTTGTTATAAATCTATGTTGATATTTTGATAAGAAAATTAGTTAATTTGAAGATTGTGTTGATTGGGAATTATATTGGTGATAATGAAAGTGAATTAAATTAAATTTGTAGAAATATTTCATTTGTTTAAAGTTAAAAACTTAAAGTTAATGTTATAATTTTAATCGATGAGAATGATTTAGAGACAAAAATAAAAAAGACGAAGAATCGGATCAATTTACGATGGAATGCAAACGAACGAGCGATTAAATAATAAAAGAAAATGGAGTACGTACAATGTTGATCTCTTGAAATGAGTGGAGGCGTATATTTCAGTATTGAACATATGTGTATATATATATATGTGCGTGTGTGTGCGTAAGTTGCAATTGTAATTGCACTGCCAATCAACGCTATCTCGTTTCTTATTCGTTGATTGTTACGAAGAAGCCTCGTGTTTTCCGGTTTCATGCACTCGTCAGTCTCATTATTCAATTATCATTTATTTATTTATATATTAATTAATTAATAAATGTGTTTACGAGTCGTAAAATGAATTGAAAAGTTTATTTTTTATTTTTGATTATTTAAAGCAAGAATAAATGATGTAAAATTGGGATAAAAATCTTGTAAAAATATATCTTTAATAATAATGATTTGATTATTTTATAAACAGTACTCGTAATACCGTTGCAACGGTAGATCCGAAACTAGGAACGCACGTTTTAATATTATCGACCTACTGTATCTGTCACAACGCATGTGCATCGTCATAATCATAACGTTAGGATGTCGTACGCAAATGTCGCATAGTATCATTTAAAAACACGTACAAATATATACTTTTATTCCAATTGAATGAATGATTTTTAATCATTTAATATTCACTTGATCCAATAACTTACTTACGTGAAGCAATGATTAACATAACTGAGAAATATTTCAAGTAGTATACATTTGTATCATTCAAATAAACGTTCATTCAGTATGCACAACGAAATGTCATCAATTAAACGTTGGAAATAACAATTCTCTAAATAAATCATATTTAATATCATGAAGATGCCACTTTTCAACACACACGATATGAAATTTCAGAAAAACCTATAATAATCAAAATTGTAGAAATTATTTATCGAATTTGATCGATACCTCTCAAAAAGAACAAAATAAACCATAATCAACGATCAATATACATATATAAATGTTATTTGATATTTATAATCAATAAAATACAAATAAAATTACATAAAAATTCTCATTAATTCAAGAAATAAGGGTGTACGCGTGGGTTTTTTTTCTTCTTTTGAACGGGGTTAAAAGGATCCTTTGATAGCGTTAGATTTTTGATGAGAGGGGACCACACACCGAAGATGAATTTGGAGTATGCGTTCTTGGTTTCATTGAATGAAGTGGTCCAGTCGTCGCATGTTACCAGTCATCAAAGTGGTTGACAATTGACACCGCTTTCCGGTCCTCCTTTCGCAAGTACAAAGAGGAAAAGGAAGGGCCCAAAGAAAAAGGAAGAGGAGGGGTTGAAGGAGGGGTTGGGGGGGAAGGTGGAGGAGGTAGCAGCACGTGCCCACATGTTCACGTATCGCGTGCCCACTTCTACGTGTTTCTCTTGTATGGTCTTCTTTTGCTTCTACTTCTCCTCCTCCTCCTCCTCCACCTCCTCATTCTCCTCCTCCTACATTTCATCCTTCGCAATATGTTCTTCCTTTATCGATGGGGGTCTCTATGGGGTAATATATAAGGAATATACACTACCGGTCAAAAGTTTCCTAAATCGTTACGTAATTTTCATAGAAAAATTGAATAAAATAACTGATATGAACGTTCAATGTTTATTTGTTTATTCGAAAAATTTACTTTTTTACGATTAATATGATTTTTTCTTGATCATATAAATATTTTCGTCTAATTGATGTTACGTTTCTCTTCAATAAAAAACTGGGATTAGTTTTTTTTTTTTTAATGATAGATAGACGTGTTAGAATTATTTTCAGATAATTAATTGAAATTGTCAAAGATGTTTGTTTTACAATAGGAAAATATTAAATTTAACGCGTGAAGTATAACGGAATAATGTTTTAATTAATTTTAAAATGGTTTGTAACATATATGTTAAATTTATTAATATTTTATATAGTATAATGATAAATCGTTTGAATTTGTATAAAAATTATTAATAACAGATTTCGTATTCTTGACCAGTAGTGTATAAATCCGATATTATAATTTTTAACTTTTAACTTGGTAAAAAAGTGTTTCCTTCCTGAGACGAAAAAAATTCTCCTTCACCTTGCCCCTAGGTTGCATTAGCTAAGGGATTTTTTTCTTCTTTTTTTTTTTTCCTATTTCAAGGACACACATATACACATATGGTTTCTCAGCACGAGTCTTTCAAGCGAACATTTTTTACTTCAACATTCTCTCTACTTATTTTTCCTTTTTTTTTATATTTATCTTTCGATAGTTTCAAATACTTTAAAACGAAACAGGATTATCATTTACGCAAATGAAATCGATTTTTCTCCATATTTTAGTATTTTTATGTAATTTCATGTTCATTAATACGAACATGGGTGTTTTCAAGATCGTTTTAAACGAATCTTAAATAATTGTTCTTTTTAAACGAGATCAATTGAATTAGGTGATACGTTAACTTTATTGTTCCAATAATCTCTCATCATAATTAATAATAAAAAAAAAAAACAAAGAAAGAAAGTTAATATTCGTAATTGGGGTGTTATTAGAATTGTTTGATATGTTCTTACGAACATTAGGTTTGTTTCTACGAATTTAAATGATCTATGATGATACTATTGTGAATTATAATAATAGTAAAAAGAGAGAGAGAGAGAGAGAGAGAGAGAGAAAGGTCGGTGACAGAACATCGTAGGTCCGTATAATTGGTCCTTCCTCTGTTGCTGATTGTTTTAAACGAGAACAACTCGAGTAACTTTAAGTCCCCTGTTACCACCAACACGCGCACGCGATTATTAACTCTAACACATACAGATATAAACACATACACTAACTAAAATGCATACGTGAGTGCGTACGTGCGTGCGTGGAACACTCGCATCCGGTTTCTCCGGTATAACAATGCGTACGCGATGCTGCCCGGCATTTTGCTTCCAGTCAGTCGAGTAGATACAATTCTAATCTCTCAGAGAAACCATACTTTTTGTTTACTATTATACTATATAGCAGTTTTAATATCAAACATTTTATTCATTTCTTTTTTTCATTTTTCTTGTTTCTTTTTTTTTAATGAATTTTTTCAAACGATTATTATTCGTTTAGTATTATTTTCATTGATTTATTCATTACGAATTTCGATGTATTTAACATGATTGTTGATTTTAATTACGTACAAAAAAGAATATTGTTCTTTTTACAGAATAATTAATTTCTAAATGATGATTTTCCAAATTCGTTTTCGTTTATTTATTTCATTGGAGAAATATACAAATATTTATAAGATAAATTTTAGAAATATTCCTTTTCTATACAGTAATATACAGTTAAAAAGTTTTATACAGTATAAAAAAGAAAATTATTGTTTCATATTCAGTCACATATTCTTTTTAAACGTTTTTTGTTCGTTACTTTTTATCTTTCTATTAAGTTAAATCGAATATTTACAATTAATCCGTTTATTTAATTTATACGTTAAGAGAAAAAAAAACTCGAACGAATAGAACTTTTAAGTGTTACGTACGAAAAGAAAATGAAAGGAAAAGGGAGAAGGAGGGATGAGAGAAGGGGGAAAGAAAGATTTAAGTTTGATTCGTATTAAGACAAGAGACATGATTCACGAGATGTTGTCTATTTACAGTTGTCCAACGAGTCGTAACTTACGAGCCACTTGAAACCTTCAGATAGAAGTTTTGTAAGAGCTTTGTAAGCTTCTAAACATCTTGTATTTAAGAGACGTATATCTAACTGTATAAATGTAAGTATGCGTTTGTGTATGTGTGTGAGACACGCGTGCCAAGAGTTCTATTAAAACCTCTCAAGTATGAGATCTCTCGTGAGTATGAGAAGGAAAATGTTTGAGTGATCCTAGGTTATGGTTTTTTCTTTTTTTTTTATTCACGATACTTTCAATTCTTTCATTTCTTTCTTTATGTATTAATATTTTACAAACAGTAGTCTGGAATCGTGCAATTATAAATAATATATGATTAATAATTTTCTAAAAATTTTAGGGTTCGTTAAAATTAGCTTAAATGTTCTACAATTTATTTGATAAATAAATCTTTGATTAAACCTAACCTAAAATTCACCTTTTAAATTTGTAATAACAGGAATCTCTAGAATCGTGCAATTATAAATAATATATGATTAATAGTTTTCTACAAGTTTTATAGTTCGTTAAAATTAGCTTAAATGTTCTACAATTTATTTGATAAATAAATCTTTGATTAAACCTAACCTAAAATTCACAGTATATACAAATACAAGTTTTAAATATGTAATAACAAGAATCTGCAATTGCACGAGTACAAATATTCGTAAAAATTCATCAAAATTAATATATACAAACTCTTTTAAAATAAAAATTTAATATAAATGAAATAAATTTGAAGAAATTCTGAAATAAAGAGTATTAAATCCAACATGGTTCACCGTATACGTTCAAGATTATACCCATACTTGGTTCATCGTCTGCATCTTTCTTTTTCTTTTTCTTTATCTTTCTTTTTTTTTTTCTCTCGACTTCTTTTTATGGTTTCGTCGGGGCACGTCACGGAAGGGCGAGCGCAAAATCGCCCTTGTTCTCGGTCGACGGCACCTAAGAATCGGAGGACGTACACACACCTGACTGCGGACGTCGTAACTGAGGCCGATAAGGTCTCTTTGCAAGGGCAGTTTATCTTCAGTATGTAATAAAAGGGAAAAGAGGGGAAGGAACAAGAGGAAGGAGGAACATGGGGAACGGGGGGAATGGGGGGGGAAGAGGGTACTGTATTCTGAACGTATATACGATCATAAGTTTGCATGAATTATTCATAAGAAAAAAAGAAATAATTGTAAGGTAACCAACCGAAACGAAATCGCAATTAGGATTTCCCCCTGATCCCAAAAATAACAAAAAAAAATAACAAAAATATTCCCTCGTTCTCGATCATAATTATTTTAACGAACGTTAGGTTTCGTAGAGATTTTTTTTTATTTATACACTAATTGCAGGAATAATTTCAAAGGGCACAATCAATCAATCGAAATAGAGAAACAATTGTTTTTGTTTTTGTATCGTATTAAAAATATTTCAAAGATTTATTTCTTATTGATAAACTAATTGGAACAATTTGTATGAATAAAATTGCATGTATACCTGGTGTGTGTAATACTTTCTTATTATATATTTTTTTTTAATTAATTTAATGATTTATTTTCTTCTTATTTTTTGTTTGTTTGTTTTTTTTTTTTCAAGTAATTTCGTGAAATATTATCCACCGTTTATAGGTGGAAAATAAAAGGAACGTCATCTCGGTTCGCTGCCGTTATGTCTCATTTAACCCGTCCTTTTAACTTCACTTGACCAAGTGTCAATAAGTCGCGAGGCTAAAACGAGACCAAAAAATCCATCCTCCTCAACTGAGTTTGTTCTTGATAATCATCATCATCATCATCATGATCATCATCATCGTTGTCTTCAGTATCGTCTTATATTCACTGATCAGGGTAATCATTTTAACATCTTAATCAGCCGATACAAATGGGCTGATAATTTCAAATCTTATAAGATTGTTTCATCAAAAAGATACACTTTTTTTTTATTATTATTAGTATGATTCTTCACTTGAGAATGATCCTAATCATCTTTATTTAACACCATCATTATTTCTATTCTATTTCAAATGATTATCGATAATTAAACGTAATTATATTTGATTGATTGTTTATTATACAAAGATTCTATTATTAAACATCATAATCATCATCATTTAACGTTAATCCTAGGACGGGCAGGTGCATTACCGAAATGCACCTGCACTTTCAAATCATAAATATAAACTACCATGATGTTATAATAGTCTGTCGAACCCCTTTCGCAAGTAGTTAAGAAGAATCCTATTTATAGTATATCGAGGTTTTCCCATTGGTCAAATTTACCATAGGAATAATAAGTTACTCTCTTTAATAACAGAAAGTAGTATAGTTTCGAGTTCATTGCACCGGAAGTTGTTGTTTCCCGGGTTAGTAGTAGGGACTTGTTTAAACTCCTCCTCTTGGTCATAGGAACACTCGAATTTGAAAGATCGTGAAGTTGAATCGTTTATCTTGTATATATGATTCCCTCCCTCCCTCCCTTACCCCTTTTGCCTACCCCAGTACCCCCATTAATAATCGTTCGTTCAGTTTGTTCCAACCAGATGTACATTGTGAGATTTGTTCTATTTCTTATTTTATTTTTGTCTGACAAATATGTGCATCGTACATAGAATTATTTAATTGAGAGAGAAAGTTGAATTATCGAGACACCCGTTAGATTGCAGTCAGAAAAAGATACGCCTTGGTACTGGCGCCGTGCCTATCATTACGTTGTTTAACTCATAATACATCGTAACACGTACGCTACCGAGCCTACTCGTGTATTACCAACGTTTACGTGTTTCTACGGGGGACCCCCATGTATAAATGTTAGAGATAGATATGTACGTATATGGATTTGTATTTGTAGTTGAAAGATAGAGTTATGTTGTGTTTGTCAGAAAGAGATGCGTGAACACCGACACGGTACACTGACCGTTCTCATACGATATCACAAACTATGTATGTGTATGTGTGTATGTTATGCATATATATATATCTATATTACGTCTAATACTTTAACAAACGATCGCAGACAGTATGAATACAACTACTGTGTCTATTTGTCTTCTTCTTCTTCTTCATCTTCTCATATGTGTTTTTAATTTTTTATTCCAATTTTATAGAATTCGTATGAGTCTTTTTATCTCATTTTCATGTTGAGTATGTTGAGTACAATGATTTTTAGGTTATGATCAATTGTTTTATGATATTTAAGATTGTGTTCATGAGTGTATAATTTATGTTGTTAAAGTAACATTAATTATTAATTCATTGATCAATATTTATCAATATTTATCAATATTTATTTGATTTGATTCGTAATAGTACTCGTTACACGTGATACAATTATGTTAATGATTTTTCTAACCTCATTAAAAAGGGAAGAAGATGAAGAGAAACTTTTTGATAGCAGTCTCGATATTTTTGGACACAAATTTAAAATCAAATATTAAAATTTATTATTAAAAATCATTTTTGTTATTAATCATAATCGTTAATTGTCGTTCAAACGAACCTTATGCGTCAATTGATGCGTTTGATTTTTTTTTTGTTATTGTCTGCGACAAGTTTTTGTATTATCCGTAAAAAAAACAACACATACACACACACACACAGACACAAACACATCGGCTTCCGGTCAAACCCAGTTTAGGAAGAGAATGCTGTTATTGCATCGAAACAAATGAGACCAACTGTGTCATGTATTTGGTCCGGAGACACGGATCGAACTTCCGCTTGTCTCGAACCCTTCGTTCTTTTTCTATCTTCCATCCGGTCAGCCTTTGAACAGGCTAATATTCTCTGGATCAATGGGTCCGAACCCCTATTAAATTCGATCACTGTATATATACATATATACAATCCAATACAAACGTATATGTGTAACAAACACATAATTGTATATTAAAAATGAACATATATACGATTATTCGCGACAAAATTATAAACAAGGGTTGTTTTATCGTCTTAATGATAATTATAGTAACCCTAATGTAAATAATAATCAACAGAAAACAATGATTATACTAATTTTTGTAATAGTTTCGATGATACGTCATATCGAATCGTGAATCACTAAAAAAGGAAATTTAAACGAAGTATTTTAACAAAGGATGTGGTATAATATTATTTCTGTTTGCATTCCTGTTATAATTTATAAAAGTTGACTTATGTCAGTCCTAAAAGAGAGAGAGAGAGAGAGAGTAAACTTGGTTATCAGTAAACTAACGTATTCTCGAACGCTGAGTTCATTGATATCTCGAAAAGATAAAATGAGACTCTAAACGATGTAAAAGGTGGTGGTGGGGTGGAGTGGGATGGAGAGGAGGGAAAATGGAGGAAGAAGAAGAAGGGGGACGAGGGGGTGGTAAAGTCATCGTAAAAAGAAAGAGTCAATGGGACCCACTGTGTGCCAGATGGTCGGAACCCCAGACCTGCTGTTCACATACAACCGGACCTTCCAGTATTATACTTCGCTATTTCTTAATGAAACGGAAAGATTTTGCCAAGTTGTATCTCAAAAATAGCATAGATCTAGTAATAGATTAATTTATTAAAAAGAAATGAGAAGAAACAAAATCATACAAACAAACGTAAAGAAAACAATCGAATTGAAGTTTTTTCGTCACTTGCAATTATTTGACGAGGGTGGGGGAAAGTTTGAAATATTTGATTTGTTTTGTTCGATTAAAAATTAAATAAATTCTTTGTTGACACTGTTATGAACGCATATTTTGTTTTTGTTAATATTCATGTAAAATAATGTAATAATATTGGATTATTGTTTTGTGTCTTGTCATGAAAATTTGAATTATTAAATATAATTTATTATTAAATTTGTTTTTTTAAAAAAATATCAATCAACGTGAAATAATTGCATTAAAATAATAAACTATTTCATACTTATAAAGTATTCAGCATTCAATGGGTTAATAATTGATCGTATGATATTACAAAAGAAGATTTCCTTTTCTTAAAACTGTAACTGAAGATAAAAAGAAGAAAAAGAAAAACAGAAAGGGGGAGATGGTTTTCTCGGTTTCAACGAAGAAAAATAAAAAGACAAATGTTTTTTTTATTTTTTTGTTTTTTTGTTTTTTTGTTTTTTAAGAAAGGTTATGGTTGGGAATCGAAAGCGGAATAGAAAAGGCTTGGTAAGCGATGCTTACCAAGAAAGATTGAAGAAGAAGAATCTAGGAAGAAACGAGATGATTAATTCCTGTGGTCGAGCGTGTACAAGTAACGCGAGACTGTACCTTAGGTTTTTTGTTTTTTTTTTATTTTTTCATTTTATTGCTCAGTATGGTGGCTAAACTTGTCTCTTGTATTGTAAGTACACGTTAACTTGCCAACAGGTTAGCTACTTATTTTATTATTATTATTAATATTATTATTTTTGTGTTGTTGATACGTGAACAGATGATGTTGAAAATGTTCTGATATTATTTTCACGGTATCCATGAAGTATTATATATTTTTTTTTTTTTCATTTTTTCAATAGGATGAAGATCATGATGATTCATAGTTGAAATAGTAGGACCATTGTGTATTGTGTTGAATGTTTAAATACAATAAAAAGAAATTTCAGGAAATAGGAGAAATCAATGAAATCGTATGAAGGGATAGCTTTGATATGAATTTCTTTTGACAATTGTTTGATCGTCCATCGTACTTTTTATTAATAGGTCAAATGATCGTTCATAAGTGACGGTTCTTAGAAAAATGTTTGAAGTTAACATGAGATCGTTTGAAAACATTTTTCTAAACAAATGTTATAAATTAATTATAAATAATTAAATAAAATAACATTTGTATTAACCAATATTGTTGTGTCAGACATTAAATATTTTAATCAGTAATATAAAATCATTCTTTGAAATAATACGTGTCAATGATCTACGAGAAATTAATAATTGAATTAAAGTTATTGCAGTATACCTTGGAACGTTGTAAAAAAGAAAAAACATTAAATTAAAAAATAAAACAAAAAGGAAACAATATATAATAAATATTATATTATTATATATAATATATAAAAATAATTGTATTACAAATGAATTTGTATTGGTGGTTGAAAATTTATGAATTAAATTTATATTGAAATTTTTGTTACACACGAGCCCCCTTCCCCCCGTTCCCCAGAGTATTGGGACTTCCTTTTTTATGAGACATTGGTCTACGAGAATCGATGCTTTGTACTCCGTTCTCGGATCGGAAGTGGTACTGCGGAAAACGTGACTGTGTCTAACTTTGTTCTCCTTTTTCTTCCTCTTCTTATATTTGACCGCATTGAAAAGAAAGAGAGAGGTTAAAAGGGTTTGGGAGGAGGATTGTGGGGAAGTTTGGCCCTCGAGCATTGTACAGTGTCGGGATCTCTCAAGGTATCATTATTCGAACCCCATCCAACTGAAAGAGAGAGAAAGAGAAAAGTTGGAGTTCAGGAAAGCCATACGCCAAGAATGTTAAGTGTCGCAATAGTTCATTGTTCAGCTTTTGCACGAATGAGAAGCTCGACCATCTGCAGGTTAACCAGTAACCTCGCCGCAATTCTTTTCTACCCTAACCTCTATTTTTCTTTTTACATTTTTCCTTTCTTTTGTTTTGCTTTGTTTTGTTGTTTGGTTTGCCACCAGATGGCTTGATTCGCATGGTACAGAAGTTTTAAATAAGAATAATAGGAAAAACAATGAAGTTGTTCTATTTTCATTTGTTGACGTTCAATGGGATCATACTTCTTGATTTTTTAATTAGAATCAATGGGTTCGTTTTTATATAGGGGGGGGGGTTTCGTTTAGTTTAATTATTGGGAAAATTAAGAATGTGTTGGCAAAATTTTGTTCAGGTTATATTGAAGTTTTAAAGTAAATTTTAATTGAAATGTTATATTTTTACAATTGATTAGGTTTAACTTTGAATCTAAAATTAAATGAATATTTCCAGCTTCTAAAATTCGTTCTCAAGGATATAAAAAAAATACGAGATTCGCGGAATCCATGGAAATGAAATGTTAGAGTTTTTTATCGGTGGAAAAAAAAAGGAAAAAAAAGAAATAGTTTAAAGGATGCATAATGTGATAATCTTGTGGAATTCGATTCCAAGGCCGTCGAATGAGATATACACTCGGAATAGCAATTTATCGTCCCACTCGTTGACACCATTGTCATCACTTTGCTAAAAACTAACAGTGACACATAAGCCGATTTGGCGAATGACCATTAAAACACTGACAATGTGTCCTACCTAAGTTTTAAGTATTAACGTATTTTATGCATTTATAGATGGAAACATTGTTCGAATGCATTATCACGTGTTCGCAATGTGAAAGCATCGTAATTTCATCATTGACGGACGGAACGTTCGATTGAACGAGGAAAAAAAGTATCTTTTCTAAATATAATCATCGTTTTTAATTCGAAGAAAACTTGTGCACTTATCTTTAATGTGAATTAGAAAAATTCCATACGGTTTTTTTTCTTTTTTGTTGAAAAATCTTATGGAATAAAAATCATATATTTTTTTCCACCTTTAATATTCGTTTAAAATTTAAAAATTAGAATCAAATATTAATAACAATTTATATTTATATATATATTATACAAAAAGTATAATCCCATTGTGTTAACGGGAATCAATAAAATCATTTTGTTTCGATTAAAATACTCTCGAGATCATCTTGAACACCGGTTATTGAATTCCCCGTAAAAATAACTTTTAGCAAAGACCTTTTCCTATACTGCATTCAGTAACACGTGCGAAATCCAATGCTTTCACCGTTTCTTTTTAACATACACGCAAACACACATACAGACGCGGATACAAACAGCACGACCAATCCCAAAGGACGACATTCATGCTCAAAGTATTCGAATGATTCTTACCAATCGACCTAGAGTTTATTCCCTACGTTGTAATCCAATCGAATTCATTGCAAGTTAACTAAACACACTCGCCTGTTGAGTTTTAATTCGATCAATGATTATTCCAAACACAACCCAACCACGATTCGTTACGAAATTGTTTACTTCTCGGATTGATTAGAAATTATGTTTTGTTATTTTTTTGTTTTTTGTTTTTTGTTTTTTAACCTGGAAATGTATTTTCATTGGTTGACGTACATTTAAACTCGTTTATATTATCAGTCAAATAAATGTATAATAATCGAACGTATCTAAATTTGAAACTCAACTCAATCATCATCATCCTGATGATTATGATGATCATTCGTACTAATTCGACTTATGTATGAATTATTAATCCTAGTTTTCAAGGATGATATAGAAATTTCAATACGCGTATTTAAATCAAGTTATTAAGTATTATAATCTTGCTTAATGTTTAAGCAAATCTTATTTTAACGGACCATTATCTTCAGTAACGTACTTGAAACACGTGAACACGTGGAATCGTTTCGCGTTACGTAATAAAACGATTACACGGATGTTAAGCAACAAATTCCGGTTCATAGTTGCTGCTTCTCAAATCAAGGATGTAACTTCGTTTTATACATATGTATGTGTGTAAGTACGTGTGAATATATGTATGTACGTATGTATATCAGCCGTTTCAATCGGTTTGAATTATCACTAAACGACCTTGGCCAAGAAATGGATCTTGCTGAATGTTATGAACACCAAGGTCGTGTTAATGCAATCTTTCGATTTATCGAGATAGATCTCGATTGTTTAATTAAACATTTTTTGTTTTTACTTAGAAGAAAACTTTAACTTTAAGGATGTGGCCTCACGAATTTTTAAGAACTTTGGTTTATCAGTAAAATACCTTTAAGGTGTTCTCGTGGTAAAATATTTCCACAAAATGTCCAGCTAATTTTGAAAAGTGTGTGTGTGTGTGTGGTTTTAATTTTGTTAAATGAAAATCTTTTATTGTTTTTATTTTTTGATATTAGTTTAAAATGAGATAACAAATGAATGATGGAATTTCAATGAAGTGTATCCGTTCATGAATGACGCAAAGATCGGAGTACTATTTTAATGCATTATTATTATTATTATTATTATATATATTTTTCTGATTTATCAGTAACGTAAAATATAGAAGTGTAGAAAGTTATTATCGTCGAAGAAATAAGCTCATTATCGTTGTAAAAGTTAGACTATTCATGAGGCGTTTGAATTAATGAAAGATCGTGTACTCTTAATGAGTTCATTCTTCTTTATTTCTTTTTTGTTTTTTATTATTTTCTTTTTCTTTTTTTCTCCTTAATCGCACGTTACGTCAAAACTTATATGGAATATCATTTTCTCGTAATTATTTGAATCCAAATTTGTTAATCGTTACGAATATGGGAGCATTCAAATGTTTCATCAATTTGAGATTCAAGAGTTTCTTTAATTTCTGTTTTTCTTTTTTTTTTATAAATTTACAATGATCGATAATTGAATTATTTTGATTTTGTAAAGAATCGAAGATCATTTTCGTATAATAAAATTGTTTTTAATTTCAAATGAAGTATATACAAATTATCGTTGTAAATTTTAACGTTAAATTTGTTAGTTTACTGTGTTTTTTTTTTATAAATATTATTTAATTCGTTTGAACGAAATTATATTTCAACGTGATTTCTTTTATATTTTTTTTTTTACAACTCCGATTTGATTTGAAAACGATGGACTACCGAGGGTCTCGTAGTTTCGTGGAAAAACGGGTAAACGGCATAGATAAGGGAAAATTAAAAGTCTTGATAACGTCGAGACATACTCGAGGATGCAGATAAACCCATAATGAAGAAGAAAGAAGAAAGAAGAAAGAAGAAGAAGAAGAAGAAGGGGACTCGTTTAACGATTTTATTTATTCCGAGTGGCGCGTTTGTTTCAAACTAACGAACGAACAAATGGGATTATTTATCACGTTGGAAACCAAAGCCCAAGTTTAATTCTTAGTACTTAAATTGTACGTAAATGGTGGACCATCATAAACGAGATTTTTGATTATGTTTGTAACATCATTTATCGATCAATAATAATTTTTATTTATTTATTATATTTGATATTATTTTTTAACGTAATAATTACAATTAATATTCCTATAAAAGTGTATACAAGTTTTTTATCATTTTATTTTTATATTTATATTTGATAGTTTTAATTAGTAAATTATTATTATTATTAAGTTAATTTCATTTATTTACATGTTTAATTTTTTTTATAATTTAATTCTAATTTTTCTAATTTTTTTATTTTAATTTAAATTCATATTTAATTTCATTTGATTACATATTTATTTTTCGTGTATATTTTTGAATCATTTTAGAAGGAAATCATGTTGTAGAAGGGTTCACCTTTAATTTATTAATCATGTTATAGCAAAACCACCGTCTTGTAAAAAATAGGAGAAAGTATTACACAATCGTAATTATAAATTATTTCTCGAATTAATTTCTTACTTTATTTTTTGTTATTCTTTCTTCGACTCGATTGTTTATATTTGTTCTTTTAGATTTTTCTAACGTTTAAAGTTATTTTTTCTTCTTCTTCTTTCTTTTTTATACTCGTTGAAAAAATGTTTACTCAAAGAAGCACCGTTTTTCTTCTTCTTCTTCTTCTTCTTCTTCTTTTTCTTCTCTCAATTCGTTTTAAAGAATCACAAGCTTGGTAGAGTCGATTTTTTTCTCATCTTTTTTTATCTTTCTACATATTTGTTCGAATGAAAGGGTCTTAGAACAGTTTATAATAAACCTATAATTATACGATGAAATAACGTGCTGAAATAAATTTAAAAAAAAAAAAAGAAAAAACACAAGAATCCTGTTAAGTATTCCTTTAAATAGATTTAACTTAAAAATACATATTACATTTATTAATTAAACATTTATATAATTAATAAACATTAAACTGTATAACACGTGTAATTTTGTAATTGAATATATTGTCAATGAAAAAATAATTGCTAATATATTGGAAATTTTTATTAATAAATTATAACAACGAACGTATAATATTAATAAATATTAATAATCAAAATGTGATGATTAATTATATTGGAATAAACAATAGCATTAATTATTGTCCTTAGACGTGTGATGAGGGAAGTATCCTTGGTTCTGGGCAAGGACCTCCGGATGAACCATATCCTGATTACAAGCCATTGTTATCCATATACCATAAAAAAAAAAAGACAAAAAAAACCTTTCACGTTGAAAAGAAAACCTTGACGGGGGGAGGGGGAGGGGGAGGAAGGGGAACCATTCGTGTCGTAGAAATCATGCGGGTTTAGATATCCAACCAACGCCATGATAATTAACACATTAGAAACGATTTATCATTCCCATATCTTTCTTCCCCTAATTTTAACTTCCTGATATGTTGAGAGAGAAAGAGAGAGAGAGAGAGAGATGTTAAAATAGAAATAATAAATTTAAAATAAAGAAAAGAAGAGAAGAAAAAGAGATTTCATATTTCTACGAAAATCATCAAATCATATTGTTTTTCTATTGTTTATAGATTATTTAAAAATTGTTCTCATGGTGGGTTGGATGGAATTTTAATTAGGGTATTGTCTATCCGTTAGTGTGTGTATATTATGTGCGTGTACATATGTTTTTTATAATTTATTTAAAAACATCATAAGATCTTTGAGAAATAATCGAATTTCATGAAAATTTGAACAAAATTTACAAATAAAAAAGAAAATTATAATTTATATCAATAATTAAAGAGGAATAAAATAAAATTCAAATTAAATAGAAAGAAAAGAGATTAATTATAATAATTAGAATTAAATTAAAATAAAGAATTAAAAAATACGTTGATATAGTTTTGTGAGATTTTTCAATTTGATTTGAGAAAGGAAGATAAAACTTTTTATTGTAATACGAGAGAGAAAGAGAGTGAGAGAGAAAGAGAGAAAAAAATAAATAAAAAGAGTAGATGTTTGTGCGATTGAGAGTCGACAGTATTGCTATGGCAAAATTCTCTGAGTGTAAGAAAAGCGGAAACACGGGCTACCGCGCCGGATGTCGTTGTGCGAGGGCGAGTAACAAAGTATAATTGTGTATATATATATATATATATATGTGTGTGTGTGTGTTATATACGTGTGTATATGTTATACATATATACATATATATATGTGTGTGTCGTTATTATTGTTGTGTTGGGGCTTATATTCTGGGTACGAGGGATCAACAGCGGAACGAAACTTGCTGCAGTACACTTTTCTACCTGTCCAATGGTATTATTTAGTGTGAGTTAACTTTTACCATCAGATTATATTACCCCATTCCGCGCTTTGTCCACTTGTTTTCAGATGTTCTCAACTTTTTGAAAACCACATGTTCTCGAATCGAGTATTATTATGTCAAATACTTAAATAGGTATTCGTAGGAAGGTTGATTATTATGGAATTTGGATAATTCAATGGGATAAAGGTAATCCAGTTAAGTTAAATTCAGCGTTTTTCACGAATACTTACAATACACCTAATTTTATTTTTATTTTATTAAGAAGTTATACTTCTTTGGTGTACCAAAACGAATATAACCTCAATAACCTCAAAAATAACTTCAAAAAATAACTTAAACAAAAAATAATAATAATAATTATATATATATATAAGAAAGAATAAAAAAAAGAAAAAGAAAATATCAAAATATAGATATCAGTCCACACTAAATATAAGAGAGATATATCGAATTACTTCACGCGTCAACGGCCATGGCGCTGTGATAGCATTTGTTCCCGCTCGATCATTTAAGTCAAGCAGCGCTGAGTACAATTAGTACTTGGATGGGTGACCCGCTTGAGAAAAAAAAAAGAAGAAGAAGACAACTTTCATGCCTTAAATTTGAAATCGCTTGCTTTGCCGCGCATCGTAAATACCGGCAAACTTCATGGTTTCGATCGGAAAAAATCACTCCCATCATATTTTCCCAAACGCGCCAAAAGAAGTATAACCTCAAAAAGAAGTATAACTTCAAAAATTGAAAAGTATAAAAGATTTATTCTATTCTTAAGAAATAAGCATAAATAATATAATAAATCATCCATAAGTGTGTTAAAAATAAAAAGAAAGGTTTCGTGTTTAATATAAAACGGAATTTAAATGAGAGTGTAAATGTCTTGCGTGATTTTTAAATGAAAATTTTATTTAAATTGTTGATGTATAAAATTGTTTGGTAAAAATAAAAAATAATAAAAGAAATTGTTCGTACGAATTGTTTGAATGAAATGAATTTCCGTAGGGTTGTAGTTTTATAAAATAAATTCTATTCGATAATTGTCAGTGGAATAGTTTTGAAGTTTAACGGTGGATTATATCAAAGATTGATAAAAAAGAAAAGTAAGGAAAATAAAAAACAAATGTTGCGTTTTGCATGATAGATATATCGGTCTAGTAATTAATGTAATCATAGTTGAAGAACATGATCGATGTTGTTCAAAGACATGATAAAAATACGATAAAGTAGAAAACCATTTGAATTATATTTGAATTAGTTTATTTTATCTTCTTATTCTATACTCGTTTCAAAGACCAGAACTAATCGCGGAAGATCTTGCTAGTAGCATGATCGGATATATTTTCTCTTTCTCTTTCTCTTTCTTTATGCACATGACGTTGCAATTATTATTATTATTATTATTATTATTATTATTATTATTATTGAGAATTTTATGATGCAACTTATACGATCGGCAGTATCGTGACGTGGCACGTTGGTTTTTGGAATTTAAAAAAAAAAAAATAGAATAAAATTGAAAGGATAAAAATTAACGATAAAACAGAATCACAGTTAACTTCGTATCTTTGTAACAGTTTGTGTCGTGTCTCTGTATGTGTGTGCGTATTTTTCTATTTCTTCTTCTTCGACTGAAATTAGTGTTTTTGTTTATGAAAAATAAATATATTAAAAATAACAAAAATTAATTGAATGAAAGGGTTATATGATCAATTAAAAAACTTGTAACTTTAAATCTTATTGTTAAACATTTAAATTGATTCTTGATTTCTATTTATCTCTTCCTCTTCTTCGATTGTGATTGGTGTTTTCGTTTTATGAACAAAAAAATATAATAAAAATAAAAGAAAGTTGAATTGAAGGATTATAATCAGTTAAAAATCTTTCACATTGCAATCTTATCGTTCAAACAATTGGAATTGATTAATAATTACTATTTGAAATTGTATCTTTTGTATGAATTGAAAAACTTTCAACCGTTAAACGATTGAAATTGATTTTTGATTTCCATTTAGAATGTTTTTTTCTGTTCATTTCTTTATAACCAATAGTGAGAAAGAGATATAATATGAAAGGTTGGATCGTTTTAAAGTTTGATCACAATAATATTGGCCAAGGATAGTAAGAAAAGGGATAGAATAAGAGCGATTAAGTGGATCCGCAAGGGTAAACGCAGCTCGTATAGTTTTTCAACTTCTCATTGTGAGTTGGCCGCAATGTGCGACGCTCGGTATGCGGGGTTCTCACAGAGAATTCTTCGTCAGAGAGTGAGAGAGAGAGAGAAAGAGAGAAAGAGAGTGTGAGAGTGAGAAAGAGATAGATAGATGGATAGGCAAAAAAGATGGAAGGAAGGTTTACTACGAGCTTTCAGACGGACTCTTGGTTGAAAACGAGGGAACTCTTGCCTTTAACACTCACATTTTTATACGCTCATTTTTTCTTTTTATTTTTCTTTCTTTCTTTTTTGGTTTTTTTTTTCTTTACACTTCTAAAATATTTTTTTAACCACGAGCCCCCTCGCCCACCCCCCACTCCCTTTCCCCCTCTCCGAATACGTGAGATCAAAATTATTTCGAGTGTGTGTGTGTGAAGGTTGTCAAATAATATACATGAGAAATGTTTCTTTTATATTACTATTATTATTATAGATTAATATTATAAATTAATTCATTCGATTAGAGAAATTTATTTTTTTAATAGGATTCAATGTGGTATGAGGGGGAGGGGTTAGCAAATCGTCGAAATCGTTGAAGAAATTGCATTTAATTGTTTTACGTACTTCGAGATTATGATTATTATTATTTTTGTTTGTTTAAATAACATATTTGATCGATTTACACTCTCCTGTTATTAATATTATTATTATTAATGTAATTTTGATTAGATAAATATAAATAAATGTGAACGATGATACGTAGAATCTAATGAAAGGGTTGCAATTTGATTGAAACAAATGTTATGGGAGAAAAAAAATTGTGTAATCAATTTTCTCTACAAGTAAATGTACGAAAATAAATATGCGATAAGAATAAGAGAGTGGGATGAGCGAAAAATTGAGTTAATTGAAAAAAGGAAAAAAATATAAAAGAATAGAAAAGAGGAAAAATAAAATAAAATAAAATGTTTAGTTAGGTAGTGTTGTATATAACGGAATAAAACGGTGCGTTTGCACCGACCTTTGTGCAGTCGCGTGTGAAACGGGTCAGAGTGTGTAACATCGGATCATCCGAACAGAGTTGAAATTCTTTGTATTTACGCGTGAGTATTAAAAGATGAGAGAGAAAGAAAGAAAAAAGAAAAAAGAAAAAATAGTTGGTTGGTTACTCGCACAGAATAACACTATAATGATTTCAGGATAAAAAGGATGAGGAGTCGGGGCGTGGAGGAGGGGAAGGTGGTGGTAAAGAAGGTTGGATCGTAATCCAACAATTATAATAATTATTAAGACAAGATTTGCAATCGAGTGTTAAAAAAAAAAGAGAAAAAAAAATCTCGAGAACGGATATCCCCTTTAGGTTGTAATTTTTCCATATTTCTTTTTCTTTCTTAATTAAATATAATAAATCATTGAAATAAGATTGTATTCCTTGTTTTAGAGTATTAGATAAGTGACTTCATGAAAAATTCTCATTTCCGTAAGCATTCGAGTAAGAAATAGTGAAAGAGAGTGTTAATCCATATTTGTATAAGTGTGTGTATGTATGTATGTATTTGTAAGTGTACGTTAAGAAGCAGATGTAAAAGAAAAATAAATAGCAGCGGGGTCCTTCTTAAACATCTTGTGTTAGGATAAAAGCCCTCAAGAGACTCATGTTTCTTTCTCTTTCTTTCTTTACTCGCAAAAACGAATGCGAAACCGCACGTTTTCAACTTGCAATAAGGGAAATTGGAAAAAGGGGGAAAGGAATGGGATAAATTATTCGAAAATCATCGTGAGAAATTGTGCGTGGATTTTCATGAAATATGATTACAAAATTAAATTAATGAAAATTGTTGATTAAAAGTAATGATAACTAGTGTTGATAAAAAAAAAGAAATAATATACAAAATTAATTATTATATTAACAAAATTATCATTGTGTTGTATCGTTGTATACACACACATACGTATGCGAGTATACATACAGATAGAGAAAAAGTAATTTGGATTAAAAAGGTTAATCGTCGGTACATATTAATATCATCATAATCATCATCATTATTGTCCAAGGACACACGTGGTGGTGGTCCAGCTGGTAATAAAAGTACCACGAGAAATATTCAAACCATTTGTTATATATGCGTCATATAAACTGAACTCGTGTTATCATTTTATTTTTCGTTTCATTTATTTTTCATCGTTATATTAATTAAATCATATAATTTTTCTTATTTATTTTAAACTTTAATATAATTTAAAACAATTTTATTTTATTTTCTATCAATCAATATCAAATCATATGTTTGTATGTTGAAAAACGTGTAAGAATTTTAAATATTCTATGAGGTAAGGGTGGGAATGGTGGTTTAATTTCAATCAATCATGAAAAACGTATAAAAATCGTAAATATTTTATGGGGTGGTGAGTTGGAAGGTGGTTTAATTTTTTGATTATGGAGGTAAAAAGTAAATGTTTCGTAATGTATTCACCTGTTGGGGTGCCGTATCTGCTGGAGAAAAACTCGAGAGTGCTGTCAAGGGTGCCAAAGATGCACAGGATGATGCCCTAGAGGGTGGTGGGGTGTGACCAGGGGTTGGACTTCCGCTTCCGCAACTACTTGCACCACCAGATGATGAAAGGCTAACACTGTCCGCTCGCCCTCTCCATGGCGACACCGACACGTGTTTCAACATTTTATCTGTGCAATTAAAAACACCATATATGTAAAACATTATGTATTTTTCATTTTTATTCTAATCTAAATTTAAATTTATTAAAATCATTTGGAAAAATATTGGATAATAGAAACGTCAATTAAAATCGTACGAAATATTTTTAATGTCAGATTAAACGCAAACTTTTTGTGTGTTTGTTCTGTTTTTTTTGTAATATGATATCATTTTTCTATTTGTATGAATATTGTTTTTGTTGATAATGATTAATAATATTGCATTGATAATAATTGAAATAATAATAACTTGGATTGAAGAATGTTGGGATGTTGATGATTGTTTAGTTTTTAGTATTATTATTATTGTTGTTGTTGTTGTTGATTGATTTGGGTCATAGGTTTTGTTGAAACTTATGGTTAGGATAGTGAAAGCACGGATAAACTTAGACAAGTTTAATAGTAAAGACTATGATTTTTGAGTTGGTTAAGAATAATCGTTTTATCCCAGATACGTCGGAAACAATCAAGAGGCAGGATGTGTTAGAAGTTGAAATTAGATAAAGAAAAAGAGAATGACAGTGTCAAGTTTGTATTTTTGTGTGTGTGAAGAAATAACTATCAAACTAAATAATGACAAGTGACATATATTCATTGCCCCGGTGTGTCGTTTATATTTATTATTTTTGTATATTTCAATTATAAATAATACAAATGATTAATGAAATAGTTAAAAATAATATGCAATTTCGTTTAACTAGGAACAATTCAATTTGTCACGTTAACTTATCATTTTTCATGTTAATTATATATTTTTATGAACAGAAAGTAACGAATGATGAATTAGAAATGATTAGTGGTTTTTAAAAATAACTTATAATTTAATTAAGTTACCGAAACAATTGAATTAGTCAAATTTGCTGATCATTTTTGATATCAATTTAATATTTTTACGAATAGAAAGTAACGAATGATGAATTATAAATAATATGAATTATTTAAAAATAACTTATAATTAAATTAAGTTACTGAAACAATTGAATTAGTCAAATTTGCTGATCATTTTTGATATCAATTTAATATTTTTACGAATAGAAAGTAACGAATGATGAATTAGAAATGATTAGTGGTTTTTTAAAATAACTTATAAGTTAATTAAGTTACCGAAACAATTGAATCAGTCAAATTTGCTGATCATTTTTGATATCAATTTAATATTTTTACGAATAGAATGTAACGAATGATGAATTAGAAATGATTAGTGGTTTTTAAAAATAACTTATAATTTAATTAAGTTACTGAAACAATTGAATTAGTCACATTTGCTTTCATTATATTGCTAAATCATTTTTAATGTCAATTTAATATTATCGATAAACGAGAATAATTAACGAACGATGAATCAGAAACAATTAAACGTGAATGATCATTGAAAAATAACTTAATCTAATTTAATTAAAGTTACTCGAACAATTCGATTCGTCGAATTAACAGAGACACTTAAGGTTGAGAATACTGGAAGAAGAAATGTAGTTTGTTGTTGTTGGGGAGATACGGTAATTACCAAAAGGAATGTCGTGATTGCGAGTGAAAAGAAAAAGGTGTCCGAAGGGTGGTGGTGGTGGTGGTGGCGGTGGTGAGAAGGGAAGGGGAGGTTGTTAGAATGACTGTAAAGGTGTCTCGTATATATATATGTATAATATATAATTTAAAGTCTTAAGTGAAATTAGAGTGTATGGTGTTGTCCGGTACGTCGTCCGGATGCATATGTATGCGTGCCAGGAAAATTAAAAGAAAGGATGGATGAAGTATAAAAAAAGATTAAAATATCTAATCAGAAAACATAATATTTTTTATTAAATATATATTTATATATATGTATATTATTTTTTTTCATTTTAGTATTTATATTTATTCTTTTCCTTTTTTGTTATATAATTTAATTCGAAAACAAAAAATTATATAAAATATTTATTAAATTATATAAAATATTTTTTATTAAATATTATATTTATTTTATTTTAGTATTTATTTATTCTTTTCCTTTTTTGTTATATAATTTAATTCGAAAAACAAAATTATATAAATATTTATTAAATTATATAAAATTTTTTTATTAAATATATATTTATTTTATTTTAGTATTTATATTTATTCTTTTCCTTTTTGTTATATAATTTAATTCGAAAAACAAAATTATATAAAATATTTATTAAATTATATAAAATATTTTTTTATTAAATATATATATTTATTTTATTTTAGTATTTATATTTTTCGTTAAATAATTTAATTCGAAAACAAAAAATAATCGAACAGTATAACGTTGAGAATGAATTTAGATCGACACAGATTTAATTAGTTTCTTTTTTTTGTATCTCCAACGAGAGTGAAAGATAAAAAAAATATTTGATAAATTCTATCATAAAACAGAGAAATTTTTGGTTTCTATGATATAATTTAAAAAATATGTGATATTTATTATAATAATACTCACTCTCAGAGAATATTTGGATTCGTCGTGTGTTGTTTAAGAACGAAATGAACAAATAATAAAATGAACTAATGAAACGAACAAAATTCTTCTCTCTCTCTCTCTCTTTTTCTTTCGTTCTCTTAGGAAATAAGATAATCGAAAATAATCATCGAGAGAGAGATGTTTTTCACCATTCAATGGAATAAATTTAATTAAACGAATATATCGATTGATAATACGAACACCAAACACTGACGACGATAATCATATCACGTTGTGTGTGTGTGTTTACGTGTATGTATACGTGTGTGTCACTAAAATTCACGAATAATTTTTTGTAATCTATCCAACAATTGTATTCTCTCTCTCTTTTTCTCTTTTTTTTATTTATTTTTTATTACACAACTCGTCGAGGAAAACAATTTTATTATTTTATATATTAAGAGATATTAAAGCTTGATTGTTGTTTTCCTTTTTAATAAAAATAAAATGAATTTAAAGAGAGAAAGAGAGATGTTAAATACGAAAGAACGCGGAACACATTCGAAGTGCACGCCACGAGCGCTGCGCCACGACTAAACTATCTGCAAGAACGAGTAAAGTAGTAGCGTGCTCTGCGTCCTGTAGTAATACCAACAAGGTTGTAGTAGTAGTAGTAGTAGTAAGAGTAGGAGTATTAGTATTAGTAATAGTAAGAGTAGTAAGAGTAGGAGTAGTAGTATTAGTAATAGTAAGAGTAGTAAGAGTAGTAATAGTAAGAATAGGAGATTAGTATTAGTAATAGTAGTAAGAGTAGTAGTAGTAAGTTTAGTAGTAGTAGTGTAATAAGTGTAGTAGTAGTAGTATGTAGTAAGTGTAGTGGTAGTATGTAGTAAGTGTAGTAAGTGTAGTAAGTGTAGTAAGTGTAGTAAGTGTAGTAGTATTAGTAGTAGTAGTGTAATAAGTGTAGTAAGTGTAGTAGTAGTATGTAGTAATGTAGTAAGTGTAGTAGTATTAGTAGTAGTAGTAGTAGAAGTATATAGTAATTGTAGTAGTAGTAGTATGCAGTAAGTGTAGTAGTAGAAGTATATAGTAAGTGTGGTAGTAGTAGTGTGTAGTAAGTGTCGTAGTAGTAGTGTGTAGTAAGTATAGTAGTAATAAGAGTAGGAGTATTAATAATAGTAAAAGTTGTAGTAGTAGTAGTAGTAGTAGTAGGAGTTGACCAAGCGGGAACTCAAAAGCCAAGCAAAGGAAAGAGAACGACCTTCCTGTACGTTAATATACCAGCCTTTAGAGACAACTAAAAAGAAAGAAAAAGAGAGAAAAAAAGATGCATAGGGGGATGCAGTTGAACATATGTGTGTGATGTGTGTGCATTTATCTGTGTCTGTTTGTAAGTGTTAGTTAAAATATTATACATGAATGTATAAGTATTATATTATATTGAGATTGTTGAAAAAGTATGTTAGTATTTTATCATTTAATTCATTTAAAATTCTATTAATTTAATAATAATATTATATTAATTTTTTACATTTTCTTTTTTATATTAATACTAATTCAAAAAGTCATATTTTATGATGTACAATATGTATAACAAAAAATATAATACCATTTATGTAATAAGAAGTTTTTATTTGTTTACAAGTCTTCATGGCTCAAGTGGTAGAGCGTTATTTCGGTATGCCAAAGATCCCGGGTTCGAATCCCGGGCCTCTCGCTTTTTATTTAAACAACTGAAGCTCGATTTTATTGGGACAGTTCTTCGAACGAGAACAATAAGAAATTTTTATTTAGCAAATGCCATAATAAATTGTAAGAAATTTTTCCAAAAAATTGACAATCGATCATGTCACGTTTAGTGTTAAAATACGAATATGAGTCTGTAAATATGAATGCGTGTAACAAATGTATGAGTATAGGTACGAATGTAAAGTATGGGTGTGATGTTAGTGTAAGTTAAGGTATGGGGTTTATGGGTGAAAGTATGGATGGACAGTTATGGGTTTATGGATTATGGGTGTTGTGTATGTGTATGTGTGTTATTGTGTAGGTGGTGTGGGGGCGTAGTTTAGCTGTTTTCGTTGAAGGGAATATAAAAGTCGTATGTCCACGCAAACGTTTCGTTCGTTTGGTTCGTTTCGTTCGTATGCCAGACCCGGACCCTTTTGCCCTCCTTTACGAACACTTAGGGCCCAGGACGACGCCGACGGGACTTATTACGGTAGAGCAAACCTACTCAACGTTCCCCCACTTTTCGGTGCAGGCCCTTCTTTTCTTTTTTTTTTTCCTTTGATTTCTTCTTCGTTCACTTTCTCTTCTCCTTCTTCATCTTCTTTTTGTACCATTTTTTTTCTTTCTTCTTTCTTCTTTCTTATCTGATTGGCCGAATATTTTTTTCTTAGTTTTATACTTTTACCTGTCTGTATTTTTTGTTTTTATTTATGAATGGTATCTCACACACACACACACATTACTTTTTTTTAATTTCATATAAAATTGAAACTAGTCGACAAAATTTGTTTATAGATTGGATATTTTCAATTTTACTTTTGCTTTATTTCTTTTGTTGCTATTTGTTTTTTTAAGATCAAACGAAGAAAATGTTGCTAACAAAAATTTGTTTGAGAAATATAAAGGAATGTTCTGATCGAAAGTAAAATGACTAGACATACATACGAAACGGGAAACAGTGAGTAAGTTAACTTTCCTAACAGGATAAATTAGGCTACGTTGATTACAGCAACTATCGATCGTCGTGTACGTACACTTATCTTGTTGAATATATCAAATGCTTATATACTTTAATACGTAATGTAATAAAAAAAAAAAAGAAAATGTTATAAAGTCACTTACACACACACACACACACCTGTGATCGTTAAAAGAACGTGCACGTCCGGTAATTTTATTTTCTATATTAGTTATTCCATTCACATAATCGAATGAAAAGAAGGCTCGAAAACGAGAGAAGACTTTAAGAAGAAGACGTTATATTATTTTTTTGACATTTTTTTATTATTATATTTATTATTGTCTTGTCTTTTTCGATTGTTATACGTTGCATCTGACTTTTCGTTCTTTTTCTGTCTCATCGACTAGGTTCAAGGACGATGACATTTATTTTATAACAAATTCATAAGTTTTGCTAATTTTTCAAACTAATTGTTTTTTTTTGTTTCAATTTTTTTATGATTAAAATATATTTATTATAAAAGTTTTTCATCATTATTATTTTATCGAAATTAAATTAAATTTTAATTGATTATACAAAAATGAATTGAATTGAATTGAATTTTGTTGTGAAATGTTTTTTATAAACTAATATAGACATATGTATAATAATATATTTATTTATTTAATTAAAATTTTTGAAAATATTTATAAAAGGTATAGTAAAAGAAAACTGTAACTTTTAAATTTCACGAAGAAATATTTTCTTAAAAGTATCATCTCATCCTGGTGCATTCCTTCCTTTTCATTTTTATTATATTTCAATGGGGGAAAAATGTGAAAAAAAGATCGTAGATTATGGTATTATTATTGTTCGGTTGAAATGGGGGCTGGGGGGCGGAAGAAGGCACGAGGGTAAGAAAAAGAGGCATAAATATTTCGGGAGGGTCTTTCGTGCCAATAATTGAATGAGATGGTAAGGATTTAGATAAAAATAAGAAAGCAAAAGATTAACCCTTAACAACATAAATACAGGTAGAAAAATCTTCAAGCATTTTTACTTTTCATAACCTATTTATTCCTTTCGTTAAATAAACACAAAATTTTAAGTCTTAAAAATGAAATTTAGAACAATTTATATTGATATTTTTGTTGTTTGAAATCATTTATTAATGATAACCGGTGATTCAATTTTTACGAAATAAAAATACAAACCTTGCATTTAAATTATTTAAGAAAAAATCATATATTCAATTTAAAATTATTATATATTCACATATAAAATATATATTCTAAATTTTACCATATATTATAATCATATATTCATATTTTTAAAATTATACAATTACCTTTTTATTTTTGTTTTTTTTTTTTAATTCAACATACAACATTTAAAATAAATTGCGAATATATTTTATCGATTTTTACTTAAACAAAATCTTTCATTAAAAATATTTATTACACATAATACAAATTTATCTTGGAGAACAACAAATATTATAAAAACAAAAGAACAATTATTATAAACGTCACAGTTTCTAAAAAAAAAAATCTATTAAATATTAACATTAGCATAAAATAAATTTCCTTGCATAACCTTCAACCCACAAGAAAAAAAAACATGAAGAAGAATAAGAAGAAGATTGAGAAATCAACTGAGAATCTTTCTCATGTTTTCAACATTCCCAAACGATTTTCACTTTTCACACGGAAACTGATGATCCAATTCGTAGCGAAAGTTTTTTTCTTTTTTTTTTATCCTAGAGCCAATCAGAATTATTATCTTCGATCAATCTCTTCCTCATTTATCCAATTCTATTTTTTCTCGTTTCATTCTCGTTTCGTCTCTTCTTGAACAATTTTTGAAAATATTTTCAAGTAAATCGGTTCGTTGAAAATACTTAAACGTTTTCTTGTTCGTGCAAATCATCGGAATGAGATCTTTTGCGAAACCTTTTTCAAAACAAATCTGCTATGACGATGGTTGAACGTGGTGGTGTTGGTGTTGGTGTTGGTTAGGAGGAAGAAAAGAACTTGGGTTGAAGGGGGGTGGGCAGGGGCAAAAGGGGGTAAAGAGGGGGGGGGTTAGTCGTTGATAAGGAAATACGTTTTGTCACGAACAACGAGTCTCCTGTCATGGAAACTCGTGGCACTTGGGTCTGGCTTACATCCGAGATGATCTCGAGGAGAAAATTCAATTAAATGCGCTAGCGAAATGCACGTTGTTGCATCTGCTTGCAATCGGTGAGCATAAAACGTTTTTAAAACGTACGAGTGAGTATACGTTGGTTGGTTGTTTTTTTTCAGTAGAATTTTTACTTTGATCTATGCGAATGTAATGGAATATAATTTCATACTTTTTTCGTATCATAAATTGTTATGAGAGTTCAGTGATATATTTGCAATTAAATAAATGGATGCATACGAATGTGGTTTTATTTTTTTTTTAATTGTAATTTATTTTATTATAATTTTATGAGAAATATTTCATAGAATTTTTAAAATTGATACAAAGTATTATATGATACATGTAAATATTGTATAAACAAAATTTAGGCTTATCGTACTTTTTTTGGAGATATTTTTAAATAAATTAAATTATTATATGTGATTGAATTAAAAAAAATTGAAAACGATTTTAAAATTGATATAAAGTATAACGTATAAATATAAACAAAATTTAAAGCTTATCGTACTATTTTTTTAGATATTTTTAAGTAAATTAAATTATTATATGTGATTGAATTAAAAAAAAATTGAAAACATTTTTAAAATTTATATAAAGTATAACGTATATAAATATAAACAAAATTTAGAGCTTATCGTACTTTTTTTTTAGATATTTTTAAATAAATTAAATTATTATATGTGATTGAATTAAAAAAAAATTAAAAACACGATTTTTAAAATTGATATAAAGTATAACGTATATAAATATAAACAAAATTTAAAGTTTATCGTACTTTTTTTTTTAGATATTTTTAAATAAAATTAAATTATTATATGTGATTGAATTGAAAAAAAATTGAAAACATTTTTAAAACTGATATAAAGTATAACGTATATAAATATAAACAAAATTTAAAGCTTATCGTACTATTTTTTTAGATATTTTTAAGTAAATTAAATTATTATATGTGATTAAATTAAAAAAAAAATTGAAACACGATTTTTAAAATTGACACAAAGTATAACGCATATAAATATAAACAAAATTGAATTTTTACTAATACTTTTGTTAGATATTCTGAAATAAATTAGATTATTATATATGATTAAATAAATGATAGATATATATATATATAGGAATGAAATTTGTGTATCTTTAAAGATCGGAAACAGGTAACAGGTAACGCAGGTAATTTTCAGTCCGTAACATTCCTCGGTGTTACGGTGATCTTTCGTTTCGTTACTGACGAACAGGTTCGCCTTGCAAGGTGAGATTCGGTACCTCTCTTTCTTTCTTTCCTTTTTTAGCTTTTTTATTTAATTTTTTCTCTTCCATATCTCTCTCTCTTTCTTTCTTCTATAGGATCCCATCTGTTTTTTCTTCTTCTTCTTCTTCTTCTTCGTGTTTAATACACAGGGCACACAGTACTTGTACCATTTTACACATACATTCGTATATCTGTGGTAAAATTTGTATATATGTGTTTATCTGTATATATACATGTGTGTGTGTGCGTGTGTGTGTGTGTATTTATGTCTGTGCAGGTGCATAGTAGGCGTATATAGAAAGAATTGCACACACCAAAGGAAGAGACTACTCGTCTGTGGGAAAGTAACGCAACACCATGAGACCCATCCAAGCTGGACCGCGGCTGCCAAACTCCCATACCCATACCCCCATACTCACTGTCGGCGTGCATACCATAAGGAAAAAGAGAAAGAGAGAAATATGTTCTGTTAGGATAATTTTACTTGCCACCATACTTTCGAGATATTGTATTTTTATATGAAATAATTTTTTTTTTGTATATTTAATAACAAATTCGTATTTATTAATTTATTTTTATTTTGTTTCATTCAAGTTTTGTTTAAGGATTTGTTACTGATTGGATTTTGTGTAAATTTATTGAAATTTATTTAAATATTCTTTTTTTATTTTATTACATTTTGAATTTTTCTTTGGTTTTATGATTTGTTTCATGGTGATTTTTGTTTTCGAAATTTGTACGCTTTTTATTAATGATACATCGATGAATAGTATCATCTTCCGGTTTCTGTTTGTGGTATGGTGTTCCTGTTTCCGTAGTTCCATTGAATAAGATTGAAATTTCCCATGGTCATCTAATAGTTCCCATGGGTGTTGCTTTCACTCTTTCGCCGTGTTGCTAGGAGTCATTATTAAACGAGTGAAATTGTTAATTAAAATAAGAGAGAAAAAAAAATAAACTTACTCACCTTTAAGAAAGTACGAATCAATTTAATTGTTTCTTTCTCTCTTTTTTTTTTCTTTTTTTATATCGTGTGAATAGAAACTGTAAAAAATAAATATTTATTTAAAAAAGAAAAGAGGATATAAAATTGTAGATGAAAAAGTTAAACAACTTACGCGTGATCGGTGTTCGAATTAAATAGAAATCATGCTCGTATATTTTTCAAACAAAAAATAAATAAAAAGAAAAGAAAACAAAGCAGAAAAAAAAGAGCTTGCATGTAACACGCGTAATACAGTAAGTACCGTTGTATATTTTTGTATTTTTCTTATTTTCCGTTTGTTTGTTGTTTTTTTTTTTTCTCGATGACGGAACAACACAGGGCCCATATTTTTGCCCTTACAAAAATTTCTTCTTACTTCCTACAATCTGTTTTGTGAAAGACACGCACATGTTTCTTTATTATATACACCTTAGTATTTATTTTCTCTTAAAAGTAGTACACGCATACACACATACACTTATCTTTCATTTACTTTCTTTCCTTCTTTTTTTCTCTCTTTCTTCTTCTTATTATTATTATTATCTCATCGTTGATTACAAATGTTTTCAATTCGATATTACACGTTAGCATTGCTGGGGGGGGGCTCCTCTGCCAGGCAAAGTGAACAATGCCTGACCTGCCAACTTTTCTCTGCCATTTTATAAACCTTTGTAGATCAACTTAGAACTCAATTAGGTATTCTACGCGTAGAAAAAAGATTGTACTTTAATTTAATATAAGAGTCATTAAAATATATTCATTTTAAGTATAAAAAATATTTACTCGAACTTTTCAAAAAAATTGCAAAGATGCACAATTTACAGCATTGCATTCTATGACATTTTATGAACCTTTGCAGATTGAGTTAGAACTCAATAAGGTGTTCAACACGTAGGGAAAAGAGTGTACTTTAATTTAATATAAGAGTCATTAAAATATATTTATTTTAAGTATAAAAAATATTTACTCGAACTTTTCAAAGAAATTGCAAAGATGCACAATTTACAGCATTGCATTCTCTGACATTTTATGAACCTTTGCAGATCGACTTAGAATTCAATAAGGTACTATTCACGTAGAAAAAATAGTGTACTTTAATTAAATATAAGAATCATTAAAATCTATTCATTTTAAGTATAAAAAATATTTACTCGAACTTTTCAAAGAAATTGCAAAGATGCACAATTTACAGCATTTCATTCTCTGAAGTTTTATGAACATTTGCAGATTGATTTAGAACTCAATAAGGTATTTTACGCGTAGAAAAAAGAATGTAGTTTCATTTAATATAAGAATCATTAAAATCTATTTACTGTAAATATAAAAAATATTTACCCGAACTTTTCAAAGAAATTGCAAAGATGCACAATTTACAGCATTGCATTCTCTGAAATTTTATGAACCTTTGGAGATCGACTTAGAACTCGATAAGGTATTCTACACGTAGAAAAAAGAGTGTACTTTAATTTAATATAAGAGTCATAAAAATCTATTCACTGTAAGTATAAAAAATATTTACTCGAACTTTTCAAAGAAATTGCAAAGATGCACAATTTACAGCATTGCATTCTCTGACATTTTATGAACATTTGCAGAGTGACTTAGAACTCAAAAAAGTATTCTACACGTAGAAAAAAGATTGTACTTTAATTTAATATAAGAATCATTAAAATCTATTTACTGTAAATATAAAAAATATTTACTCGAACTTTTCAAAGAAATTGCAAAGATGCACAATTTACAGCATTGCATTCTCTGACATTTTATGAACATTTGCAGAGTGACTTAGAACTCAAAAAAGTATTCTACACGTAGGAAAAAGATTGTACTTTACTTTAATATAAAAATCATTAAAATCTATTCACTCTAAATATGAAAAATATTGACGCAAACTATTTAGAAAAACGAAATTTTTTTGAATTTTTAAATAATTTTTCTGCGTCCTCAAATAAAAGAAAATCGATTTAGGTAGTGTCGTTGCATATTTAGGTCAGATTCACTTACATCGCACACGTTTCGAAGATATTTAGAATTTTTGTTTGAAACATCCAAAGGAAATGGGTTCGAAGGGCTAGCCGGTGAACATCTGACACCCTTACTTTAATTAGGTTTTCTATCAGCAGACCGTTAAGTATCATCTCTTCAAAAGAAAACAAATTAAAAAGAAATTAACACATACATACACCGTGTTCAAAAAAAATGTGTTAATCGAAATTTCTCATAGAGACAAAGAAAGAAGAAAAAGGGAACAAGACTTCATAAAAATCAAAAACCAATTTCTCAGTGAATTTACGTCTTCTCTAAAAAGAAAAAACTTAAAACAGTTTTTTCCAATAGAAAATTTGGAAAAAAGAAATTAGAAATATATATATATATATATTTCGATTTATTTTAATTAATATGCAATTTAACTATTATTAATAATAATGGAAGAAAATCATTAGTTGATATAGAAGATATAATTTGATTAAAAAAAGGTGTGATTGGGGGAGAAGTGGGGGAGTGGGGGTGTGGTTTAAATCTTCTCGTGACTTATTAGAGGGTTTGTAGGAAAAAAATAATAAAAAGGGAATACATACACCGCACCCTTCGGTATGCCTCGCCCTTATTTGGGTGTGGCCCTGAATCCTGATATTCGTTGCACCTTTCATCCACCCTTCGTAAAACTAATCATGCAAACATGGGTCGTTCACTTCCTCTATTTTCACGCGATTAGATACTTTGATAATAGCAATAAAAAAAGAAAACTGGTGTGTGTACTTATGTAAGCACGTAAGAAGTTATACTTCTTTGGTGTACCAAAACGAACATAACCTCAATAACCTCAAAAATAACTTCAAAAAATAAATAATAAAATAAATCAATAAAGATTTGTTGCACTCAGTGCACCGTTTCGTGTTCTTCAACTTCCGGTTGAATTTACTTCCAGTAGAACGTTTAATTCGACTTCCGGCGGAAGTAACCTGCAAGAAGAAGAAAAAAGAAAACAATAAAAATCAAAATAGAAAACAAAACGGAACAAAACAAAACGAGATAACTATAAATAAAAGTGATTTGCAATTAATTTGTTTTCTTTGTCAAATATTTTTTCTGATCTTCTTAATTTTTGGAAAAAAAAAATACAAAACAAAGGAACATTTGATCAGATTAATTAACAATTCATTTGGTAAATACATTGATTCATAAAGAAAGTTGCAAAAACACACACATACACTCGCGTGTGCGTGGGTTAATGGGTGTGGTTGAGGTTAACGAATGAAATATTTGTTTATATTTTATTAATATTTCTGGGTTGGGAGGGGTGGGTGAGAGTTGAGTAAAAAAATGAACTTCCTTTAGAAACGTCAGATAAATTGAATTTTATCGATCAAACCCGATTATTAACATTTATTCGAACGATCTTTATATTCGATGCAAAGAAACCAGGAAAAGTATTCGATAAGATTGAATCGAGTTTTAGAGAGTAACTTCCGTTTCGATATGATCATTAATGTGTTTCCGTCGTTAGAAAAAGAAAAAGGAAAAAGGAAAAAAACGTATAAGAGAGAAATCCAAGGAAACTCGAGAATCGAAAAAGGAAGATTAAAAATCAAATGAAAATTTATAATTCATAAGTGATTTACGTAATACCGCTATATCCTCTAAGTCTTGATGATGATGATTGTGATGGTGGTGATGATGGTGATAGTGGTCGTATCGTGGATACCGTTAAATCTTGAAAGCGACAACTGATACTAAATTTTGCCTTATTTTCTCACTGACATAATTAAACACCATGTGTGTGTTTACGGTTAATTATTCTAAATATTATTTTATGAAGTATGATCAAATTTTATACTCGATATTTAAATATGATAATTTATATTCTTACTATAAGAACAGAACAAAAAGTAATTGTTCATAACAATCAAATATTTTTTTTTTGTAAAATAGATTAATAAGAAAATAATATAATAAATGTGTGTGTGTGTGTGTGTTAATTAAAGAGGTTGTAAGATTTTTTTTTAACGGGATGATTACAACACGATACGAAACGAAACGAAACAAAACAGAAAACATTTGATTCGTTATGGTGTCCGGTTATTGGAACACCATTACCACCGACACACACACACACACACACACAGATGATCTGGAAATTCGAACTTATTTTTAAAAGGGACGGATCCGTAGGTGTCTCAAGCCTTTTCATACCATCGAACTGGTAGTGCATGACCGTCTCGTGTGACCTCGGTGAACCGAGACTGGTATCATCGATTCACAAACATATTCTCTACTTGATATCTTAACCATCTGTTTAAAGTATAATAATATTAAACATTTGTTACACATCCTACAGAAAATATATTTCCAATAACAAATCTTATTCAAAATGATTAGAAACCATCGTAACAGTTTCTATTTTATCTCAACGAAAAAAAAAACAAAAAAATAATTACCCTTCTTCTTCTTCTTTTTTCAACATTTTTTTAAACCTTTGTGCATGAAATTCGCCTAACAATTGCAATTGCTGAAGAAAGAAAAGAATTTCGAGTCAAAGGTAGGAAAAGATTGGTGAGCGCATATATGCGTCCTTAGTCTACACGGGTGGTTTTAGCTGGGCGCATATATGCGCCCATAGTATTCAAAGGGTTCAAAAAACAAGTTAATGATTTTTTTTTTCGAATCTTATCCTTTCAATATCGATATATAATTACTTAATAATTTTATTATTAAATATATATTATATTATATAATATGTGATTTAATAATTTTATAATTGTGAAATAATATAATTAATCGTTGGATATATTTTGTTGATAATACTTTCCGTTGTTGTTTAATATTACATGTCATTTATTTATTACGTCAATTTGTGGTAGAGAAACTTATGATACGTATTGCGTCCAAACGAAATAAGCGTTTGCTTGGTACAACCGAGCACACAATTCTGACGTTAGAGATAACGTGGGAAGCGTCCTTCGTGTATAACGGCCTTCCTGAATTGCGTGAGAGAAGAGAATTAAAGTTCTCGTTATAATATGCGAACTCGTTCTTTATATACTATATACTTTTATATTATTATTATTATTATTATTTATTTATTATATTCACAGTGAAACTTAATAATGAACAATCAATTATTATCGACTTTCATCTAATTTACTTTTTTCTTTTCCTTTTTTCTTTCTTTATCTAATTCATACCTCTCGATCGCGGTTTTAATTAATTTGTTTTATAATTATTTATTTTATAATGTGTGCCATATTTTAATTATAAAGAGAGATAATAATAAAAAAATATATCAGTCCCCCTCGAAGTAAAGAAAAATTAATTATTGGTAAAAAAAGGATAAGGAAAATGATAGAAATAAATTAATGTTTAATTTTTATAATAACAATCTTCTGTTCACAGATTTGATTTACGTTTCGTTTATAGGATGGTTTAAATTTTTGTAATATTTTTCTATCGAACGTTATTTAATTCAATTAGGTGAATTTAATTGGTATATTTATATCAGTGGTACAATCTGTCTGATGGGACAACCACTCATGTAACATTGATGGGGTTCAAATCAAACATATGGATAGTGAAGAAAATATTTTATTTTATATCAAAACAAGTAATATACACACTTTACAGGTTTTTACAAATTACACAATCACAATCTAATGATGATAATTGGTTAGTGTTAACGAATTAATCGAATAAATAATATAAATAATCATTTTATTCGAATGATTGTTATTTTTCTATTATTTTTAAAAATTATTTATCCATGGTAAGTTTAAAGGAACACAGTAAAAAGCAGACCCCTTGTTGCGGTCGTCGTCGTTCCGAGCTCCCGGTTCTCTCTGAGAAAGGAAAGCGAACTGGCAAGCAGTCTTCTCCTCTCTTTGTCAGGAGAGAAACCTATTGTCTCTCCCAGGATGGATGGATGGATGGGAACTGCAGCACCTAAGGCCATGTAATATGTGCTGGATAGTATCTTCGAGATTATTTCGAAGTAAGTAATATTATCTTATTTTTTTTTTAAACAACTGCTAACTATTTGGCTTTTTTTTTGTCCACGTTTGCATACAATTTTACCAATTAATGCGTTCGTTTATTATTATTTTTATAATTTTTTTTTTCTTATTTCTTATCTTTTTTTTTCAAGATGCATTTACATTGCATCAGGGTTAATTTGTTTTCTTTTAATTTGTTTTTGTATTTATTATTCGTTATTAGTAAAGTGTTGTTCTAACACTGTTCAACAATCGAGAATACATTTAATTGTTTAGAAATATGGTTGATAATCGAAATACATTAATTTTCCTATCTGATGTACGTTTCTTGGTATTTTATTTTAGTTTTAATTCGTTAATATAATCTTATACGAGATAAATTAAATATTGTCTTTCATCGAATATATGTTGGAAAAGGAACAAAATAAGGATACAAGAAAACAATTGTCTTATTGTTGGGTTTCTCTTTTTTTTTTTTTATTTTTTTATTAAAGTCTATTCTAACTGTACACATGTCTTCCGGATACGTTAAAAGATTTCCTGATAAATCACTTCCCTCCTAAGATGACGCGCAATTGTGTCCTATAATGATGATTAATGTTTCACATTTAAAGGTAATATTAATCACGAATTAATATTAAATTTTTCTTTGAAAAAGTAACACGACCCCCCACCCCGATATTATAAAAAAATAAATTTATTATTAATTTAATAATATGCAACTTTTACGAGAACGAATTCAATAGATATATCTATAAAATAATAATAATAATAATAATATCAACAGACGTATCCAAATATTTCTTTTATTCGTGCATAATTTGTTGATAATATTTAATAAATCATAATTATATTAATCTTATCTTTTTATTTTTATAAATATTCATCTTAAATGTTAAACGAGATAAGATTATTATTATCCAATTGCGATCGGATTTTCTTAACACCACCACCAACAGATGTGGGTTGCATGTTTTTTTTTTTTCAGAAACAAACCTTTTTCTCAGGGGCAGGTGGGAGGAGGGAGGGAAATCTTATTTCCGTTGAAATTCTTGACAAGGTAACTACCAAGAAACGACATATTTGTCATATATAAGTACACGTGTCTCATTTCGATGTAAATACCTGTGTATATTCATCACATACTTACGCACACACACGCGCGTACACCTGTGTCAAACTTTGAAACGCTAAGCAAGCAGAACTTCCGTTGCTTCGGGGCCCGTAACAGAAGTTGTCTACACCTTTGAAACAAGTATAGAGAATTTAATTCGTTGTCAATGAAGAAGGAAGTTGAGAATACGTTGGAATGCAACACAACGATAAGATAAATCTAGATCGTGGAATTTATAGATCATTAAATCTATGATCTTATATCATTGGCTTTAATTTGAACGTAAATTAAAGTGTCTTTTGCTTACAAATTTATTCATATTTTAATAACAAACTATATATTTGATTATTATTCATTCGTCAAATTGTCTATTCGATATTTAATTACAAATAATATTATTAAATTGTTATCGTGAAATGAAGTTTGAAGGAAAATGTAGGAACAGTCGAGACCGGTGTTGTATTTCATATGCATATTCATCAACCACACACACGTACACATGTATATTCAATACCTTATACGTATACGTTATTATCATTTAAATCTATACACATGTATACGAATCGTATACACATACAAATATATACTAGTAAAAATTTATTAACTTCACTTCGTGTACGTTATTATCATTTAAATGTACGTTCACGCATACTAAACACTCGTGTATGTATGTCTCGACTAATTACACGAACGATGTTAACTAGTATATATATATGTGTTATTTATATTAGTGTGCGTTAGAATAGAGTCGAAGGTATATACAAGCTACGATTCTATTCCCGTAGATTCTGAACTATGCGTTGCGCATAGAATCAACGTTTCCTGTGTGCTGCTGCTGCTCTCCTTGCCTTTACAACTCCCCCTTATGCGTTACGAGAGATGCACGCGTGCTTTTATATTACCAAATACATCCTATGCATCCACGTGCATATACGTGGGTGAATACATTTACGTATAGAATTTGCCAATGAGAGTTCGTATAGTTTCTGATTAAATCCAATTAAAAATGTTTTCGTTTGACACATAATTTTGCGTGTTATTTCACCAATAACAATAATCGTGCCATTAATCGTAACCTGTTTTAAATGCCTCACCCAGTATACGTATACGTATATTTAGTTACACGTGTGTGTATGTATTTGTTATATGTTCATAAGTGTTTGTAGGAATTCGTGTGTCGTAAAAGGGTTTACGTATGTGTATGTGCATGTGTGTGTATTTGTCTCTCTCTGTGATTATGGTGGGTGTTCAGAACCGTACCATGCAAACTCGTTGTTTATTCCTCGTATCGACATGGCACCTACACGAGAGAACTCGATGTCACTCTCCTCGATGCACACTTGGAACGACACACAAGTTGCATTGGTCACTGCACTTCCGTCCTCGAGAAACATGCTGCTAGTTCTGTTGTGTTCACGTGAGTTCATGCGATACAGTTTCTCTTTATGGTATACGCAAACGCATGTATTATGTATGTATGTATGTATATATGTATGTTTGTAATATTTATGACATCAAATATCGTGGATAAAACGATAAACATCTTTTGATAATTGTGTCATCATTTTTTCTTTTTTTTTTTCATAACTAACTCGACGAGTTTGAAATTATTTTCTAGGAATAGGAAGAATTCTTTTATTATATTGGATCATTGTTTGTGATCGATGATCTATTTTATAAATTGAGATCATTATAGTACAATAATAATATTGTTCGCATATTGATTATGCGAATTAAATAAGCTTTACAATCGTATTAAATCATTTTTGTTCGTAGATAAATGTTTTACTATGGGAGTGAAAATGATTCGTGGATATTCGAAGAAAAGGAAGAAGAACACTGTCAAGAATAATAATTTACATAAGCATTGATTACCATAATTTGACGATTCTATTTGACCATCGATTTGTTTTTTTTCTTTCATCTATCGTCTGACCATATTAGAACAAATCCCATGGAAAAAACTTGGTGGATTACAAAATAATTGCTTTTCATGTGAGAAAGATATTACCTGATCACGCAGGTGTTCCATGCAAAGGTGGGTGCTACTCTTTCGTAGTACGTAGGTGGAAATTGAACCTTTTTTTATCACCTTTTGAAAATATTAACTTTTCGATGTCTGCCGTCTCGTAGAAACTACTCGTTCTAACGTTCTCGCCTACGTGAATTTCGTTACTTTCTCGCGTAGGTAGTTGATTAAATAGTCAAGAAATCTCACGTATTACTCGTACGCGTGGATAATTTTTATGTTTGTGATAAAAGTTTTACAACTTGATCATAGTTCAATAACTTATATTAAAATTAACCCTTTGCACTCGAAACCTTTTTCGTTCTTTGGCGAAACAACAACTCGTATATTTGATAAATTTCTTATAGTTATGTAAGAGAAATACCCGATCATTTTATTTCTAAAGTATTTCGAATGCAAAAGATTAACTTTCATAACGTGTACAATTTTGTTCTATAAATTAAATAATCTTTTTATTAATGACAATAATTATCTTTAATATCTAATAATTATTGAAAACAAATGAGAATAGAAATAAAAATAACGTTAGATTATGTTAATTAATTGATTTATTTTGATATAATTCATTTCAATAATAAGCTTATATTTCTTTATTTCAAAAATACGCGCATTTAAATAGATACATCTCAAAACCAGTTGATACTTTTTATAAGTACCGTTAGATGGTGCTGGAGATTGCAGCGACAGTGGCATCCTCGTGCGGTTGTCAATCGAACTAATTATCGAATCGACCAATGAATATCGACACATACACGCGCGTGCATCACACATGTTATATATATACATATAATTTCCGCAGGTGGTGATTTTCGGAAAAGAGAGAGAGAGACAGATAAAAGAAGAAAGAAATATAGGGAAAGAGAAGAAAGATAAAAAGATAAAGTTACGGGTGAACTTGGTGTGACAGAGAAAGACAGAAGAATATAGAAAAAAAATCTGTAAAGTTAGAAAAAGATAGAAAGTAATGTAACTAAGAAAGGAAGGAGGGAAAGAAGGAAAGAAAGAAGGAGAGACGCGCGCGTGCTCGAGGTGCCTTCATCACGGGGCGTATCCCATGAATTGTGAGGTAAAAAGCATCCTTTCTGAGTGCGTCATTGCCTGTCCTTTTATTTTCATCATCTTTTTTATATTAATGGAAATTTTTTTCTACCCTCTTTGTTCGCGATACCGCGATTTATTGATATAAATTTTATGCGTCACGCTGAATAAATCAAGTGTGATAGAGAGAGAAAGGGAGATAGAGTGAGAGTGAGAAGAAAGAAGTTCACTGTGTATGTGTGCGTGAGAAAGAAAGAAAGAAAGAGAGAGAGAGAGAGAAAGACGGAGCATCGAACTCGATTTGACAATCGGATGGACGAAGAGGATCGACTTTGTGCGAGAGTTTCATCGCGATGAGACGCTACAAAGTTTTATTACTTACTCGTGATAAGAATTTGAATTGGTGCGATTAAATAAATTTTTCCTTTTTATCTGTTTTTGAGGTTATCTTTATTATTTTTTATTTTTTTTTTTAAGTGAGTGAGTGATATCTTTTTCCCCCGAGTGTTAAATTCGTTGACGTTCGTTATTAAGGATTATTTTCATCCGTTTGCCAATGTGTAACTCAGCGGACGCTTCGTACGTACAAAAGTTAGGTTATCTTCAGTTGGGAGATGATAGCTCGGACGTTGTTGGTACTAGTGGAGGAGGAGGAGGAGGAAGTGGTGGTGGAAGTGGTGGATCATCCACCAGGGCACTGTCAGGTTCAAAACCCGAAGGACAAGTGCCTGTTACAAGGAACATTAATGCCAGAAATGAAATCAGGAGTCAAGGTAGACCTGTAGGTGCTATCGAAAGCTTTATTGAAGGTAATTCTTCTGATAGCGCTAGACAAACTATTTCTAATGATTATAAGCTTTACGAAAGGGAGAATATTATTGCTGCTTCGAGGTTTGCCACTCCTAAACCTGTTGAACAAATCAGCGCTCAGCAACAGCAGCAACATCAGCAAGGCCAGGGACGAGTTAATAATCAGCCGGCACCTGTTTACGAGAACATAGACTATTATCCGCAACAAAGTCAACCGTTGCCTCCTTATTATCATCCCGTTGAGTCTAGGAAAAGTCCAAGGGATAGTCCTAGAGGTTCACTCGCCGGTGAACCGTATGAAGCTAATTTTAGAAAAGCACAACCTCAGGTACCAACCGGTAGTCGTTATCAAACCTCATCGCCTGCTAAAGAACTGCCACCTTACGAAGCTCCACCTGTGTATGAGAATATACAGGAGGTTCATTATACGGATAATACGCAGAATAAGCCTGGACCGCAAGTACCATCTAATTATTATCATCCTGCTAATATCAATGGAGGTGATTATGTTATTATGACTGGAAAAGTTGGACAAGGACAAGCCCAACGTGGTATTCCTCAAAGTTTATCGTATACCCAACAGAGAGGAATAAATTCTAGGGGACAGAGTTATGATGGGTCGTGTTTGCAACGTACTACTGTTGATTGTCCTTCCAGATATTTACAAGGATCTAATACAGATCATCAATCTGGTAGAAGTGCTTATGTACCACCTTCGGAGTTACATACTCCAACTAGAAACTTTAGTTATGATCAACAGCAGCAACAACAGCAACAGCAACAACAACAGCAGCAGCAGCAACAACAACAACAACAACAACAACAACAACAGCAGCAGCAGCAGCAGCAACAACAGCAGCAATCTTCTCGATCAGGATTACCTTATCACAGCGAATCACCTCCAATACGATTGCCACCAGAACCTCATCATTATCGTAGTTCTATGGATAATAGTATAACTGGGCAACAACCGTATCGCACATCCCAACAAAATGATATGCAGCAAACGCAATATCGTCAAGATTCGCAAGCTTACAAACAATTTGTAGAATCATCTACAAGAAACATGAATCCAAATTACAATACGGAAAGTCAAGCTAGAAATTCTCCAGTTTACGGCAGTCGTTCCGAGCAACAGTCTTGCAGAAATTCTCCGTGTTATTCACCTAGTCGTACAATACCACCAAACGATAGGAATTATCATCAGCAAGAATCGAGATCCGATTTTCCTGCTAGAAATTCACCGATTTATTCTTCCAATCGTTCGGCTGAACAATTACGTTTAGGTTCTTTGCAAAATGATAGGAATTTTACACAAGATTCCTCGGAATCTTCTGGTCCAAGGAGTTCACCTTTATATTCGCCAAGCCGTGCTGATCCTGGTAGAGTTATTACACCAAATAGTAATAGTATCCGTAATTCACCAAAAGCCAGTCCAACTCATAGTCAAATTCAAAGCGATGTCGGCCTACAAAACATTACAAATTCTCCTAGACACATTTCACCTCCCTCTTCGGCAAATGCTGTGGGGAGTCCTGTACGTGTACAAGTGCAAACACCAGTGACCAGTACCGTAACTTTATCAAATGATTCTGATTCCACGGTTAATGTACCTAGAATAACAAGTCTACCGCCAGGTGTTACCAGTGGCATTGCTGGTCCAGTATTTTTAAATGCCGGTGTACCGGTATTACAAAGATCTTCAGAACCCGAACCAGAAGAAAGAAAATTGGTTAGTCCTCCAATAAAACCTGCACCTGGTAAAGGACTGTTACCCTACAACATCATTCCACCAAGACCATCGGTAAATAATTTTTTAAATAATTTTTTAAATAATTTTTATTAATATTTATTCTCTTTTTATTGGGACTTTTGTCTCTTCGAACTCAAGGTCTAATGTAATGTTTGATCAGTAAGATAAATTTAATTTTGAACATTGAGCTTTGTAGGCCAATGATACGAATTCTTGTTCCACTAGTTCTGGCATTTTGCCAACATTTTTTAATTCAAATATATGCTCGCATATGTGTGTGCATTTTTATAAAGCATTATAAAAATTGTAAAATTAAAACAAAAGATATTGGAATCTTAAAAGAAAAGAGTAAAGAGAGAACAAGGAACAAGGTTTCAATTCTCGATGCATTGCATCATTTCAAAAAATTCTTTTCTCGAAACTCGCGATGAATCATAAGGTCAACCATTCGTTCCTCTTGCTTATACATGCGTTCTTAACACCAATGTGCAAAGTTACTCAAATTGAATTGAGAATTTTATTCTAATGCTATGTATAACACAAAAAGATTATTTTTTATTACATTACAGGGTCCAACGGAAGCGGAAAGAAAGATAGAAGAATTGACGAGACAACTTGAGGAGGAAATGGAAAAACAAGAAGAGGAAGGGGAATATTTTGGTAATATTTAAACAATATATCTAAAAAAATACAAAAAACAAAATCAATTTCGAAACTTTCTATCATTACTAACAGAGAAATTAAAACTCGTGCGTGTTATCTGTATGAGTAAGCAGTAAACATGTTGTATGTTGGTTATCATTCCGTGACGTAAAATTCAAGCCTATTTTCTTGTTATCAATGCTAGTTGTTAGCTATTATGCAAAGTCAATTATTCAGGAATGCCAACGAGGACGATTCTATCTATCTTACTTCCTCCCCACTTATATTCTCTTCTATTCTCTCATTCCCTCTTCTTCTTCTTCATAGACTTCATACTCATTTGAATTTCTTTTTTTAGAAAAAAGACAACACATCATAATAATTCTCACACAAATAAGAAAAGGTGCTGCTGCTTGCTGGCTCATATTAAAAGTCCCCTATTATTCTTTTCTTACACACATATATTTTCGCATAAAGAAGAGAACGGGGGAGTAAAGAGAATTGAGAAAGAAAGAGATGAAAGCAGAAAGAGAGGAATGGCGGGAGGGAGGGAGGGAAATATAGGGGTCGAGGGGGCTGGGCTGGGTCAGGGGGACGAGGAGCGAGGGGGGTAAGAGGGTTATCGAACGTGCCGATTCCCACGCTGCCAGCACCCGTGTGGACCGGTTCCTGAAAATCGAGCTGCGTTCCAACATGCTCGCGATACTTTTTAACACGACGTTTCGTTGACATTCTCTCTCTCTCTTTCTAAAGCCATGCGTTTCTCCACCTACGTAAAAGCCACTTTTACCAATTCCAATGTTCTAGGAAAATATATGCATTCTATATTTGCTTTCTATGTAATTGTATTGTACTGTATAAGTACTAGTATATGTACTGTATAAGTATAGTATCTATATGAAATGTGTTTATGATAAGGAGTATAGTTTGAATTTGATGCATGTATGATGAACTGCATGAATTTAATATTTAATATGATTCATTGTATACATGAATATTTTCCTATATATGAATTTAATTTATATATGATAAACTGCATAAATGTAAAATGCATATATGATGCTATGTATAAATGCAATTTGTGTGTCTGAATATATATATAAATGTAATTTTTGCATATGAAATATAATATAATTTGTGAATGCATGAAATGAGTGCATGAAACTTATGCATAAATGTATGAATATAATACTGCATGTATTTGTAATACATGCACTGTTATGTATGAATGTGATGATATACGTGTAAGTTTTATGCGACGGTTTAGAATGCTCATTACTGTTCATTCTTTGATATGAAGAAAGAGAGAAAAAATAAAAATAGAAGACGACAGGTTGAAGAGAAGAAGAAGAAGAAGAAACACGCCCCGATCGTTTTGTCACCAAGTTGTCGTGTCCTATACTATCCGAACATTATTATTAACGCGGTTTGCTTTTGTATTGTGCATACGTTTGAATTCTATTCTTCGTGCACAACGTGCTGTATCGTATCGGTGGGCTGGTAAGCAGGCAGGCAAGCAAGCAAGCAAGCAAGCAGGTCGTTCGGTGCGGTAACTAATCTCGTTATAGATAGACCAGTCCGACTCGTTGGTAGGATTCTAGTTGTGCTAGGTCTCCTGTACTCTCTTGTCTAGCTAGCTAGCAGCTAGCTAGGCAAACTTACTAGCTAACTAACATAAGCTTTAGATAAATCTGTTATTATCTACTCAATGATACTAAAAAAGAAAATCCTTTAAATTGATTCCACATTCTTTTTATCTTTGACTATTATTAGTGTTTTGAAGAATAAGAATTCGGGTTTCTATATTTGTGATTTTTATTTTATCTTAGGGGAGGGGAATTACTTTAAGAGGGTTTTTGAGGAATGTCAGGAACCATTTTACCCATCGACAGTTGTAAGTTTGCCTTGAAGTGATCTTGACAGTGAACAACAAGTATCTTAAACTGTTGGATCTCTTTCTTTCTTGTGTGATATCGTTTTGCTCGGCTCAAATGTGTATTTTTAAACTTTACTTTTCTTCGTTCCTATTCTGTATATCCCTAATGCTGTTAGTGTTACTACTGTTCGATACTATTTGAATTGAACGATAATATAAGTTTTTTATCTTAGATCAATAGTTTTTTAAGTGAACTTTAACACAAGTTTTACATAGAGATTAGTCTTATTGAGTGTTCTCACGTTATTTTTATTATTTTTTTGTAAATTCGTGGATAAGATAATAAAATGAATCTTACGAAATATATTTTTAACAGGTATTTGTCACACGTGCGGTGAAAAGGTGACAGGTGCTGGACAAGCCTGTCAGGCTATGGGTAATCTTTATCATACCAATTGTTTCATTTGTTGTTCCTGCGGAAGAGCATTACGCGGTAAAGCATTTTACAACGTTCACGGAAGAGTTTATTGCGAGGAAGATTATTTGGTAAGATCCAATGGGCGAGTGTTTCCTTTACTTTAATTGTATTTATTTATTACGAATAATTAAATTATCTTAGAAAAAATATGTTAAGCCGATTAATGTAACTGGGATATTGTGTAAGAGAATAGTTTATCTTTGCAGTATTCCGGCTTCCAACAGACGGCTGAGAAATGTGCTATTTGTGGTCATCTTATTATGGAAATGGTATGGATATATGTATTCGCATTTGTATGATCCATTACCATTTGGGATTTATTATTATTCGATGATCCAATATCATTGAATTTGATATTTTTTAGATCTTACAAGCTATGGGTAAATCCTATCATCCTGGGTGCTTCAGATGTTGCGTATGCAACGAATGTCTCGATGGTGTTCCTTTTACGGTAGACGTAGATAATAAAATTTATTGCGTTAACGATTATCATAGAATGTTTGCACCAAAATGTGCATCTTGTGGGAAAGGCATTACCCCGGTTGAGGTAAATTAATTAATAATTTTTATTATTATTGTTTAGAAAAAAAATTTAATATCCAACTATGATTAAAATAATCATTGTTGAGATTTTAATCATATTTTTAAGATACCAAAGAGAAAAATTATATTAAGAATTGTTGATTGTAAATTATTATTATTGTTGTTGGGATTTTTTTTTCTTTCTTCTTTTTTTTAGGGTACCGAAGAAACTGTTAGAGTTGTTTCAATGGATAAAGACTTTCACGTGGATTGTTACGTTTGCGAGGATTGCGGAATGCAATTGACTGATGAACCCGATAAAAGGTGCTACCCACTCGATGGAAGGCTCATGTGTCGTGCTTGTCACATCCAACGTATATCTCATACGCAACCAAGAGCACCACAGCCGGTATCTGCCAGTTATCAGTTCATGGGATAAAAAAATATATATATAGATGCATACATACATATATACATACATTCATACTACATACATACATACATACATACATAAATACATAAATCAATCAATATGTGTATGCTTGTACGTGCTGGTGCGCAATTACACGCGCATTTGCTTATATTAGATCATTTTTTTTTTTTTTTTCCATTTAATTCGCGCACATAACAGCAGCCATCCTATTATGAATAACACTATTGTGCGTAAATTGTGCTTGGAATTTCTAGTGAAAATATTTAAACGAAACAACAAAATAATATTAATAATAATAAGACTGTTGTTAAATCTACACTGCCTCTTGGGATCATCATCATCATCATCATCATCATCATCATCATCATCATCATCATCATCATCATCATCATTATTATTATCATTATATATCGAACGGGACTTCTCAAACTTTTTTCCACTTGGTAAAACTTCCTCGTTTTTAGTTTACACGAAGAAATATTCTCGAACATGGGTTTTAAACTCTATACTTATCATCTTCTTTTTCACTATGCATAAACTCAGGGACATATACTAAAACAGGTATGTGTGTATAGTGTTGCCAAACTGGTTTAGAATTCATTTTAGATCCTTGGACGTTCCGAAATTTTTTGCTCAAATTATTTACCACTCGCATTTTTGAGAAGTTCTGATTTATGCAGGACAACTTTTTTTTATTATTATTATTATTGATAATAACTTTTCGTCGGGATATTAATTAAACGACGGGAGTGTTAATTTTGGTTTAATTCAAAATTGTATTCTTTAAACGAATGATACATTTAAATATGTATTTTTTTTGTTCTTTTTGTAATTTATTTATTTTCTCATAATTTAATCACTTCTAATGCAAAAAAACGCAGTGGTCTCATTAGGATGAGCAAGTTGCGCATGCAACTGTGATATAATAGCATAATATCGATTTGTTTAAGTGGCGGAGAGAAACACTTTATTCCTTTAACTTGGTGTGTATATATATAGATACACGTGTCTCGTTGTTATTAATTATTATAGTTATTATTATTATTATTATTATTAATTAATTAATGAATTAATTATTAATAATTATTATTGTTAAAATATAACGTGGGTTGTTATGGAAAAAAAAAAATCCAACGTTAGAACCCCACGAACTTTAAATTTAGATCAATGACGATTATCCAAATGAAATGGAAAAAATGTATTTTTCATTTTAATTCTAATATTTATATGCAATTTTGATAGACAATATTTAATCAAAGATCTGTGCGCTTCTTTTTTTGTTATTATTATTATTATTATTATTATAAATCGGATAAGGTAAAATGAATAATTCGAAGATTGCATTGTTCTTTTCAAATGCAGGATTTATTTCTTTTTTGTTTCTTTTTTTTTTTAAACTGCGATCGAACAAGAGGAATTTAATAACTTTTTTTTCCATATATACATTTATAGTATAAATATGCACACACACATACATGGTACAGTTCGTGCTTGATTATATTATTAGAATATAAGCGCACAATTTTGAAGCTGCCAAAAAAAAGGAAAGAAAGAAAGTTAGAAATAAAGAAAAAAGAAAAAAAAAAGAAACAAAAATAAAAAATGAATTTTTATCAAGAATTTGCTAATATAATCGTTTACATATTTACAATAGATTTTAAGTAAAACGAGTACTGTAGATAAAAGTACAATCTCTTTTTCTCTCTTATTTAAATATACATTATGTACGAGATGGTGTTCAATAAAGGCGAACCAACCTGATAAAAACAAATCATCATTTAGAACGAATATACATGAGAATGTTCCGAATTCTTGTACGTTAAATTTTACCAACATATTCTATATAGGAACTTTATTTAGATTTTTTAGTAAATTTATCACAATGAAGATTTTAATTCATTATTATATTTCGTCAACATTTATGAATTGAATTTTTACTTGTGTAGAATATTGTTAGTAAAATTTTGTATATAAAAAAAAAAACTAGGTCACCCTGTATATGTATATATATTAAATATATATTTTATGTATATATTATATATGTACATATATATGCATGTGTATATGTACATGTATATGTATATCTGTACATATTTATCCGAGATTTTATTATAACATTATAAATGATTAACATTTACAAGAAATCAATATTACGTTAACAATAAGCCACGTTTAAAGGATTTGGAAACGTAAAAATATCTAATTTGCGTATCGAGATACACATTAGTTTTTTAAATAGAATAACAATATTATGTTTTCGGTGGTTCTGTTTGTTTTTCTGTTTTAAATTCGGGTTTGTGCTTTGCCGTACATTTTCCCGACTGTTCTACCTATAACATAATAATTAAATATTTTAAAAATTATTATTTTATTATTATTTTTTTTTTTAAATATATTTAGTAAAAAGACGATTAGAAGTTCTATTGTAAATTGAGGGTTTTTTTTTGTTAGAGTTTGTTTTCCTAATCAACTATACAGTATATTTTGAAAACGTACGTAGAGTTTCGTCCGCAGACTGCAACGAGAATGGATGCGTGTGAAAAAAGAAAGACAAGGCAATGTTTCATGTTTTCATTTCAGGAACATATATGTATATACGTATATAAATAAATATATATAAATATATTTATATATATATATATTATATATATATATATAATTACAATTAATATTGGTCAGTTTTTAAAGAGAAATTTATTTCTCCGATTTATGTTTAGCAGTACGACGATATTCTTTTAATTTTTTACTCACGGTTGTTGCTGCCTTTTTGAAAGATGACGCTTTGAGATATCCTAATCTATTAAGATATCTAATCGACATAGTTGTTCCACCTAAAAGAAAATTGAATCGAATCAGAGAATAATTATTTGGTTTTTATTTATATATCATAGATTGAAATAATTACCTATGGTAATGGCATATCTGGCAGGCGTACATATTTTGTAAAGGGCGTAAATAATGGCCCAATTACCGGCACCTGAATTGCGTAACATTTCTAAATACTTTTCGCTTAAATTTAAATGTTCCATTATAGAAATTACATCTACCCCGCTGTAAGAAATAATTATTTGTTTATTTTTGTTTTTATAAATATAATTTAAAGAATAAAAAGTTGAATTGACTTAACGCATTTGCTATCTTGCAGCGTAGAAGATATTTTGACCGCAGTCAAAACTTTTATTATTTATATGAAATATTTATTGCTGAGTTCTAGATAAGAATCAATGCGTTACAGATAGCAAATATGTTAAGAATAATTTATAAATATAAATTACTTTTTAACAGTGACATAAAATATTGCAACCCAACCCATGGAGGTAACTATGTGTACTGGTACTAATATATACCAATAATCTTTGGTCAATTGTTTCATCCTTTGAAATATGGATAATTTTTTGTCAGGTAATGGTATATTACTTTCATCGTTAGATTGTTTCTGGGAATCATTGGAGTACGCCAAGATAATGTCATGTCTGTTAACTTTGAAGTTTCTTTGGCATACAAAGTTATCGTGTGAGAATAAAAAGTAACTACGTAATGCAGTCCTGTAACGAGCATTATTTTCTGAAAAGCCGAAATTATTTTATACCAATATAGAGAAATTAATCAATAAGATATAAATTAAATTAGGAATTTTCTTGTTAGTTTTTTTTTCTTTTTTTTTTTCTTGTTCTAACCTACCATTGCTCTTAAACATCCATAATTTTGGATCTGTGCAGCAGCATAAACAACGAGCTGATAAAAATCCATTGTTAATTAAAAATGATGAATTAGACTTGAACAATGTCGTGGCTAATCTTAGCCCACGATTAATTACAACTTCCATTTTCAAAATTAACCGTTTTTATTCCCAATTTGTAAATAATTAAATAAGGTTTTAATGAATGTATATGTTGCCACCGAGATAGAAGAATTTGAAAAATAATTTTTAGAACACGTTGCGAAATACTAAGCAAAGTGTTTATAACCCTGATGATTTGATATTTTTTTTAATTTTTATGTTTTGAGAATGTTTATGTATGTGTATCTGTGTATTAATGTATGCTGATATTGTATATTTTAAATATGTTAAAAAATACTTTATTAACGAATGTATCTCACATTTTTCACGTTATTATACACATACACGTTCTCTTTTATCGATCCCACAAACCTAATTTGATGCTAGAATACTATGCTACCATCTTGCGGAGAAAATTCATGTGTTGAGCCTTTTAAAAGAACACTAAAGCTTTCCCGCCATTTCTTTTTAAAAATTTACAAATTTAAAGCACGTGTATATATGTATATGTATATTAGTAAAGTAAAGTAAATTTGTTTAAATAATTTTTAATTTTATTATATTATATATATACATAAATATTTGTTTTTATTACAGTCTTTAAACATAGAAAAAAATAGTTGAAATTGCAACGAGGGTAAACAAGATGACGGAAATTGGATAATCGTTGGCACCATTTTGATACAAATGAGCGAATAATGCTGGAAAAAAAAGAAACAATTAAAGGTTTATTTTAATTTTATTATTTCAATTATATTAAATCAATATTGTTAGAAATAATTATTTAAATTCTAAACCTCTGTCTTCTTGAATTGTGATCCATCCAATTGCTGGTTCCATTTCGTTTTGTCGTTTGAGCCATTCGTAAAGTGGTTGAAAATATTTGAGTATAGCATCTGCATCTAATCTGTTGGATTTACCTCTGGTCATTTGTCTGATAACATCATGCCAATGTCTTGATGCACCAATTGATAAAACATCTCTAAATGAACATATTTTTGATTAATTTATATATTAAAGATTAGTTATATTACAAAGATGATGATGAGATGCATAAATAAATTGCATTGGATTGATCAAGAAATTTTTTTAATATTTAATATATTTTTACCTAAATCTAGACGAGAATATTTTGGAACAATTTAATTATTTAAACTTACGATAATAATCTTCCAGCATCACGTGATCTGTAAAGATCACAAGTATGCAATTCAGCAGTGTGTCCTGAAATTTCGCACAGAGATTGGAATAATTGAAATTGTAACACCGTACCAACGAAATATCTGCAATTATTATAAATTCGTCAGAATTGATATATATATATATATAAGTAAAATTATATAATAATTTAAATGAAATAATTTGGCAAAAAAAATCGTAGATAAACTTATATCGGCTAATTTAAAACGCTGAATTTCTTACTGTGCGTAGGGTATATCAGCAATTATATGATATTTCGCAGCTGGATCAAAATCTCTTTTGGTTCTTGGAACTGGTGGAATTATTCCTTGATATTGCAATCTCAATTCCCACCATTTGGTAGTCATGTCTTCGACTCCTTCATTAAAAACACCCCATCTCCACTTAAATGCAACGAATACGATCTTGTTAATAATTATTTTGGAGATTTATTTAAATAAATTTAAACAAAAAAGAAAAGAATTGAATTTACCTGATCGATTATATAAGCAAAAGGAATGTATGCCAATTTACGTAGTGCCATAAGCATCAAAAAATTAATACTACTCTCGTAACCATCCGTTGAATTATTATGCAGACCAATTTTATGCAAATGTTGAGGAGTCATTACTGATAAAATAATTGCATCGCTGACTGCTTCGTGAAAACCTATAAAATATGTTTTAATATATTGTTAATAATTTGTTCAAACATTTAAATTAGCCAATAGGTTTATTCGATTTTTTTGTTCTAAACAAATAAATCTTGGTATTTTTTGAATAATCTAATAAATCGTGTAATATTTTTTTTTTCAGGTGTTTTACGCGTTTACCAGGAATGGCTTCTTTCCGAAAAATGATTGGCTGATCCTTGTATTGTAAATAATATTGCAAATGAGCCATTTCATGATGAGTAGATAACAAATCTTCCATCGTTACTTTGGTGCATTGTTTTATTCTATAAAAATTAATTGCAAATTCTTTAATTAATCAACAATATTTTAATGTATTTTTTCGATAGGTGTGTGTTACCACAAAAAAGAAATAACTTGACCTGTAATCTATGGTATTACAAAAATCCCATGCACCAGCCGTGCATATAACTTCACGATCAATTGGTTTTTCGAACATGGAAAATCTCCAAAATTCTGGTGGCATTGGTTTCATTCCAAGCGATGTAAAAAATTCTTCGGCAACTTGAAACATTCTTGATACAAAAAAAGTCAATATTTTCATAATATATAATTTAGATAATATATAAATGATCACACATATAAAAGTAATATGATTATAATACCTTAACGGTGTGTATCCAAGTATCATCATATCCAATGTAACATCGAGTTTGGTAGTAGCCGGAAATGGTTGAACCAAATCATAAATCCCTTCCCAATTTTGTGACCACATGTTACCCAAAATATGGGCTGGTAACGGGCCATCCTTTCTAATCTTATTCCCGTATCTTTCAAATAATTTTCTTCTAACATACGTAAAGAGATTTTTATATAACGGCATTATGGCATAAATCACTTCAGCCATGTTTTCTTCGAATTGTTCGTCTTCAAAAAATTCTTTCATTTGATCACCCGTATCGGCAAATCCTTAATAAAACAATTAAATGATCACAATTGAAGTATATATGAATAAATTTGTTAAATGTGTTTTTATTATTAAATATTACCATTTAATCTGGATGCTTGATTACTTAATTGAACGTATCTCATGAAATTATTTTTAAGGGGTGGTCCAATAGCTTCGTGCCAAGCATGCCAGTAATATGAAAGCTCATCATAATCCTTAGATTGTGCCATAATTTTGCTAATATCTGATACACGTAATTCAATGTTTTAATAATTTATGATTAATTTTAGGTATCAAGTAGTACTTACCATGATCTATACTCAGATTACAATTAGATCCCATGTTTCTGTATGGACATAATCTTGTTCTACCATAAATTTCTTTCATCTCACTAATCAGATGATGTATCTAAAGATGAATAGAAATAGTTTTGTTAATTAAATTTTCTTTGTTTGTTTGTATTATATTTGATATATGTTTTTGTTATTCTAAAAAAAAGAAAAAAAAATTCAAAATTCATTATTACCTCGTTAAATTTGTCATCGGTCAATGCATTTCGTCCTTTGATAGCAATCATTTTTAATTCTCTTCTCGCTAATGGATCTGGTATACGACTCCACGCAAAACTCACTGCTTTACGCCAGGATGCTCTTTCAAATTTTAATTTTAACGCTTGCTCGTCCAACTAAAAAAAAAAACACAATTCTTTTTATAACGCGATTAATGAATTATTTACAAATCTCGTAAAAAAAATAAACGAGGAAGAAAGAACCACCCCCTACGAATTTACTGGTTTATTTAATAATTTTTGATTTACCATTTTTTTTTTGGTAGATTCAGTAACGTTAGTACCATAATTCCATTGTGCTCTCATCACTCTGGTACACATCGAAGAAGCTTCTCTTTCGTATTCGCGCAAAAATTGCAAAGCTTCGCCTAAATCAACGTTGAGTCCCTAAAATAAATAATAATTTCACACATTTTTTGATATTTGTTTAAATTAATTGAAAATATATGAGAAGAATAGAAGAAGTAGTATCGTTAGAAAGTCGATTAGCAATTTTAATTAGAGGTAATAATAAACAATGTACATTTTTCTAACGTTTTCATGCATAACCATTATCCTATTTATCTAACTGTATCATCAAACTGTATCATCAAACTGTAAATACCGTTAATCGAACATTGTTTCGAGTGTATACATTTATGTGTATAAGATAGTATTGTTTAAACTTCAATTATTATTGTTATTATTATTATTATTATTCTTACCTCGACATATCTGCTATGAATTTTATTAATTAATCCAAATATAACGATAGATAATATTATTGTCTTCATCGTTTTTTAATATTATATTATATTAAATTCTTTTGTTGGGGGGAATATTAATTTCAAAGAAATTAATTATTATTTTTTAACATTGTCGTAATTTTTTATTCTTCTTTTTTAATTAAATTTATATACGCGCATAAATATATTACGCAAGTGTATATTTAATATTCCACTTTGTTTATTAATATACAAACATAATTATTATATATAAAATTCACTGTTTAAAAGTATATATCTAAAAAAAAAAAAAACAATTGCACCTCGTTTATACAAAAGAAAAAAAGATTGAATTTATATAACGCGTGTTTAAAATAAATAAACAACAAGCAACATAATTCAAATTGAAATTGAAATTTTAATCGTCATTACAGGAACATTTCGATCATTTTATTTTCTATTTTTATTTTCGATTAGTATTTCTTTCTTGTTTTTTTCTTTTTTTTTTTTTTAGATTAGATCGATACGATGAAACGATATTTAAGTGAATAAGATTCTTCGAAGGGTAGTATAGAAAAAGAAACAAAAAAATAGATTCGATGGTATATGTCTTTTGATGTTGTAGAAAATTTGTCTTTTGGAGGTTAAATTGAGCACACAAAAAACAAGAAAAAATAGAAAATGGTGGTGAAAGGAAAATGGAATCGTATGACTTTAGTCGAATTTAATACGAAATCGAATCGTGGAACCGATAATACTGCGTTTGGTATTGGTGTCGCGGTAAAACTGAATCGGTTGGAAAAGCAAGAGAGAAAGATATTCTTTTTCCGGAACGGATAGACCGCAAGCGAAAAGAGGAAGGGACAGGCATCATCGAAGCATGAAGCGTAACCACCCAGACGCATATTATGGGCACACGCCAAGATCCTTTTGTACTTCATTCTATTTGAAAAAAGAAAAAGGAAAACAATGAAAATGGTCACCTTTTATATTTCCATAAGATTATTCTTCTTTGTCTTTTTTTATTTCCTCTTTTCTTTTATTTTCTTTCTTCATTCTTTATTCACTTTTGCTATTATTGTTGGGTGATACACTTCGATATCTATTATATAGAAAAAATAATAAAACCAATAATAATAATAATAATAATTATATAATATAATATTTTTTATTTTATAATTAAAATTAATAATTTAAATCTATAGTTTTAGAATTATTATATAAAATTAGTAAATTAATTTTATTAATATAATTATATGTATAGAAATAATAAATTTATTTATAAATATTAATATTTATTATATATATTATTATTTTTATTATTATTAAATTTATTTCCATTAGTTGCATTTCTTTTTCGTCAATATCACAAATGATCAAATGTGAATTTTTGTAGGATTTATTTTAGAGGTTAGATTTGAATTAATGATTCATAAAATTCAAATTAAATATATATATATATATGTATTTATTAATATTTTATGATTAATATTTTCTTTAAAAGGGATAGTTTATGGATTAATAATTTGTTTGTATTTGTAATAAGGGCTTGCTATGTTTCGTTTGGTATAAATCAGAATTTTTTAAGAGTTCCATTTGGGTTGACGATGATTCATAAAATAGATCATAATTGATTTCAAATATACTGACCCAATAAATTCTAACTATTTCTTAGTTTTATTTTTCTTGATTGCTTTTCAAATATCATATTTTATCAATGAGGACATCACGTTTTGTCCCCTTCCTGTTCACCTAAGCATGAAAACTAACGGACCTTCTATGAAACGTCAAACACATTTTTTTATTTCTATATTTCTTTTACTTCCTACATTTATTGTTCAATTTTCTTTTCATTTTATTTTTTCTGTGTATGTGTGTGTGTGTGTGTTCATAAAAATATTGTTTATTTATCATCAATTGCACAATTTAATGATACACGATATGATTTTAAAACAATTTTTACGTTTTTATATACAAATATATTTAAATAATAATTTATCAGACTTTTCATAGTATTATAATTCGGTTAGGATCGTAATAATCATGATTGATGATTAAATAAATATTTCGAATGACAAGAAAAATAATTATTCTGTTATTTATCATCCGATTACCATAATTAAAGTGATTGAAAAATGCATCTTATTCATTGGTGAGAAGTATTAGGATTACTTTGATTACTTTTAGGTTCCCTAATATGATTTATTTCTAAATCGAAAGTAATTGACAAAACGTAAACCTTGTTTTTAATGTTCCATAGGCGTACCGTAACGCTATAATTATCCAGTGGCGTAATCTGTGACGACATAACCGTAAGATAATTACTCTCTCTCACTATCTTTCAAGGAACATAATTGTGTTTTTCTTTTTTTTTGTCTTCTTCATACTAAAATACGTTACTTCATACTCGTGTAAAAAATAATACGAAATTTTTAAAAAGGGACAACGTGCGAAGACATTTTAACATTTTATTTCATTTTGTCACCTTGATTTAATGACGCTTTATGGTTATTCGGTTTTTTTTATTTTCTTTTCTTTTCTTTTTTTTTTTTATTATACTTACAACTAATTCTATACTTGATTTACGTAACTGCATTACTGATTTTTTTTTTTTTTCATTTTATTTTATTTTATTATTTTTATGATATAAATCAGAAGGATCACATTCCTGTTGTTGGAAATTATTTTAATTGAGTATTATTATTCATACGTCCTTGTGCTATCTTTCGTAAAATATTTTAGCCTTGAAGTATCTAGCTTGTAGGTGGATTATTATTATTATTATTATTATTATTATTAATTTCTTGTTCCACTCATTGTTTTATTTTTGTTTTCGTTTTAGAAATTGGTTTTAATTTGTTCGATATTTTTACGTCTTTCCAAATGAGTGAATGTTCTCTTCAAATTACGAAGCTCGTTTTGCAATTTGACGAAATCTAATATTTCTGGTACCTAAGATTAATTCATACACAAATGTGAACGGTGTAATTATTTAAAAGATAATAATTATTTATTAATTATTATATATGAGAAAGAGAGAGAGAGAGAGAGAGTAATACTTCGTATTCGTTCATTAATTTTGTCAATGAAGTTAATTGTTTCTTAGCTTTTTTTATTTCTTGTTCGGTTATTAAACATTTCAATTGTAAATCTTTCGCTTGATGTTCGTTCGAATGAATTTCTTTTGTGATCGAATTAAACAACGACATTAAATTTTCTAAATTTCGTTTATATTTAATCAACTTCGAATTGTATTGCACTGAAGTTTTCATAAAAAAAAAAAAAAAAAAAAAACAAAATGATTAGATAATTATTTGAATATTCAAATTAAATTAATTTAATTTTTAATTTATGTTATATTAAATATTTAATATTGAATTTTATTATTAAATACCCGTGACACGTTTAACGTCGATCAAAAATTGTCCACTTTGATTAATTTGTTTTTTACAATCCTCATTTTGTATTTTCAATCGTTCGAAATCAACTGGACGTAGATCTTCGCCAAGTTGTTCCCTTTGAATTAATTGTTTCTTTGCTTTTCGTATTTTCAATCTGATCGTAGCACTTTTTAATCGAACTTTTTCAATACTTCTGTTAATATTTTTTAACCAATCTTTGATAAACCTTGAAAAATCAATACGTAAAGAATATTTTTGCTTTAAATTTTCAATTATTCACTTTTGTATATTATTTATTATACTATCGTTTAATTCTAATTATTTCAATTGTTAAGAAAAAATTAAATTATTGTTAAATTAACTTGATAAAAGTTTCAGCTGGTATTTTGCCAGTAAGATGATCAATACCACCGATGACTATATCATTTTCAAAACGAACCCTCGTATCTTTAACATCGCGAATACGAACTTCAAGTTCTTCGACTTCTGCATTAAATTTAATGTCTTCCTTGCGATTAGATTTTTCGAATAACAACAAGTTCTTTTTAAATTCTATTATTTCATTTTTCATCATTTCCATTCTTTGTGGTATAGTTATTCTAAAACATATCACAGATACACTTAAATATCATTTAACAATTCTAAAACAATATTTATTTTATTTATACAAACACATATAAGTAAAAAATATATATTACAATTATTTCAAATCTTTGAAATACCAAACAATTTATTTACAGTAATCATTTGGATTAATATTTTTACGAAATTGAACTGAATATCAAACAAACAAATTTTTTATATTAATTTATATTTATATTATAATATAATAAATCGTAAAAAATATATTTTTCTTCAGAATGATAGAGTCATATTGTTAATAAAAATTCTTGAGCATTTTGGTGTTAGTATATTAAAGGTTTGATTAAAATTCAATTGTTAGATTATTATAATATTATTATCAGACGATTAGAGATCGATACCACCTCAATCTTCTCATCATTGGATCCAACATTCCACGTCGAATACCAGATTGCATACTCCACATACTTGGTGAACCTCGATCACGAGAGCTTATAATACTATCAGTTACACTCCTAGTCGGTGATGTCGATGGTAAAAACATGCTTCTCTGCGTGCTCTTAGATGTTTCACTAATAGTCTCATCTATTTCTAATATCAAAGTACCAAGATTTAATAACAAATATTTCAATCAATATTTTATTGTATATTCATTTGTGAATCAAACTTTTAAACCACCCGTTAGAAAAACTTTTTACTTATACGAGGGAATTTGTTTCTTTTTTTTCTTTTCGTTAGAAATCAATTTTTTAATTAAAACTAGTTTAAGAATTTTGGGATTCTATTAGGAATTTTTTGAACAAACCTTATAATTTAATTTATTTATTTTTATTATTTAATTCGAATAATTATTATTTCGTATATAATGAATCAGATTTAAATTAAACGATTTTGTTTGAATTATTGTTGAAATTAATAGAGAAATAATTTAATATATATATATATATATATAAATATTGTTAATAAATTTTGTTTACTTCGTAACATTTCAGGACTGTTTCTTCTGAGATATCTTTCGAAAAAATCGTTCTCCAATTCTAATATCGTTTTCATTTTTATCGAACTAATTAATAAATCTCGTAATTTATCATCCGATATATCTAAAATGGTAATAAAAATGTTTTAAACAATTTTCTTTCTCAATATACTTTCTTTAAATTAGGTTAGATATTTTTTTTCTTCTCACCATCCCAATGAACATCATCCTCTTCTTTCGTTTTTACGTTGCTAATCGTATAAGGCATCGTTCCTAATTTATTTCCAATGAATTTAATACGTGTATTAGATTTTCTAAATTTTAGAATTTATTAGAACGATCTATCCGTTTCTTTTTCTTGGTTAGAATCTCATCGGTTAATTTTCATTCAAACTCGTTCGATAGTTTAATGTGTTTTTTGTTTTTTTATTGGAACAGGATTAGTATGATAAGTATCGATTCAGATAAAATTAAACAAAGATATAATTACGACAATAATTCAATTATTTATTTCACTTTTATTAATATTGCATACAATATTGTTAACAATAAATTATATGTTAATTATGTTTCATCGTACGATGAAATACCTTCCTCATTTATTTCGATATCATCGATGTATAAAATATAATCGATACCAATTTCTTTTTGATTAGAACTAGAGGATCTAATCACTGCTGGTAATTCTGATACCGTAAACAGCATTTCGGCTCCACCATCCATAAATTCATTCTTAAATTAAATACAAATATGCATAAGAGTTACTTTATTTTTTTAGGTTATGATTAAAAAGTGTGTCTACGAAGAAACGAATCAATGCATGAATTAATGCATCATTTTGTTTAAAGTTATAGTTAAAAATATGTCTACGAGAAAATTAAGTCAATGAACGAATTAATTGCATTCGTAGATAGATGTTTAAATTAAATACAAATATGCATTTAAGTAATCATTTTTTTTAAGGTTATGATTTAAAAATGTATCTAAGAAAAACTGAATCAATGGACGAATTAATGCATTGACTTAATAGAGTTCGTAGATACACGTTTAATTATAAATAATCAGATTATTGTATAAATAATTAATTTTTTTCTTTTAAATAAATTACCTCGACATCAATCAGTTCCCCATTGATCCACACATTTTGGGTTTGTTTATCTGTATAAAAAAATCATTGGAATAACAATTAATCGATTAATCGATAAAAACAATCTTTTACTTGAAAACAAAATTGTAATAATTATTACCCAATAAAATTCTATATTCGTTATCTCCTATTTTAGTTACCCAAGATTTCAATATTTTCGATTGCGATTGGACAAAATTTTTATAATTTTTCCCATTAACCCACAACGTGTACGAATATTTAAAACCTGCAAAATTTAATTCTTTCTCAAATATATACGAACGAACAAATAAATAAAATAAAGAATAATCTAGAAAAAAAAAATATAAAATAAAGAAATAAATAGACACAAAAATAATGAAAATTTACACAATTTTGTAGTTTTGAAGTAAATTTAAAAAAAAAACAAAAAAACATTTACGAATATAATTTAATTGTTAACGTTTGAAATAAATAAGAACCTGGAATGGGGTCAACTCTAATGACAAATTTGGTCCCATTAAAAGTGAACAATTCGTCACCGACTAAACGAAACATCCATTCTCTACGTACTAATTCTTCATTGTCAATTTTAACAATCCGACGACCGGTAGCAGTCCCATGTTCAAATTCGATCACATGGTTACCATCGTTCAATGGTACCGTCCACCTTGCTGTTGGTTCGTTCGATGATTCTAACGCATGCAGACTTCTATTGCGTACAATATATTTTATTTTAGAAAAAAAAAGAAAAAAGAACTACCCTTTGTTTTTTTCATTAAGCAATTTTTTTCTTACTTAATCATTTTGTTCATCGAATTGAAATATTTCTTGGAGTTATTTAACTTAATTATAATGATTTATTTGTATTGTTAGGTCGTACTCACCGAAGTAGAGCGTTCGCCATATTCCTTACTTCACCTGTACACACACACACACATACATATATACATACACGTACCTTTTTATTGATCGTATCATAACCATGGTCAGCGGTCAAATCAATAAACCAAACATTTTTGACGTCAGACTATGTAACACTGAACGAAGTTGTAAAAGGTTATGATAAAAATCATTATTTTTGTATAGTAATTGATTTGACATTTTTTATTTTTTAAAAAGAAGAACACCTTACACCTTGAAATACAATGTATAAAATGATATTATATAAATCGTTTAACGATAAATAGAAATTTATTTGTCATATAATTTTTAATGCATAATTCAACGAATAATAATAATATTATATACCAAACGATTATAGAATTTATTTCAAAAATTTATCGTTAGTTAAAAATGGGGTTATATAATATGAATATAAAAATTATATTGAATTTAATGAATTTAATGGGTAATGGCTGGTAATAATTTTCCTGCACACGTTCCAAAACCAATTCGGTAACCATCGCCATCGCAATAACCTGTTAGAAATTATGATTAATTAATGATAATTATTATTAATAATAATAATACGAATAAAATAAATTGACGATAATTACCACGTATGATAACTTCGTCGTTATCCTCGAGAAATTTTCTCGTAGAGCCATCTTTTAATTGAATTTTTTTCGTACCTTTCCAACAAAGTTCCAACATAGAACCAAACGATTCAACTTTCTGAAATTTTATTAATTATTATTGTCTATTAATTTGAACAATTTAAACAAGTTAATGTATTATCTAATTTATTGTCAAAGTTTTGCAATTTTTTGACTCGCATAAGTTAAATGTTATAATTATTAAAATATCAGTAAACCACACACACACACACACATTTCATAGTAATTTTTGAATATACTGACCTCGCCACTTATAGTACCGGAAGCCATTAAATCTCCAGGATTAATATTACATCCGGTTACTGTGTGATGTGCAAGTTGTTGTCGAGGAGTCCAATATAAATATTTGTAATTACTACGACATATTGTTGTAACTGTTCCATTTGGCGCTTAAACAAGATCGAAATATAAACAATTATTAATTTTCTAATTAATAAATCCCCCTCCACCCCATAATTATAACAACGACAAATGAATTATTTAAATACTTTTAATATCAACTTCCAATTTGATGTCAAAATTGCAATTATCCTTGTGACGAAGATAAGGAAATGGAATTGGATCCTGTTCGTGGTTAGGAATCTTAAATGGTTCTAATGCTTCCATGGTGATTACCCATGGTGAAATTGTCGTTCCAAAATTTTTTGCACAAAATGGACCCAATGGAACGTATTCCCATTTTTGAATATCCCTGGCTGCGATGATAAAAAAATGATAAGAAAAATGTTCTATTTCATTTTTTCTGATAATAATAATAATATTTGATGTGAATAATGATTAATATGCGTTACCACTCCAATCGTTCATCAAAACCATGCCGAAAATATGATCATATGCATCTTCAGCAGTAATCGGTTCGCCTAATTCACTTGGTGGTCCACCAACAAAGAATGCAACTTCCAATTCGAAATCCATTAACCTTGTTGGACTAAATAAAGGATCTGCATCAGGTATTGGTGTTGTTTGACCACATGGTCTTCTTATTGGTGTACCAGATACTACAACTGAACTTGCTCTGCCATGATAACCAACTGGAAGATATTTCCTGTATTCAATTAAACAAAAGAAATTATACAAATTAATAACATTATTTATAAATTATTTTTATAGATATTAATCAATCAATATTTAAAGTATAGTAAATGTAAATGTTTATTAAATTTGTTACAACGAATTAATTGATATATTTAATAATCAAAATTGTATTTTGATTGATCGTTAACGTATTTACTGAGCTGTTAGGTTTCTTTTTATTACTGCAATGGATACACACGCATACACGTTCCATTTAATCATGCTAATTTATTACCAATTAGGGAACAATGCGTTGTTCTTATCACGAAACATGCAGCCAACATTTGTTGCGTGATGAATAGACGAATAGAAATCAGTATAATCTCCTATTTTAGCTGGCAAATGCATCTGCACCGATTCCTGTTTTACGAATACCCTAAAATAAAAACCCCCCCAAAAGCAAATTAAATTTTATTTCATTGTTTTAAATCAAATCAATGATATTTTATATGTTTAAACATGATTTGAATCTCACTTTTTACGAAGTTTTTCTTCTTGCAATATTGGCGTATCGTTTGATAACAAATATTGTAATTTCGATCTTGCTTCCAGCCATGCTGGTCTTCCCAAGGCCATAAAATCATTGAGATAATCTTTACGAAAGACATCCTGATTGTTTTTTAATATCGGACCGTCGAATAGATGCGATATTTGACTCAAATCTAATATCTCATCGCCGATTGCTACTCCTATTCTTTTATTCGGCTAAAATTTAAATTGATTTTCTCAATTTTTTATTATTGTCAATACTATTTAATTTGTTTATTAAAAAAATAATCTTAAGTATACAATTGTATTAGTAAAAAAAAAAATAATCCATACGAATGTAATCATAAACATAAATTTATTATTATTATTGTGTTATATTTATTTATTATAATTAACGAAAATGATCGCGATTAATGTAATAAATTTATTTAAACACATTTTTAATAAAAATTTGATTTAAAAATATTTTAAAAACATTATTTCTTAAGATATTTATATATACATATTCATTACACGCAATGTTTACTTTTTCTTCACGCGTATTAACTCTCCTGATCTTATGTTTGGTTTTTGTTTCCGTTAGTTTTTCAATGTCACGAGATTGGTAAATACGATAGAAGGTTATAACGTCACACGTTAGTCATTCCTTTGTAGGATTTCGTACTGGCAACACGTATTCGTTGAATTTTCTTCAAGAAAAACATTTTCATTAAATAATACATTAATTTATTCGAAATTTTTATTAATTTAATGGGTCTCCGTACACAGCAACCTCCCCGTGGTGAGACCTGGGCAATCGATATTACTTGCGATGTTTTATTAATTTTTTGTTTAATTTTATTTATTTAACACAACGCAAGTACTGTCGAGCGAATGGCTGTGATTTTTCGCGATTTTAAATTTAAAGCATTCGACGATTATTTTATTCCGAATGCAAGCTCGTAATTTAACTTCATGACTTTTGTTTTTTATTTTCTAATAATACTGTACTAATTTTTTTTACAGATTTAGGTTTACCAATCATCGGTCATACAGATCTCTGCAGTTTATTTAACTTCGATGGTTTCTTTTTATTAGGTTTCGATTTACTATTGATTAGTTAATAATTATTATAAATCGTACGTTTGTTTAATCTCATTATTATTCATCGTAAAATTCAGTAGACGTTCGTTACAATTCCTTCGAGTATAAGTAAAAGTTAATTTAATTAAATATCAAAATTACATTCGGCCGATAACGAAAATATTTTTCTTACCGACAATCGATAAATGTATTATTTAATAAGAACAAAAAATTAGATGATACATATGTAAGAAAAAGTAATGAGAATGAATATATGTTAGAATACGATTGAAAATGATTTTATTTTTATACAATATAATAAATTTATAATTATTTACACGATTATCGTTTTGAAAAGTATAAATATAGTTATATTGCACTTACACGTATGACATAACCTATTTATTATTTCAAATCGATAAAAACAAGATTTATATTTTTAGTTAGATAAGATAAAAAATATGTAACTTGTAATTATTACGATGATTCGATAAAGAAAACTTACCTTATCTCGAGTAGAAAAGATACCATAAGGAAGATTTTCGATAGGATAATCACTATTGGCAGAGTACTTGACAAAAGACTTCATCTTTTTATTCTGTTATTTCTATCACAACTGTCGTCGTCGAGTCCCAGAAGTTTCTTTCTGCTTCGTAATAAAAAGTTTATTTTCAATTTAATCAGTTTACCAGTAGATACCGTCAGGGTCAACCAGTTTTAGCATTTATCGTCTGACTTAATTAATATACATATTTGCATTCACATATGCATACCTATTTACCAAGCTTAACCAGTGAACAAGAAAAACAAGTTTTTATTTATATTTCATCTCTTTTCTTTTTTATTTTTATTTTATTTTATTTTTTATATATAAATTAATTCGTCAAGAAAGTATACCGAGTAGTTCTTAAAACATAATTTTCTAGAATAATAATAATAATGATTAAATAGATAGTATTCAATCGATACGATTCAAAATCAGACTGACTATCGATTGAATTTTTGTCTATCTTAGATATTTAGAGATATTATCGAATAATTTTTCTTATATATTTTATATTTTATTTTGTTGTTGTCCTTTTTAAGGTAGATAAAAAGAGAAGTGTAGAAATTGTGATGTAATATTGACAAATTTGAGATAACAGCAGTTTATTTATTAGACATTGATATACAGTGGATAATTAGGGCGATTAGGTTGTCTAGGTGAGTTTGATATTTGTAATAATTGTTGCGATTACGACGTGCACAGCACAAACATCGTATCCAACGTTATTTCATTATTTTTCGTCGAATTTATTATTATCTCGAGTATGTTATCTTTTTTTCTTACTTTTTTTGTTAATTTTATTTTTATCTTTTTTTTTTCCTTCAGACGTTTCATTTTTTCTTTTTGCCTAAATGTTACGTAAAGTAACATTTTTTTTTACCTTACACGCACGCTTTGTTTTTTTCCCACGTTTCGTTTGTTTCATATAATTTTTGTGTGTTTTCATTTTTATTTCTAGTCTTATATAAATTCGTTTACATATCATATATATATATATATATTTATACGATTCACACGATGAGATACGATATTTATCTTCGATATTAATTATACAAAGATAATAATCTCCTATCGTGAAGTGCTAATCGATATTCTCATTATTTGGAAGACGTGTGATTTTGTTGTTTAATTTGTTTTATTTCTTTTTCCTTCTTTTTTCTTTTCTTCTCCTTTTGTTTCTTCTTAAATCAACACTTATTATATCGACAAGTTAGAGATTTGTATAATAGTTCATTCGATAATCGGATCGAGATCTATTTGATCGTACACTGAGTGATTTATTGTTCATCGAGAGATAAATGAATTGACATAATCGTTGCCCACTTATACTTGTGCCAATTTCTTACATATTTTTTTATATTTTCTATCTTTTTTTTATTTTAATAATATCAATAATAAATAATAATGAATGATCGTGCTTATTATAACGTGCATGGTGCATGGTGCATGGTGCATGGTGTATTGTGCATTGTGCATTGTGCATTGTGAATTGTGCATTGTACTTTGGTTCCTAAGTGCATTAATATTTAATTTAAGAAAAAAAAAAACGTGCATACTTCGTTTAACATAAAGTACAATGAATAAATCATAATTATTAATAATAAATTATTATTGTTATTTATTTTTTGTTTCTTTTAAGAACTTGGCATAAGAATAATTTACAGACCATCATTTTTTTTCTTTTTATAATTGAGAGGATGAATAATTTTTCGTTTTTTTATATTTTTTTCTCACAATTGCCATTAAATCACTCGATCTATTTATAGAAATTTACAAAAGAAAGGAAAAAAAGAAGAAATGTAAGAATCGTAAGAATTAAATATTGTCTCGTCGTAATTCTTTCATTCATACAAATATATCGTGTTCTTTCTTATTTATTTATTTGTTTGTTTATTTTTTTCTAATAGTGGTTTTTTTCATCTCGTAAGAGGGGTTTTTAATTGATTATTTTCAGAATGTCGTCAAGTATAACGCATGAATAAAATTATGGAATAAGAACAAGTTAACAATGATTATTATTTCGATAATTGTGTGTATGTTAGTTTTATCTCTCATTTTAATCTCTTTTTATTTTTTACAGGTATCGGTGGATTTGTATTCTTATATATTTTCATTTTTTTTTTAAATATATATATATATATATATTAATAATAATAATAATAATAATATTAGAGTCGAGTCAGTTAATGAATTTCTAGCGTTCTCAATATTGATGTTTACGAATTTTTATTAATAAAAAAAAAAAAAGAAAAAAATTGAGTTCTATAGATCATCTTCGTTCGATCGAGATTTTGTAATTATTTTATTCCTGTTTGTGTTTTATCTCTCTTTCTAACTGTCTATGTGTATATGTGTGTATACATAAATACATTTATTTACTTATTAATAATATTTTCTTTTCTTTTTCTTTTTTTTTTCGCTTTAGTTACATCTAAATACAATATATATATTTTTTTTTGTTTTTTTTTATTTATTTTTATTATTTTGCATTCTTTTTTCTTTTTTTTTTTTTTATTTCTTTTACATTACTTATACTTATTCTTAAACTTGAATTACTCAATACTGGCGAGTGAGTCGAAATCTGTAGAATTATATTCGGTTTGAAGTGTTGTCGAATAAATGAATATAATTAAAAAACAAATTAAATCAATACCAATTCCAAAAAAAAAAAGAAAGAAATAATTATCACGTAAAACCGAAACAATCGATAGCAAAATAATCAAACGTTTATTAACAAAAATGTTGTCCTCGTCAATTTTTAATATCAAACGATTGAAATTATTTCTATCGTATTTTGAAGGATTAAACAATTATTTAATAAATAATAATCAATTTCCAATGTAAAAAGAAAAGGTAATCTCATTTTCGAGTGTACGAAAAAAATCATTTGACAACCGTTCATGCGAATATTTGAAAAAGCATGTACTTTCATGGGTTTGTGTTTTGTATTTTAAAATTGTCTCAACACTAAATATATATATATACATATATTGTAATATTTAATATATATTCTATATATATATAATTCATTACACTTTGTTTTTTACTCGAACTGTTCAACAGTAAACAATAATAAATATTATATAGAATAATAATAATAATAATAATAATAATAATAATTAATAATAATTAATAATAATTAATAATAATAATAATAATAATAATAATAAATACGTAGCTATATTACAGGACTTCTCAAATTTGTCCACTCTGTCAGGAATTAGTCAGTTTCGTTTAAATTGTTTTTTACTATTATTATTCACCCCTTAGAAAAGGCTCACTATATATATATTTATTAATTAATATTCTTTTTTTATTATTTCTGCAAACGATTCGATAAATAACAATACTCTTCTTTTTTTATTTTGCTTTTATACATAATCGATTTGTTATATTATAACAAAATATAATGCACAGCATCGTAAACTATTTTCTATGCAAGAAGCACACGATTTTATATATAAACGCATTTATTTATTTATTTATTTATTTATTAATTTATTATCAGTGTGGCGTTAGTTTTTATTTCGCATACCTTTTACATATATATTCTTCATTTAATTATTATATCTCTCTATATGGTGTATCGTAATAGTTATAATATAATAGTTAATTAATTTAATTTCATTTATATGATTCATTTTGCGACATTCGTTGTAACTCGTACAACACAACAACAATAAACAACAACAACGACGATTTGTACAAAGCGCGTAACGCAAATTTTTTAGGATGCTTTTTATTTTTTTTTTTATTTTATTCTCAATTATAAATCGAACGAATTTAATCAAAAGTTAAATCAATCGATAGAATATTTCAAACAGCCGAGTATATTCAACGTAATTTATATTTTTATTTTATTTTAGTTCCTTTTTCTTTGTCTTTTTCATTATCATGGATTAAGTTTGAACAAATTTAGAAATTTGATTTTATAATCGGATCGTTTGATATCGCATAAAAAACATTGATTCAATTTATTCAATCTGAATTTAGTGTATAAAATTAATATATTTCGAGGAATATTAAAAATTGAAATAAATTATTCCAATCTAACGATTAGAACAATTAATGATAGCACCTTCAAATATATTAAATTGACGTTGTTATTGCTTCGATCTACTACAATAAATAAAATTTATTAGCGCATAATAATTATTCATTCATTATACTTCCATCTTTCGTTTGTATTTTGTAGTTTTTTTCATTTTTTATTATTTTCTTCTTCTTCTTATTTATGCATGTACGCTCGTGTATTGTATTTACATGCGTGATTTAGAAATAAATTAGATAGATTAGATGGATAGATAGATAGATAGATAGATAGAGAGATAGATAGAAGTGAAAATTTGTTATACACAATTTGTCATTAATTATAATATTTATTATAATTTTTTTTCATATATATATATATATTTTTTTTTAATCATACGGCCGGAAATATCTACTTTGTTGTTTAACTGGTTTGTTGACTTCATTTTTTTTTCTTGTTTTTTTTTTTTCTTTTAACCTTTTTTTTTTCGATTATTGCAATTAATTATAATATGGATATGCTGAGTTACTTCCCTTAAGATCTAATCATCTTAATCACTATGAGTATCATTCAACCGTCGTCAGTAATTTGTTGTTCTTTTTTTTAATTTATTATCCTTTTTCTATGTGCTTTATTTGTTCTATTTTTTTTTTTTTTTTTTTTTGTGTCGGGATTTTATTTTCATTCACCGTTAGTTAACAATTTGCAATTTTTTTTCCTCCGTCTCGTATGCTAATACTTTTTTTTTCTTAATTTAAAACAATGACGTTAACACTTATAAATAAGAATTATGTTAATGATTATTATAATCAATGAGCGATTAACGATTATTATGTTCGGTGCTTATGACACGAAATTTTTTACTAATTTTTCTTTTCATTCCTACAACGAAATTTCTTTTTCAACAAACAATTAACGATTCACATATATAAACATTGACTCTCTAAATATGTTATTTTAACATAAACGAAATAAAATCTGTTATAAATATCAATATAAATTAACAAAAAAAAATAAAAAAACTAGGAGGTATTTGTTCGTTGATGTAAACAAATTTGTTTCTTTTCTTTTCATTTTTTTTTTTTCATTAACACGTACGATTAAAAATATAATTAGTATTAAAATCGATGAGATATTATTCATTCGATAATTCAATTTTTAAGATTTATTATTATTATTATTATTATTATTATTATTATTATTATTATAATCATGAATTACGCGAATCTGAATTTTGTACACGCGTCTATATTTATACGTTTTCTTAATTTTTTTTCTTTTTTTTTTCTTTTTTTTCCCGTCAAAATTATGTTTTTTTTTTTTATTCGGTTGAAACGATTAGGTCAATCGTCGGCCGGTTTAGGGTATTTTTTTTTTTGTTCGAACAGATGATTCGATAAGAGATGATAAGATTTCAATTGATTTCTAAATTGAATTTTGTTTGTTTTGTTTTTTTTTCTTGTAAATGATTTAAAGATCATGACCTAATCGATCCATTTCGGTCAACAAGAAATCAACGTCGGCTTCTGTAACTGCAGCACTGGAAATAATATTCCTAAAGAAGTTGGGTCTCCTGTCATCCGGTTGATAACCAACCATCAATGTACCGGCTTGCATCATACGCCCTTTCAGGATTGGACAGATCTAAGGGAAATAATTTGTTGATTGGCTCGTTAACATTTCGCGTTATGTTTGCTAAATTTTTTACTGATTTTGTTGAACAACTTACTTCGCCTAATATCTTTTCCCTTTCCTGACCATGTGGCATATTCCTAACGCGCGTTGGCAAATACCAGAAACAAACGTTCACCATTTCCGGTTCGAGAATCAAATAATATTTGTCGGGCATTTGTTTGATTCGTCTGACCATGTATTCCGTTAATTCCATTAACCTGTCCATGTGTTTTTCAAAACCTTCCGTACCCTAAATTATTGTTAAACGAAAAAACCAAACAATATTCTAGGTTTTTCTGTTTGGATTTGTAGATTTTTGTTTAAAAATAAAAAAACCATTTAGATTTTTAATATTTATCATACAGTTCATTTCAAATTAATTCATTGTTTAATACGTTTAAGTATATCGGATTGTAATATTTGAGGTGTTTGATTTTCATCAAATCGTTTACATTAATTGAAAATATTTTATGTAACATTTTTTTTTATCAGTCAATTCAATTCAATCGAATCCTATTTCAATTGGTGTAACGATCCAAATGGTTTTTAACCATTGAAATGTAATTTTGTAATTGTTTGTTAAACTTACTTTAGCACGCCATTGTAACCAAAGCTTGAAAATATCATTGTGACGACCACATTGGATTACTTTGTCACCGGTATCGTATTGCACGTCGTAAAGTTTATCGGTCATGAACAAATATTCCGCTGACATTTGATTACAGCTAATTAATAGCCCCTGTAATTGGAAAAAGTGCCAAAAAATTCACAAAAAAGGAAAACAAAACGAAAACGAAGGAAATGAGAAAAAGACCATTTAAAACATGGCTGATGTATGAAAATGTGAAGAATCGGCCGTTCATTTTCACGCGATAAAACGTCGTCGAGGTAAATTTACAGACCTGTCGAGAGGGTTGGAGGGGTTGCAAGGGGGTAAAAAGGGGGTTGGAGTAAAGAGCTGCTTGCCTGGGTCGATACGGGCTGTTTAACACATGCGCACGAGGAAAGGGTGTTACACCGGTATTGAATTTACAAAATGGCGTATTCTGGGAAGGGGGAGGGTGGGGTGGGCTGAGGTATCTACCAACCACCTGGATATTCCACCATTTCCTTTTTAGACTACCTGTTAAGAGGTGGGGGATATTAAACGGTGATTAGATGGTAGTCGCCATTTTCTGTCTGGAGACAATTAATCATATTATTTTCTTTATGATAAAATTGATTTTGTAATTAGGAATGCATTATACTGGAATAATACGCGTGCACGATTAACGTTCAATCTTTAAAATTCAATTGCCAATTTGTAAATGTTTTAATCTTAGAAAATAATCAATCAAATTAATCGCATACTTTCCTTTTAATATTTCAATAATATTAACTGTTTCATTTTTTTGTTGAATTTTTCTTCAAAACATTTGCCTTTGGTCGCGTTTTTTTTTAGGTTAGAATTAACAGTCTCGTTTTATTTTTTAACGGAGTGGAAGAAAGGAATAATTTTTAAAAAACCAAAATGAGCATGAAAGATAAATATTTGATCGTTGAATAATTCGATAAGAAGAAAAAATAGAATAATTTTTTGTTGTATTTTTTCCTTTAAAACATTCTGAAAAGAAAATTTGTCGTTTGTCGTGTTTTTTAGGTTAGAATGAACAGTTTCGTTTGTTTTTCTTACGATATAGTGGGGGAAATAATTTTCAAAAAATCCAAATGAACATAAATAAGTATTTTGTCGTTGAATAATTCTATAAGAAGAAAGAAATAATGAAAGAAGTATAGCGATAGAAAGAGAAAATAAAAAAAAATGATCTATAAAAGCAAGCAACAAGATATTTCAGTGTGGTACAGCCGGTGTACGGAATTTTAATATAGGAAGAGAGATAGCGAGAGAGAGAGAGAGGGAGAGGGGAGAGGAGGAGAGGAAGGAAATTGAAAGACAGAGAGAGTTAGCAATAACTACTGCGATGTCTGGATGGTTGGAAGGTAGTTGGAATCGTTGGAGGGATAGACCCTCCAACAATCCAGCGGCACTTCGTCGGCAGTTCGCCGACGGACTATGGCAACATATGTTATCTCTTAGTTTAATTAAATTCCAGGAGTATGCGGGCACGTAGGTTCCAACCCCCTGCCTTCCTTCCCTCCCTCCCATGCTTCTGTAAACCCATGGAATGCCATAGCGTTCGTTGTGCGTTATGTCATCGCCCTTTTCTCAATTCTATTCGACACACGTCAAACCTCACGTCATTCCTGAACTAAGCTTTTCTTCTTTTTTTTTTCTTCTTTTTTTTCAACTTGCTATCTAATTTTTTTTTACGACACCCTACGTAATCGCAAATTTTTCTATCCCCTGTTAAATCATACGAAATTTTATCCAACGAGATTTTGTAGTTATTCTTTTTCTTTTTTGGTTGTTGTTAAAAACATTGTTAATGCAATTTGTATTTGTTGAATTCAATTGGAATAATATAACAATTGTTTATATACTTACATCTTGTTTGAAGTGTATGGTTGAACACTGAAGCAAAGTTCCCATCAATTTGTGAGGATTCCACGTAACTGAGTCAGCTCTGTAAATCAAAGTTATAAATATATACATATATATAATCTAGAATTGTTTATAGGGAAAATTTCATGTATGACGATACGAGAAAAAGAGTATGTGTGAAGTTTATCGGGATTCTAGGTCGGAACTATCGTTCACTTTGACGCATCCTATCTGGTAACTGTCGAAGTCCTAGTAACACTATGAAAGGCTGACTGAAAAAGCTCAGTTGAGTTTGGCCTCAGCTGGCCCGTCAAAACTTTTATCCACTCTCCCATAGGGACCAATAGGGGATAAAATATGAGTTATCTTCGTGTGCCCTGTGTATATGGGTTTTACTCTCTTCCGAAATGGGGGTTGGTTCCCCATCGATTCGTGAGAGAAGAGCTATTAATATAGCCACGGGATCGGATCGGATCGGATTTAACCCTCAGCTAACTTCACACGTATACATACACATGCACACTGTTTTAGCTAGGAGAGAAAACCTGCTGTTCTGTTGTGTATAACCCTTATTTAATCCAAGTGATCAGGGAATCGTTTGAGAGAATGAGAATGACTGAGACCTCGGGCTTGATGATACTTGACACCAATTTGTGGTTTATAAACGTTTCACCGATTTAATTGATATTAATTAATCGTTTTTTTTTTTTACGTAATTCCTTCATGTATTCATCATCGGGGAATAATTTGTTTTTATTTTTTTTTTTTACTGAGAGATTGGTAATGCGACAAATGTGACAAATGTTACACTATACTTTTTGCAAATGACACGTATTTGTATTAAACGCGTCATATCCGACCCTTTACCCTTGTCTCCTCTCTTAACTATACTGTGGATGATTCAAGGACACTTGAAATATCCTGAAAGAGACTCGTGTCGACGACAGATACTATACATTTGTCATTTTTCGCTTTACTCATGGTTCGACGATTTTCTTCCTCCCTTTTATGGGACAGGGGTGGAAGGGGGAAGCGGGAGATAGTTCAAATCTTCTTTTAACTTTCTTCAGTGTGATTTTTTATGTTTTCTTCTTTCAAATGAAAACTATTAATATTATTTCATACATTCCTAACAATCAAATCATCCCAAATAATTAATTGGGGTTAATTTGTATCGAACCGTTTACTTGTATTTAATTTTTTATTTTTTTTTATTTTTATTTATAAAAGTATAATTTGTAATTTCTAATGTTAATCAGATTTGACTTCGCGATTGTTGAAAATGATAAATAATTGATATATTTTGCTGTTATGTTTAACAAAATAAGTAGACCTAACTCGCATAGTAATTGTGCATATATACGAAGCTACGAGTGATTAATGTGATTCGCAGCTGGGGTTGGCGCTTGTACCAATCCTCTACACCCCCTCCCCTCCCTTCCTCTCTCTCTCTCCTTTTGGCTCGTCTCTCAAATTCGTTCCTCATGCCAATCCCAAAAGCTACACGGAACATGGAACACGTGCACTATGTGTACACTTATATCAGTATTTGCCTATTAATTATCATAATTATTATTGAAAAACATTTATTGGGAAACACGAATTTAGTGATTTGATTGAATAATTATCATAATTGATAATCGAATAGAACATTTGTGGTTTGTAATATCAGAAAACAGACAATCAAACAAATTAAAATCTTTGACTTCGTCATTTGCACAAACGTTTTGCAAGTATTTTAAAGTAATTCTAAAATTTGTATATAAATCATGATTGATACAAATATCAAACAATAAGAACAATTGCAGTAATTGTCATAATAAAACAAAAGTATATTAGAATTTTTATGTTGATTGAATGAAAAAGAAAAGAAAAAGCAGAAGGAAGTTTTGAAAAAATGGATAAACGCATATATGCGCTCATAGTCTACAAAGATGACTTTTGCTGGGCGCATATATGCGTCCATAGCATTGAAAAAGGTTAATACAAATATCAAACAATAAGAACAATTACAGTAATTGTCATAATACAAAAAAAGTATTGTACTTTAAACATAATACATTTGAGAATAATAAAACAAAAATTTAAGAAAGATTCTTTGAAAAACAAAACAAAACAAAACAAAACGAAAGAAAAAGTAAAAAGATAAAACATGTGCATATTATTCGGTGTGTTTCTATCGAAACAAACAGTTTCGCATGAGAGAACAATTTGCTTGTAATCATCGGTGACATTTTGACGTAGGAGGACGAAATCACGGTTCCTCTTTTAGACGAACGATTTTCTACGTACCGTGTTCATATTACGTAGTAGCAGTAGTGTAGGAGGAAACGTATAGTGAAAAAGATAGACAGATAGATAGGGCAAACGAGAGAAAAAGAGAGAGGGAGAATCCTTTGTACGTGTTTAATCCAGCATTGTCGAGGCAGAGGCTTTTATTTCAAACTCGCGAAGGATGGTACAACTCACGGATGCTGTGGCGCGTCAATATAAGAGGAGAGTTCTGTTCAGCAAATGCGCTCCAGGGAACCGATCCAGCTGTTGCTCTCGTTGCCCATAGACTTTCTCTTCTCGTTTGCCATTTTAATCAAGACCTTCAGGAAGGAAGTACCGACTGACAGTACAGTCCATTCAAAAAGAAAAAGATAAAGAATATATCAAAACCACACCCGCTCCAACCCCCACCCACCTTTACCTTGTTCTCAATAACCAGAATAATCATTCACCTAGCCCCCCCTTTTTTTGTTTGGTAGAAAACATATATTTATTTAATTTTAATGTTTGATTTAATTAAATTTTGTATTAAATAATTTTTGTTTTATTATAATGGTTAATGAGAATTGTTTACTTGTTCGTTTTCGAATAAATCAAATGGCAAACGATCGGATTTATCCAACGAGGTTGAATATATTTAATGTATTAAGTAATACTCGTACGCGTGGGATTTAAATTTAAAAAAAATGATAGATGAAAAATAAAACGATTAAAAATAGAAAGAATAGACCTCGTGGTACAATTTGTATTTTTTAGGGTCACGGACTCTGTTTGTTATCGATTTGACGGGGACTGCAGATGCGTTCAGATGCAAATCGTGGATTAATCTCGGCATCCCTAGAGTTCCCAGTGGCTTCCCAGTTTGAACTAAACACAATAGCACGGAAATACACTGACCCCCATCATCTCGAGGCCGAAAGGATAAAAAGAAAAAAAAGAACCTGATCGTACACAAATCGTAACGTGAAATTTCACTTAGGTAACACGTGTTCTACTACGTTCCAATCTACGATCTTTAATCTTCGATTGATTAACAAATTCGTAAATCGTTGAACGAGTATGATTTAAAAAATAAAAAACAAACAATAGCTTCGCGTAATAATCATTTTCTTTTTTATCTGATACGATTTTTATGATAACAATAAGTTTTCTTTTTAGTATTATCATGCAAAATGATATATCGAATAGGTTCCTTGAAAGCCTATCCATAGTAATAGTAGTAGTAGTAGTAGTAGTATTGATTTTTGTATTCTATATATTCTATCTTAAGCCTCGAGATTTTTTTGTTGCCTCTTGAAGTCTTAGGATCCATAAAGCTAAGCCCTTAGGATAAACTATAAAACTCGTAGATCAAATCGAAAGAGAGAGTGAGATCACCCTCAATGTTAATGCTAGAGAGATATTCTATTGTTTAGGACTCACCGTTCGATGCCAGTCAATCTTGGGTGTCTGTACTTTCGGGATAAAAGCAAACCACCACCCCAAGCTGCCTGTAAAAATTCATACAAAAAATATTCAACATTAAAAATTGCCAAATGTATCTAACTTTGTTTTGTTTTGTCGAGATATAAACAGAGATTCCAGATATTCAGGTTTAAATGGTCCTTAAACAACTGACTTTATAAATCCCACGTTTTCCCGCGAGCAATTTGATTTGAATTGAAACCAACCAACCAACCCAACTCAACTGGGGTTGGTTGACTGGCTATTCAAGCAGATTTTCACTTTCGCACATATATTATTTACGTTAAGGCTCTTTCCCAACTTGGCATTTAGGTATCAGCCCGTGTGAATTGTCATGAATTATTCGTCATTCGGATAAATAGTCGATTAAGATCGATCGAAATTGTATACTCACGTCTACGTGAAGCCAAAGTTTGTATTTCTTGCATATATCGGCTATATCATTTATGGAATCGAATGCACCAATAACAGTTGTACCAGCTGTTGCATTTACGAAGAACGGTATGTGACCTTTGGCCTTGCGTTCGATAATAAGTTCTTCCAATTTGGATGGAATTATTCTGCCACGTTCATCGCTCGGTACCATGACGCAATTGTCAGTACCCAATCCGCAAACAGCAGCACAGGATTTAACGGAATAATGGCACTGTTCGTTAACAACAACAATAAAATCATTCATTGAAATATGTAATTGATTTTTAGTCGAGTTATTTTTCAATTTACCTGATCGGACGTAAACATGACGAGTTGGCCTCCTATAGATGACAATCCGCGTTCTTTGTACGAAGGAAACATTTTGTGTCTAGCTGCTAAAAATGCGTAAAGGTTGCTGATAGATCCACCGGGTGCGAGAATCGAGTCACCGCAATTCCAGCCAATCAGTTCTCTCATTTTTTGAAGCACCACGTTTTCCATTAGGATGAACACCGGCGCGATTTCGTAAGTGAACATGTTCGTGTTTGCAGTAGCTGTCAACCATTCACCAGCCATCGAGACCAGGTCAAGACCGCAGGACAATTGATTGAAGAAGTGAGGGTGTCCTTAGAATCACAAATAAATTCAACGAAATCTGTTAGTATGATTCCCGAGATTTGGATTTATAAAATTGGCCCACAGTTTGTTCTATTTCAGTTTAAGATTGTTAGAAAAATAATTGCTGAACTCACGTGAAATGTAACTTTACTTATCAACATTAAAAAAGGAAAGATGTTGATTACAGATTTTTTTCTACGTTGAATGAATTATTTTCTTGCATAGAAATGAAGTATTCATTAAAGTAACGATCGTGATTGTTGTAATGGCATTACTGTTAATGACACAAAAGTAAAGTAATTAATAATTTTGACATGGCACGTGCTAAAAAATGTTCTTTAACCCTAGGTGCGAACCCTAATCTATGTTCTCTTGGACACTGGCAAAGGTTAAATATAAAATGGTGTAGGCTTGAGTGAGATAGAAATATAGGAGTGTGAGTGAGAGGTTTAAGCTCCTCGCTGAGTACGTTGTCATCCGCTTGGCTGAACATCGTGCACGGATCAAGTCTAATGCTTCTGTTTGATGGGAGTCTGCCTTCTGGTGTAGCCAGGGGAGAACATACTACCGTCACTATTCCATATACGATAGTTTGGATGTTCTCTCTTTTTCAATTTCTCATTCCTCAACACACACACACACACATACAGGTCTATCGTGCCTTCTTTTGTTGTTCAGTTTCTTTATCGTTGAAAAGACAAGATTTCTTTGACGATTTTTTGTTTTATTCGTAAGTTCAAATGACTGAACTTTTTAACTAAACAATTGGGCAGACTCTTGGAAGAGATTTGTTACTAGCAATGAAATTGAAAGAAGTTCTGCGATAAGTTGAGTGAGGGGGTTTGGTAAGAATGTTTAATCTTACAGCATTAGGAGAGTAGATTGACGTTTGACAGGATCCTTTTAGGATTTTCGATGTTAACCCTACGTTGGGGTTCGGTAAAGTGACGTTAATCTGGTAATTTTAGTCTTATTTCCGAAGTAAGTATCAATGCCAGTTACCATCGGATGGTAATTAGTTTGAAATGAATTATTTACGATTGTAGGATTGTGATAGTATTTTTTATCTTTTTTTCTTCTTCTTCTTCTTTTGTTTCATATTTAGAAGATGATAGGAGTGGGGTTGTTGGATAGAAAAAAAAGAAAGTCACCCTTCGAGAAAATGTGATATTCCGTGCGATGGTATTCGAGCCGTTTGTCGCACTGTTATTCGCAATTATCTTGGTCTGGAGATCGTGGCACGCGTCCGGTTTAGGGGGAGAAGAAGAAGAAGAAGGATTTCTATCTTTCTTTCTTTCTTTCTCTTTAGTTTCACAGGGAACATCGAACGGGAACATGGTCTGTTTAAGGGTGGAGTAGGGTCGATGGTCCGAAGCGCCCGCATTTTGCGCGTCACACGCGTCGCTGCTCGACTAGATTGTTTGCAGAGGCTCTCAAACTATGCGTTTATTCGTGTGGTAGGATAGATGCAGGAAAAGCAAACACAGGTTTATACCAAGTGCGACGACATAAGCCGATTTTAAGGATTCTCTTGTTAACATTCGTTGGGGATTCTTTGATAACAATATTTTTGTACAATTTTGAAATATTTAACACTGTTTTACGTTAGATTTGAGAAAAAAAGGTTGAATAATTTTGAACATTATATTCGCGATAAGAATTTATTTTCATTAAAAAATAATCTAGTAACAAATATTTTTAGGTTAGGATATGTCTCGTAGTTAATTTTTAGGTTAACTTCGTATTATGTTGTTTTATTAATAAAAAGAAAAGTATAGGTGGTAATTAATGGAGGATAAATTAATCGCGTTTGCAGTGATTTGATTGAAATAATTTCGTATTTTATATTAAAGAGAATTTCTCTTTTCTTATTTTTTTTTTTTATATCGAGAATCATTCGATAAGATGGTAAGAAATAGTTTCTTCTTGGTGGGTTTCTTTTCAGCGAGTATACCGCGATTAGAGTCTTTCCTTTCTCGTGGTATCATTTTCCAACTAATTTACTCCTGTCTTTCGTAGTGTGTTTGAAAGAAAGCGAGTGGCTTCGTAAGCCAGGAGGAGAACCTGTTCAAAGCAGACCCTCACAGTGATATATTAGAACTTAGGATTTGTATGAAGAGAAGTGTGTAACCCTGGCTTAACGTTAATGCTATATAATCAATCATATCGTTCTCGAGAAGGTGGATAATACTTAACAAATTTTTTTCTTTTTTTTCTTTTTACCTACGAATACAAATTTTCTTAACGTTTATTTTTATTTTATTAAACAACGAAATAAAACGAAAAACAAAATTAAATATGCAACGATTAATAGTGACAATCATTTTCAACCTATTTGTTTAAACGTTTGTTTATAATTAATTCTATGATTTAATTATTTGTTTTTTTTTTTTATATTAATGTGTTATAAAATAAAAATGGCAGTTGTTTAAAATTGCTGTCAAATCGCGAATATATATTTTTTTGTTGTCTAATTTGTATTAAAAATTGACAAAAAATAGTAATAACGCTAGGTCATTCAATTTCGCATTATTGTTCATCCTTTCGTGGTGGGGGGATGGGGATATATTTTTCAAGCATACCAGGAATAACTATCGATACTAATTTAAATTCCTTAGCTGTTATACCTACTCTCCAACCTTTCCCGATGTTGGAGAATCGCAAAGAGGGGCTTTTTCCCTACGAACTGTATCGTTCTAGTCATCCCCTATGCTCACCCCTATTTACCGTTCCACCCTACCATCCAGCGAGGGAAAATCGTGTAGAAATGGCTCTTAATTACACCGATCTTATAGAATTCGCCACCCTGTACGCAATGGTGCCACGTGCATTCACACTACCCAAGGGTAATTTTTTTTTTTACTTTTCTTTCTTATTTCTTTTACCAAAGGTATGAACCAACATTTTGTTAACTCTTAAATTCCTACATATGCATATCCATTGTTATAATAATTATATTTATACATATACATATATATTTTGTTCATTGTATACGAAATGCATCACATTTGTTTATAATTATTGAATTTATTTTGCAATTATTATACTTTCATTATGATTTCCTATTCGATATTACATTTCATCTTCTTAAATGCGTTTTCTAATTAATCATTAATAACATTTTTCGTTCGTTTATTTATTCATTCAATTCAGTTTGCAACGAATGAAAAAAGGGGGAAAAGTTGTTTGGAAAGAAAATTTGTTTTAGTTGAATCTTAGAAACTATCGAGTTAGAGGTGTCTTCGAAGTTTCAAACTTGTCAAATGGGAGACATCTGTTCCCAAGTTATTTACCCTGAAGCTATCGAAGAAACTAGAACTATTTGTTTTCGATAAAACAAGGAAAATGTAGATTGAAGAAAAATCATAAAAAGATATTTCGTAATTTGGTTTTTAGGTCAGACTTCAAAACTACTTTCATCTTTTAACTGCTTTCAAGTCATAAAGTAGAACAAAAACAGACAGGTTTGACGTATTCGATAAATAGTCTTTGACAATTTTCTCATAATCCTTACAATTGACATAGTAATTTGAGATAATTTATTATCATACTTTCCGAGCAATATCATTTTGACAAATTTTATCCCCATAGTCCGAGTTTGATCGATCGAATATCGTCAGACACTTTATTCCATCATCCTTCAATCGAAAATCCAACATCAATGCAGTCTTTCAAATTTGATAGTCATTTATTTCTGATCTTCATATCGAAGATCTATCTACATACAACATTTTCTATTCATTCGAATATTTTTACTTCGCGAAAAAAAAGAATTCGTCAAAAATTGATCAACTTTTTTCCAAAAAATCTGTTTAAACATAGTTTACAATTTTATTTAATTCGCATAAATATTTGGAAGATATTTTTAATATTTTTTTCGTGTACGTGTTACACTTTGGTGAATCAAATTGATTGAAAAGAAAAGAAAAAAATAGTAAATTCGATAGATAAAATGTAGAATAGAGAATAAAAATATTTGAAGAAGGGTCTTATTTTTTCAATACTTGCCAGAACATAATCTAATAACGAGTTTTTGTCAGCACGTATATCAAACGTAGACGTGCCCTTACGATATCAGAGGGGTGACTACTATTCTACCCTTCACCCCCGACCCTTTCTTTCTCTCTCTCTCTCTCTCTATCTCTCTTTTGGCATCGTTCGATAACGCAGAGAGACGACGTTGGCCAGATTTCTGGCCTAACTTTGGTTAGGTTTCTCTTCCATTGTGCATTAGCATCCATTCAGGTTTGGTAATCGAATCTCCAGGACGAGATTGGCGAACTTTTGTGGTTGTCTACGTGGTGGTTGACTTTCTAAACGTTATTGGTATCTTATCGATTACTATCAATCCTATCATCTATTATATTATTTTTTTTCTTCTTTTTTCTTTATTATTATTATTTTTTTATCAAACAAATTTAAATAATCACTAGTTATACCGTATTTTAATTTTTGTTTTTTTTTTTTATTATTATTTATGAACAAAGTATAAATTATCAAAATGGGATCGGTAAATTGGAAATATTTTAATTTTTATAAACTTGCTATAATCGTTTATTCTTTATTTAATATTATTTTTATTCATATTATATATGTGTTCAATAAAAAGGGTTGCATGAATTATTCTATATTTCGTGTTACAAATATTTAATTCAATTTATTATCTTCTTTGTATTATAAAACAATTTGTTTCTCTGATAAATTTCATTTTTAATTATGTAATATAATATCTTCTAATGGTATTTTTTATTTCGTTGTTTTTTATTGTGAATTACGTGTTCAATAAAAAGAAACGTTGATTAGGGGTGGAGTAATTATTTTATTTCTTTTATATAAAAAAAAAAATATTATATTTCGTTAAATTTGCAATGTCTTTCGTTGCCCATTTTTCAATTTAGCTTTTTTTTCCGAGGGTGAGTCTTTTTTTTGTTATCGTGAATGTGTCAAGAGGGTTGGTGAACGTCCGGAAGCATCTTTTTAGGAAGCTTATCTTCATCTGTTAACTCCCTGACCCCCCACCCTTCGTCCCTGAAGCAACTTGGCCGTATGCTAAATTGAATATGAAATTATGTGGCTTATCACCCTCATGGATTGAGAAGTATGATAGTGGTTTTTGAAGCATACCGGTTGCTGTCATATTTCTTTTTATCTCGTCTCACTTTTTTTCTTTTTTATCTTAATCTTTCTATAAATTATCTTCTTATATAGATTAGACCCTTAAATAAATGACGATAATCGTGTACTTTAATATCGTTGAGTGTAAAAATTCTTTTTCCTATTTAAATAACAGAAAAAACATTTGCGAAATAGCACTGAATTAAAGTTGCACCAATAATTTCAAGGTCGTTAAAAAAATAATTATTAAATTATCGTATAACAATTGTGTGTGTGTGTGTGTGGAAAAAGGTTCCTGATCCTGGAAGATTTGATGAAAAAAAAATTGTTTTTCAAATGAATCGTCGAAAAACGATGAAATGGAGAAGGTGAATGTTGTTAAAGATTAATCAACTTACCTGTTCTGACTTGATACTTTAATGTTGTCGAACAGTCGATTAATAATTGTTGCAGGGTGAGCCCGGTGTCAGGAATCTCGAGATCAAGTAAACGAATCATTTCAGATGGATGACGAAAATCAAGGACCTTTGCGTTACGATCATTGGTTGATTTGATGTAATCCAATAGGATGTCCATCACCTTCATCAGGAATTCTTTCGTCGCTGGATAACTTTCGGCATTGTGAGGCAGGATGTCTGGATAGCAAGAATTCAAATACGCCAAATATGAAACTTTATTTTCCTTAATTAATCATTTCATTAACAATTACATTATAATTATATTTAATAATGTTCTTTTTCTTTGCAGCAGCAGCAGAAACATTAATTTTTATTTCAAATTTATTTCACATCACTGTGACCCACAGAAAAAAAAAACAGAAAACAAAACCAAATCATTTTATCGCTAACTCTCTAATTGTTATAATCAAGTGAAATCCGTTTGAATGAATTGTTTATTCGTTCGTTTAAAAAATCACGATTAAATTAGATTAAAATTAGAAATCCCATTGGATCCTTCGTTCGTTGTTTTAAAAATTATATTCGACCTACCGTCGACGAGTGTTCGTTCATATCGTTCGTCCTCCGTTGAAACGTAACGGATTTAAAATGATTTCACCTCATCAAACAATTGAAAGTATAGACCTATTTTGACACACTCTCACTTGTTTGGTGGGATGACATCATCTTCGTATTCGTCTTAGTCTTCTTCTTGATTTCTTCCATCATCTGCATCTTCCAATTTTCCTTTTTTTCTTTTTTTTTTTATTGTTGAGTGAGCGAGAGATACATTTTTCTAAATAATTTTCATTTAAATATTCTAACCTCACAAATTATTCTAACCTCACAAATTATTCTAACCTCACCAATTATTCTAACCTCACAAATTATACGTAGGTACAATTATTTTTCATTCGTAAAGTTCTGATTCGTCCCACTATTGAACAATCATTCGTATTCATGCAGTAATCGTATTATTGTTTTAATTTATTGCGAAAAGATTTTGGTTTAAGAGTGTTCCATTTAAAAGAAAGAAAAATAAGATTGAAAGAAAGTAAGTATAGGTTCGTTTGAATGTGCTTCTACTATAATCCTTGGTAGATTGGCCTGTCCTTCTATCTCAGGCTAACCATAATGTATCCCATAGAATAAAACACCCCTCTCGTTTTCCATTGCATTAACGTGATCCCTTGGATAAACAGAATACTGACTTTAAAATCCCTTGTATACGTGTTCGTGCACACGCTTCACACTTTTATTTTTTCAATTATTTTTACGTATCAACAGTTGCCGAATTTTTGAACAAATGATCAGTTCAGAGTCTTATTAATAACCTAACGTGTTAAACCAAAGGAATATTAAATGTGATATAATTTAATAACAATTATTATTTAATCAATTTCGTTGTCAGAAAATTGTTGGAAAATGTTCTATGGGGTGCATAAGAATGGTTTGAAAGTTAGATATTTGTTAAATGAAGTAATAAGAAAAAATTGGTAGTATGATTTCAAAGATTTTTGAAGAAAACATTTAGGTATACACATTCGAAATGTATTTCTTTCAATGATCATGAAGAAGAAAAAGAAGAAGAAGAAGAAGAGTGCTGAATAATGTTCCACCCAATGCGAAAGTAAGGGAACATTGAACCTGATGGCAAATCGCTTTGAGCCTTTGGTTAGACAAGGGAAATCCTCGGCTTCCAACGGTTGGGATCTGGCTAATCCTACCCCATCAATCTAATGTTCAAATGCTACTACGGTTTCTCTATTTCACTCACTCAGTTTCTTTCTTTTTTTTCCTTCATCGAAGTTTATGGCACTTATCAAAGTACAAATAAGGGAAGTAAATCTTTTTTTTCATTGGATTGATAAGGGACGAGAGATAAATGAGTTTATAAATTCTTTGTTTCTAAATGATACTAAACAATTAGTTGGTTTAATATATTTTTTTTCAGAAATTTATGTTTAATTAGATTCATTTCTAACGAATTGTTTTTTTATTTTGTTATTGATATCGAAAGATTGTTAATATCAATTTTAGTTATTACCAGTTGTTGTAATCGTTTTGCACCAGATGTTTATCTGGACCCTCGGTATAATTTCCTAGCTTTAATGAAAACGATTCTTCTAGGGGTTTAAGGGGGAGTGGCTTATTATAAGTGGCAATTAGCTCTTTTGTTCTAGATATTTACAAGCTACTGAGATTATGAGATTCATTTATAATTGGAGTATAAGCTTTTCTTTTCTCCTCTACGAATTTTTATCACGAATTTGTAGATAATTGAAATAGGTTATGTTCGCGAGAAAAAATAAAAAAGAGAAGGTTTCTCATTAGCGTATGAAAGAATAGAAGAAGAACGAACAAAAAAATCAGATTGAATTTAAATACCTCGTTAAAGTTATGACAAATTATTTATTTCGAAAGATTATATAAAGATTGTAATTGAAATTTTGACGAGTAGAACAATTTTGAACGATAAACGTTAGTTCGTGACCGTCCGTCGGTAAGAAAGGATTTTGATTATTAACGTTTATAAAAAATAAAAAGAAAATGGAAGAGGAGGAGGAGGAGGAGGAAAAAAAAAGAGAGAAATCTTTGAAAAATTTGAATATGGGGTTGACGTGACGTAGAAGATGATACCTTATCGCTATCCAACACTTGGCAATGTGCAAACACGAGACGTAGACTGCAAAACCCTTCACTACCCTTTGTACCCTGCGGCGTGTAATCTGTCCTCAGCCACTCGCCGCCTAGGAACACTCTCTCTCTCTCTTTTGATTTTCTAAATCCTCTATTATTATGCACCCCTTCGATGAAGCCGCAAGCTTCACGAAATCACGACAATATTGTCCACCTATTGAGGATTTTTATTCTTCCCGAAGTTAAGGGATCTCTGAATTTTTGTTTCTGTACGTGTTTCCTTTAAATACGAATTTCGAAGTATTTTTTCTTTTGTCAGATTAATTGTACTAATTGTTTCTAAATAATTAATTATAATATATTAAATGATTTCCATGCTTTTTTTGAGGTTAGGAAATATTAATCATATGAACATTAAGTTCAGATTGATTTATAAATTATTATAATGTATTGTGTATTCGCGTAATCAGAGTTTGATTTTTAATATGAACATTGAGAATTAGTTTAAGGTTTGTATTGTATAGTTTATTTGAAAATGATATTAATTGTTGAAAATAAAAAAGATTACATTTACGCGTGCATAAATTTGAAGGGGAGAAAAATGATATTTATTGGCGTGAAGAAAAAAAAAACGCTTAAACAATTAAAGAAGAAATCTAAATAATTCAGTAGAAAAATGAAATTTCGTTTAACTTACCCGAGTATTTGAGGTTACAGTATTCCCTGGATAGGGAGTAGGTATTTTCGTTACTCATTAGTCTTGTGGGTGAGTGCGTCCTTGCAAAATTCTGTAATAATACAAAACAAAGAAAGAAAAAAAAAAAAAGAAAAAAAAGATAACAAAAATTCATTGATTAAAAAACAAAATAATAGAAGAATACGTATTTTATATAATATATACATAATTGCAAAAGAAACAATAGAACAAATCGTTGGAATAATATAATTTGATTTTTTTTGTTCTCTTCGTTATCACTAGAAATAAATAAAATCATAATAATTGCTACATACAAAATATCCTGAATGTACGTGAATGAAATTCTATTTAAATATGACGATTAGGAAATAATTATTAATGATTATGATTAAATGATATGATGATAAACCGAGATTTACGGATGTCTTACATATAAGTATTCCTTGATAGCTGTGATTTTAGTGCCGATCATTTGCACATTGTCCATGTCTCTGCTTGTGTCCCTTCGCTTCAGTCCCTACAACAGTCAAGTAAGATTTTCCGCTTCAGTCTTCGCTCGATTTTTTCATTATTTTTATTTAATTGTTCGTTGTCGTCTTCAAATCGTCGAGCTCGAGCTCGCCAAGATAGATTGTTTATCATTTATTATCTTAATTTATTAATTATATTTTATTTTATTTGTTTTTTTTTTAATTCATTCGGTTGCGAACTCAGATTGCAAAGATTCGTTTCGAAGACAAAAAGTAATCGTCGAAGCGTAGACATTATTTTGTTTCTTTTATTTAATATCATTATTATTACATTTTTGTTGTTGTTGGATAAATTTATTGAATTTTTTTGTTTATTTAGCAAAAGCGAGAATAAAAAAAAAACGGAGAGAGAGAGAAGAAGAAGAGCGACCAAAAAGAAACATGGACAGAGAGCAGACCTTATTTGTGGTGGTAGTGGTGGTTGTAGTGGTGATATATATATATGTGTATATATATTTATATTATCGTAATTATTTTATATTTCTATCTGTTCTATTTTTCTTTTTTTTTTCCTTTTTTTCTATTTATTGGAGCATATTTTAGCTTTGCTCTCTGAACTGATTGATAGAAATTGAAAGAATTATAAATCGCAAAATGGAGATCTGGATGGGAAAGAAATATTGTAAAGAAAATTAGAACATTAGCGAGAGAGGATTGTGGATAAACGTGCAAATTGAAACGAAGTTTATGTTCGAAGTGAAATGATTTCGATGATTTTAATAATAAAATTCTGTTTATTAACCCTTAAATGTAGAAAATTAATTCATTTTGTTTTATCTCGTTTAGAGGTTAGGAATTTAGGTATTTTTCGTTTAAAATATTTTTAATATATATAACTCTTATTAAACTGAAAAATTATTATTTTTAATAGGTGTACAATTTTTAAAAGTGGATAATTATTAATAGAGTATATTATTTATACAATTTTTTGCAGTATAAATATTAATAATGAATTCTCAATAATTCTGTAACACAATTTAACCTAATTATTAGTCCTATTCATAGATTAAACATTTTCCACGTATCTAAATTTATAATTATTTTATTTAATATAATATGATTCATTTAAAATCATTACTATTGCAACAATATATAACCAATAATGTAATTACATCTTAAATTTTAATATTTCTTAAAAAATCATTAATATTTCGGCAAAAAACTTTTCCTACCCAATAAACGAATAATTATTCCTTTAAAAAACAATTACATTTAAACAAAAATTATCTATCCAATAAACGACCCCTAATCAATGTAACAAACCTTCCCTTCAAAATTTCTACGAACGATTAAAATCCTACATTAAAGGGTTATTAAGTAACAAAAATTACGAGTAATAAAACAGAGACAAAATAACGCATAACTAGCATTTAGCTAACGATAAAACTTAATAATAATATATAACGAAAAGAAAAAGATCAAAATATGAAACATAGAATAGAAAATTACGATAAACGTTCTAACCTTACTTATCCTCCCAGTATAGTCGGTTGTCTAATTGAAAAAACTGACGATGTCTTCTTTATTAGACGAATAAATGATAGAATTTCTATCAGAATGATACGGTGATAGATTAGTTAGCACAAGCTGGTTGGTAGAAACGATAACGACGACGGGGTTAGCTTCAGGGGTAGTTTTCGAAGGGACTGCTTCGAGTCGAAAACTCCTGGACGACTCTCGAGTCTCGGCCTGACTCGGCCTGCCTCGAGTATGCCTGACCCAGTTTCCTCCTTCAGTATTACCCACGCACGAGCGTGGGCATACCAAAGACCAAGGGTGGGGTTGTTTTTGCGTGGGCGTGGCCAACCAACCAACCCCGTAACCATCCCTTCGTACTTCTCAACAGACAGGATTGTTCAAGTAGGGGTTGGCGAGAGGAAGGGCAAGGGGAACGAGGACAGAGGGTGGGATTCGATGAATCGTACTGGTTTATACGAGGGCGTTTCCTACAGGCGTGTTCATATTCGACCAATCCTAAGTCATCCCCTGACACGTCAGAAGACATTACACGCGTAAACGTGTCGAATATAACTTTTTTCTTTTTCCATCTGCATACGTGTGTAGTGTGGTACATTGTTTCAATATTGTTTCTTATACTTTTCAGTACCGAATCATCTTTTGATGGCTACCTTTTCTTTTTTTTTTCTCTCGAGACTTTTTTAATAATAATTATTATTGTTGTAATTGTGATTCTTTGGAATGGGATAGGTTTTCTTGGATCGTATTCAACTGATGGTAAATTTTCTTAAGATTCTCGTTACATAACCGAATATGTATACTTTAATCAAAATTAAGAATCAACAGATGTAACTAAAAAGAAAAGAAAAAGGGGGTTGGGGGCAGGGCGTGCTGTAGGTCAGTACGAAAGATTTACGAACCGAGTCGTATGGAAAATAAATGATAGAGAAGAAGAGAATATATAAAAAAAAGAAAGGAAAAAAATAGTATTCGATATTAAAGGAGAGCAGGGTGGAAAATTCAATTGCTGCTGACCGTACCCGATTTCTTGGCTGGTAAATATCACGACGCTTGCGCCGTAGAATTTTCAACTGTGCTTAATAAAATGGGGAAGGGATGGGAAGGGATAAGAGGAAATAGAGGAGAAGTGTAAGAGGAATAAAGAGGGAAAGAGATAGTGAACACGCAGGAAGGACAAAATGGACGGCAACCAATCGTGTAGCGGGCCAAAATGGCCGTCGGTGAATTTAATCAATACCTTGACTCCGTCCTTCGTTGTAAAGAGGAGGAGGACGAGGAAGAGGGGTTGAGGAGGTGTAGGTGGAGATGGTTTAGAGGAATGGCTAGGTGAGGGGTGACGTGGGAGACCTAGAAAAGGGGTATGAAGGGCTAAAGGAACGACGTAAACTATTATACTTTCGACCCATGTAAATGTTCATGTAGATGTACCACTACCGAGGTCGATATACCTTTGTCTCTCTACGTAACTCGCATTATTTCTTCTATCTTACAATACACTGTTGAAAGATAGAGGAAGAAAGATAAAGAAAATGTTCATTATCTCTCTCTCTCTCTCTCTGTGTAGGATTCATTGCTTACGTTAAGGAGTACAATGTTACTTCTATACATGTATCATTGTATTTTATTCAGTTAAAGTTATTACTTTAGCTGACAATCCAATGTTAACGAGACAACCAACGGGATTGACACTCGACAGGTGTTTTTCGATTGATTTCTTTTTATGGGATTGTTCAAATAAATTCTATTTATGTATGTGTTTCAAGTGTTTGTATGATAAATGTGATAGGAGTTTCATCGAAGGGATATTAAATTAGTTTGAATGATTTTAAATGTTTAATGTTATCCATTTTGTATTATAGGGATTATTGTTTTTTGATATAAGTATAGTTAATACAGTAAAATTTAGATTATATCGTATTTAAATAAATAATATTTGTTTTATTAAATTATTTAGTAATCATTTAATTAATTATACCATGAAAGGATCTTTAAAAGTGGTACATATTGTCTGATTGAATAGATAACTATCTAGTGAGTAAACCTTGATGAGAACCTTTTTAAAAATATTACTTTTAAAAAATTCCAATTGGAAGAAGAAAAAAAAAGAACAGGTTACACGTGTGCGAGACAAAGTGTGTCGAGTGTTATTTAAGAAGAATAAAAAAGGGGAAAAAAAGGAAGAAGAAGAAAAAGAAAGGAAAAAAGATTGAAGGTAGAAGACAAGGATAAAGAATAATAGAAGGGTGGAAAGAGTCGATGAAGGGGTCGTTTTTGCGTGGATGGTAGGAAATTGAGGAGGGGTGAGGGAGGAGGGTGAGAGGGTGGGAGGGTGGAAAAGGGTAGTAGGTCGGGAGGATTTAATGCAACCACGAACGTTAGATCGATCGTATACTCTCCTACACTTTTTTTTGTTTTCCTTGCTTTCTTCGAAGGAAATGTAAAAGAAAAAGATAGAAATAGTGAAAGGGAAAGAAATGAGAAAAGAAAAATCTCTTTCTCTCTCTTTCTTTCCTTCTTTCTCTTTCTTTTTCTCGCATCTTCTCGTCGAAAGTTTAAATCGAGCCGACAGTACCCTAGGGCTCATCGCGGAAAGAATTCACTGGCGGCATCTGTTCTGAATTTCCATTCTCCACTATCGTGAATTCTAAAGAAAAAATAAAATTGTTTCAAAAGTGAGAGAGAGAGAGAGAGAGAGAGAAAGAGAATTTAGGATTACCAAAAAACGTTCTTCTTAAACTTGATCTTTAAAATTAATTTATTACTAAACTTTTTAGGTTAACTTTTCTGTACAACTTTTTTGTATATGATTATTTATTGCACACCCTGTAGATTTGGGTGAAAAAAAGAAAAAGAATGAAATACATTTGATTTAAAAAAGGGATTTATAAAATTGTTTCGTTGAAATGATTCTTATTACGAATTAATATTTTTCGCGTTAATTAGTTCCTTCTTTTTTTAGGTTATGTTTCGTAAAATTATACTTTTTAAGATTAACATTTTATTCTAATAATTGAAACATTTTCGTTGGCATCTTGTAAATTGTTGCAGACAATAATGTGACAAACGAAATACGATGGTATCAATGGTTTTTGTTTAAAAGTGATTCGAAAAATCAATTACTCGCTTGATAGACATTAGACGAAACTTTTGTTGCGGTTTGACTTTTTTTTTTCTTTCTTCCTAAAATGACATGCTTAGGATTTAACTTTTGGTAGAACTAAAAACTTTAAAGCACACCCTTTAGATTTGGAACGATTTCACGAGAGTGGAATACGAAATTCGTGTTTGCCAAAATAAGAAAAAGAAAAAGAAAATGAAGAGTGTACGATCGAAGCCGAACAAAGTACATGCTCTAGATCTTTCGATAAGATTTAAAACCTTTTTTCGAGGAAATATTTATTAACATTAAACATCTGTCGTAAGCGAAAGTATTACTTTGTTAAGAACAATAACCGATAAGCTTTGATTTGAGAAAAAAAAAAAAACTGATTTAGCCGAATTTCGATCGGAATCAATTCGTCTGGGAAAATTTGCTCGGACTTTTGATCGTTTTGATTATTATTATATTTTATTGCATCGTAGAAACGAAAGGTAAATAATTTAGGATAAAAATCGTATATCATTCGTATTGATTGATAAACAATTGATAACGGGGATGATTGAAAAAATAAAAAAAAAAAATAAATACAATTCGTGTCAATTAAATTACGTAGTTTACGTTTATATTACGTCAGAATAAAATAGTAACTCGTTGGATTTATCATTTCCTTTATCTTTTTCCAACGAAAAGAAAAAAGAAATATTTAATCCGATAACGTTTGGACTTACGTAGCAAGTAAATAACTTATTTTTTTTCTCCCCACCCAGTCCACCTTTTCCCTACACTTTTATTATTTTTTTTTTATAATAGAATTGAAGTTTTCAAGGACGTTTATAGTAGCAAAAAAAATAAAAGTATTTAAGATTTATCGATATATAATAAAAGATTAGAATTTCTAAAGAAATTCACGTACTTGTCATAACGTTATCAAATTTTTAATACGTTAAATACTTAAATATTAACGCGTGTACGTGTGTGTTATAATGTTGATGAATTAGTATTATTAATCCTCGTAGAATGAGAGAAAAAAGATCTTTCATGAAAGATATCATCGTATAATGAATTTATTTTACAAACAATTAATACCTGTTGTTGATACGACGATACCACCCTACGCTTATGAAAACATGTTACTTATCAATTATCATTGATCAATTGATTTGACGTTTTATATTTTATCGAATTTTATAACAATTTATCTAGAATCGATACGTCGTCCAATTACTCACGATCATTCAGTCTGTCGAAACGTTATTGTTCGGATAATTACGTTCTTTTATCTAATTGTAAATTTTTCTCAAAAAAAAAAAAGAAGTGCTCGTTCTCTTATTATTTATTCGTATAATTTTGTATAAAGAAAAATATATTTGTTTATTAAGGTAAGACAAAAGATTATTTGTTCGTTAAATTAGAAAAATTGTGGATAATTGATCGTTTTGATAATTTTGATTCGTTGAATTAGTTGAAGAAATTTTTTTGCGATTGAAGTTTACTATAGTTCGGTTATATTGATTGTATAGTCATTTGATTGAACGCATTCTAGCATGCTTTATCTGTAACAAACATAACCAATGGTATCTGTATTAGCTGGTATGTCACGTAACTGTTAGATATGTCAAATTTCTATCGTCGTAGTCAGTTCATGCTTCAGCTACTAGAAACTTCAGTTAATCTTGGTAGTATTAATGCTATCGATTAAGTAAATAAAATTGTTCGGTACAAATGTGAATCGTTTATTAAAATTATACTGTATTTATGAAACTCAGTGAATAATCTAAAACAAAACACAAAATAATTGATAATTAAACGTATCGTAAATTTGATTTAAAATTTGTTGTGATTTAATAATTGGGCTAAATTTTATGAAGTGGTTTACAATAGTTAAATAAATTTTTAATCGCGTAAATTTATAGTTCGGTGATTATAGTTGTAAATAATTAAAAATTATGTTTAGTGCATAATTTCCTTAAAATAAAATCAGGACTCAGTGATTGTGATGACAATAATCGTTTGTTAAATTTATGCACAAATGATTTCAAATGAAATAAATTCAATTTAAAGATATCAATCGTAAATTAAATCGGTTAACCTAATTCTATAATAAATGATATTTAAAATTTACATTATCACATAATCCTAAATTGAAATCAGAGTTCTCTGTAAGTTTTAATTGTAAAGTTTATTCCGTGCTAAGTGACGATAATTGTTTCCACAAAACGAAATAACAAGATAAACATCGAAGACTACTTTTGCTAGAAAATAAGCAAAAAAAGAAAAAGTATTCATTGACCAGACTAACCTAAATTCAGTGAACAATATCTAAGAGGAGGGGTGGGGGGTGGGGTACTAGACAAAATATTAGATTAGACACTTGTACGATCGAGAAAAACGAAATCTTATCCGTTCGTAAAAAAAAGAAAACGAAAATAGAAAAGTATAAGACGAAATATAATAAAAATAATAAAGAATAAGATGTGAGAAATGTAGAAACAAAGAAGAAGCGGTAAGGAGTGGGGGAAATAGTGGCAGAGGAATCGAGGAGTAGGGGTTTCGAGGTTGGGGGTGGGGGTAAAGTTTTGATATTGATTAGCCATCAGTTTCAGATGACGCCTCTAACCTGGTGGGTGTTGCTGGCAACGTTATTCGGCCACGCCAGGATCGTCCCGGCAAGGATTTACGAAATTGAAAACGCATGCGCCATTTTGTGCCGAGCCGAGAAGCTTCTTCTTTTAGAATCAAACGAAGAGGGGAATTTAGTTGGCAAAGTGGGGGAAAAGGAGGGGAACGAGAACGACGAAGAAGACGTGGAAGAGGGGAAGGTGGAGGAGGTGGGGGGCGGGGAGAAGGCGATGGCAGTGGGAGAGGAAAACTACGAAGTGATCCACGTTACTTCTCAGTTTGTCGAAGGCCGTCGTGGTGGCCTTCATCCTTGTCATCGTCGTCGTCCTCGTCGTCGTCGTCGTCGTCGTCGTGATGGTGTTGTAAACGATCATAATCATAACCACCATGACCACCATGACCATCGCCATTCGTCATTAAACGATTATTGTTTAACATCGAATCAAATTCGATTACATTGTCGAGAATTTTTCATAAATCTTCGAAATCGTCAGGGATGCAATTGCCGATTGATTTCTTCTTCAATACGAACGAATCTAATCGAGGGAGGAAATATCAATCCCAAAGATTCGAACAAATTATCGAACCTATCGCAAAAACGAGAACAACAACAACAAGGAAAGCAACAACAATTTCGGCAAGTAGTAGTAGTAGAAGAAGAAGAAGAAGAAGCAGAAATACGAGAAGAAGACAAACGTTTTTTATTGGCGACGATGAAAACGATGATGAGAAATCCAAAAGAATTGTCAACGATCAAGGATCATCATTATTATTTACCAATCAAAATGGAAACTAATAATCAAGAATTGGTAAGCAGTGCACCTGACAATCCATCAAATTCAGATGAGATTGACTGGGATTTGTGGTGCATGGCACAGTGCGATATCGGCCATGGGGGAAGTGCCTGCGAGTGTGACATCATTCCTTGAATTTTTATTCCTGGTTCCTTATTTTTTTTTTCTTTTTTTAATTTCATTTTTTATATATATGTATTTCGAGACGATTATTAAAGGAAGTAGGAGGAAGAAACCAATAAGAAGAAAGAAAGATGATAAGGAAAACAATATATATATATCTTTGATTTTTAATTTGATGATCTAAACAACTGGGGGATAATAAAAATAATAGCAAAGTTTGTTAGTTTGCCTATTGTCGGAGACGCCAGAGGAATTTACATATCTCATAGATGATATATATAATATTATAGGCGTGTCTAGGTCAGTCACGTTTGATCATACGTGATCATTAGAATCTTAACTGAGAATGTTGTTCTTCTATCTATCCATTTATCTATCTATCTATCTAGCTAGCTATCTATATCTATCAATTTATCTATTAAACTATCTATAAATGTATACGCAATACATGTAAGTTTGTCAATTGATTAATTAATTAATTAATTTTAATTTTTATCAAATGTATATACATTATTTATCTCATTATTTTCCTTGTTTCATTTAAATAACTATTTCTTTCCTTTACTGCTATCGTTTTTCTTTTTCTTTTCTTTTTTTCTTTATTTAAGAACGAACGTACAATTTGAAAATATTTTATACACCTCTTTAATTATTTATTTTAATATATATATGTTATATTAATTTTTTTTCTCTCGATATGTATAAGTTTTTCATGATAAGACAAAATATATTCATTTGAATTAACTCATTTTAATCGTAATTTAGATCGCTAAGAATGTTACGCTAGGTCGAGTTCACACGTCGAAAAATAATCATGCGAATTGATCGATAAATATTACAACACGTTTGTTTTCTTACTTGATAAAAAGAACGAAAACACACACGTATATATATACATACACATATACGCACACACACGCACATATACACATGCAAATCTATGTAAGAAAGCAGGAAAAATTTAGGATGTGTGAACACGAGTCTCTGGTTCGAGAAATGTGTGTATTATGCAATAAATGATATTTATGTAAAACGCGATTAAATTGTAACGTTTAACGTTAAATATTAATCGTCAATTAAATTCGATGAATATAATTATTGTATCGTGTGGTTGTCAATTTTTAGCTTTTACACGAAATCTATTATTCGAGTATTTTCAATAATTATATTATAAATGATATAATATAATATATAATATAATATTATATAATATAATAAACGCGTGTACATAGTTTTAAGATGAAAATCTAGAAACGGTATAATAACAAAATCCAAGTCTTCCATTATGATAGTTCATTTTACGATTAATTAATATTAATATAAGCTAAAGAATATGAATTCATCTAGCTATACGTGTTATCATTATTAATTGATAAGGAACAAATATTGTCTGTGTATTTTCATCGGCGAAGAAAATGAATTATTTTTCGTTTATTCTTTCTATCTGTCTAATTATCTATAAATCTATCTATCTATCTATCTATCTATCTATATCTTCCTTTATAATGCAAGAAATAATCTTATTACACGAGATAAGAAATGTGTACAAAATATACGATTCGTTAATCTTGCGCCGTTAAAAAAAAAGAAGTTGTGACGCGACAATAAGATGTAGATTTTAGAATGCCTATGGATAAGATGTAACGCTAATTTTTCTTCTATTTTTGACGATCGCAAATTATACCAACGTGCCATATGTATTTCTTAATATTTCATTTTTCATAATTAATTTTAACAAATTTTTTTCACCTAAAAATATATATAATAATAAATAGTTACAGAAGTATTATTTTATACATTACAATATTTTGATTATTTTAACTATAACTATTTAAAATTCAAACTTTTACAGTTTATGTTTAAAACAAAAAAGTCTGCCTTATATTATTTTTTATTCATTATTACGCGATGGTTAAAAATAGGGTTAAGGTATAGCGATCCAATAATTCATTATTTAGGCTATACTTTTAAGAAATAAAACTTGTAAATATATTCATACATTATATTGTTAAGGAAAATAATGGTAATTATTTGAAAAGGAGATAAAACGGGGTACCAAAAAATAATATATTTCAGAAATATTATATATATATATATCTATTAAATTACAATCTCATTGTAATATCAATACATGATACATAATATAATGTTAAGTAACTTTAATTTTAATCTTAAATGTAATAATAAATCGATTCGATAAGTAAACTAAATCTCTGCGTGAAAATAATTCCATCTCTGTCTTGTATATAAAATAAAACAATTAAAAAAAGCCAAGAATATGTTTAAATTTATAAAAAATAACAGGAAGAAACATCGCGATCAATAAATTTACAATATTCAATTCATTTGAAATGTTTAACAATAATTTTTTTATAATTAATCGATCATGAAAAACATGTCAAAAATGAATTTAAAGGATTTTAGAGTATAGTAGCACATATGTTTTATCGATTTAGCAGATGACTATGAAACGCTGAATTATCGATCGAGTAGATTGTCAAAATTTACAGTTTTATTACACGAACAGAAAAAGTTCAGTGATAATACAGTAATGATTTATTGATAATTAAGCAAAATTGATAATAAAGGAATCTACTTAACCGACTAGCAGCAATGAAAATCAATAGAAAAATTCTGTTTTATCGATCAGTAGTCGTGACGATTAACAGAGTTCTATCTTATCGATTGTAAACTCACGAGATATTAGTAGTGTTTGTATAGTCAAAGAATAATGAAGTACAAAAAAGCACACAGATCCCTTTTTTATCTGACCAGATTCATTTTAGTTACAAACGGGACCATCAGTCGAAGATAGAAGATACTAAAAGCTATGACTGTAATATATTATCAAAGAATGAAGTATCCTTATATTAAAAACGTTTAAATAATTACCTGAAATAGATAAAAATACTAAAATCAGAAAGATTTAATCTTAATTTCTACTCATTAAAAATAATATTCTCGTTACAAACATCCGCGACGTTAGGAAAGTCATACAAACAATATTTAATAAAAGTACTTTCATAGAGGACAACGTCTCATTTCAACGGTGAATTTCGAGGAAGACGGTGCTCCGAACATATACTCGGTGTTTTTAAACAACAATAGACACTTGCACCGATTAATTAACAATTATTTTAATATTTTAATGAATTCTTATTATAATTAAGATTGATTAAACGCATATATATTTATTTAAACATTACCTAACTTTTGACGTACTTTGAATATTAATTAATTTCGATTTTATGTTTTAATTGATGAAAATTCTACCCCTTCCCACCGAAGTCATCACTGCGCAAGAACATTACAACAAATGTACATTTGTTTAAACAATTATACAAAAATAAAAGAATATTAAAATGAGAGCGTTATAATATTAAATTTTATTGATTAATTTTATTGATTTTCTTTTATACACATGCGCAATTTTCGAAACAGCACATAAACAACTTTCACCAAAAAAACTTTAACAGAGGATAATTACTCAGATCAACGGTGAATTTCGAGGAGGAGGGATCACAGAACATATACTCCGAGTTTTTAAGCAACAATAGACACTTGAACCGATTACTTAACAATTATTTTAATATTTTAATGAATTCTTATTATAATTAAGATTGTTTAAACGCATATATATTTATTTAAACATTATCTAACTTTTGACGTACTTTGAATATATATTAATTTCGATTTTATGTTTTAATTGATGAAAATTTTACCCCTTCCCTCCGAAGTCATCACTGCGCAAGAACATTACAACAAATGTACATTTGTTTAAACAATTACATATAAATTGAAAGAATGTTAAAATCAGAACTTTATATAATTTTTATTTCTATTTATTAGAATTAATTTGTAATTACACTAATACATTATTTTAAATATTACATACTCTCCTATTAACGTATTTTGAATATAGAAAATAATTTTAATATGAATTTATTTTTATGATTTTAGATGACTGTGTCTTCAGCTTGGTTGCGTTCTTGCATTATAACATAATTATAAACTTCTCCAATTACTTATATTGTTTTTCAATCATTGTTACATAAAATTTAATATCAAACGTTTATTAAAATTTTATTATTTTTTTTAGAAACAATTCAATGGGTAGCGGGTGGATTTCTTCTTCGCAAAGGGCGCCATTTGTTAAGAAGGAATCTACTTCAGGGATGCGACCCTGCCCACGCGAGCCTTGATTCTATCTTTCTCCCAAGGATAGAATCATGTCCTACCCTTAGCTTTTTAAAGTGAAACTCCCTATCTTTTTTTTTTATTTTTTTTTATTTTACTTTGCTTTTTTTAACTCGCGATTTTGCAAGCATAGATGTGCACGTAGCATAGGAACTGAAACTGCATTAGAAGGGATGTCTACCACCGCTATTAGTAAGACAGGCCCAGGGATTCAGTTCCTCAAGCTTGCAGTAAATATAGCACCGGTGGGCAAACTGTACGTGCAGCGTAAGTTCCTCGTAATATAGATTAGAGTCAGTGGATTAGTCCAACCGGTGGGATACCACTTAAAAAAAAAACGTAAAATGTTTCACTTTAAAAAGCATACTTTTCAACTTCTTCCCTATCCCTTTGCTTTTTTGTTGCAGGTTACATAGGAGGAGGACCACACCAGGACAGCACGAGGACCAAACCAGGACAGCACGAGGACTTAGTTATAATAAAGGATAGTTTAGGATAATTATTTGTATAATAAAATGTATAATTAAATGTATAATTATATGTATAATTTTAATCTATTTATTCTTCTCCCCTTAGCACATTAAACCCGTGTGACATTTATATTTAATGTATTTTATTTGTTCACGGGTTACATGTTACTTCGATTCCATTCATGTTTTACTCCTCTTTTATCATTTTGTTATTTGGTTTTCCATTTTTCTCTTCATTATCGATAGTAATTGTAAAGATTTTCCGAATAAAACTCTTAGGGTGGGGCATAAGAGTGGGGCTCATTAAAAATCATTCACGGGGTGATCATTTTCATTTCATTTTCTTTGGTTTCAATTTAATTCGGATGGGGACATCTTCAGGATGCACATCCCGGGTCTTCAGAAGCGGTTACCTCCTCGTGGTTAGACCTGGGCAATGGTATTTTACTTTCAGTATAATGTTTAACATATAAAATATGTTAAACATTCCATTGCAAGTAAAATCTAGCCAAAGACCGCTTACAATAAACATTATAATTGTAATTAGTTTCTTTTAAATCCCTAATTAATATCATATTCCTTTACTCCCCTTTCCTTGGTTCCTTTTATCCATTTAATATAGAGAAACTAATTACTTTATAATGTTTTTTAATAACTTTTATGTATTTACAGATACCAGGGAGTAGTCCAAAATTATTAAAATTTTTTACCCTAGAAGTTATTAAAGGGGGCTTGTGTTTTTCAATGTACTTCTGTATTCTTTAGTTTTGATCGACAAGTGATAATGAGAGAACTACCTTATCGACTTTTTCATACAAAATTGATTCTCTCTTGTTTCATTATCGACGTATGATATACTAGCAGAGACTCTATCTTATCTTTTGCCAATATATGTAACTCGTATGATATATAAAAATTCTTGTTTCCTTATCATGTTTCAAGAAATTTCTATGTATATTTACAAACTATTTAATTATCTACATTTGTGGATATCTTTAAACAGTTTATATATTTATTTAAAAATGATCGGAATCGTAATAACATCTTTTTAAATGCATATTGCATTACGAAATCTGATTTTATATTTTAAAACTTTTCAAATCGAAATGCGAACAACACGACCACTCCTTTTTTCTACTCGAATATGTTTAAATATTATTGTTACAAATGAAAAATATTTTTACTATGTTTTATTCAATAATTAAATGAAAAGTAACAAGAGATATATTATTATTGGAATTCTTATAAACTCTAAGAAAGGATATATTATTTCCCACGAGGTAAAAATCAATCCTAGGAGCCATCGAAATTATATTACGTTTCTGATAACTTCTAATACAATTTCGACACGCTATTATTCGTTTCCCTATGGTATTTTTCAGATTCCTATAAAAGCTGAGATTTCTTGGAAGAAAGCATCAGTTCAGTTTCTCAGAGCTTTCTCTAAGCAACAACAAGAACCACATCTTCAGGTATTTATTCAAACATTTTTACATATAATAATAATTATAAAATTATTTGTTATTCGAATATTGAGAAAATTTTTCTAAACGGAGTATACAAACGCGATGTATTTGTAAAATTGAAATATTTTCTACGAAGGCCAAACTCATTTATCGAAACGTCACTCGCAACGATTTGAATCTTAATATTTTCATTTTTCTATACTTAAAACGAAATAACCATAACCTTTTAAAATATGCCCCATACAGCTTTGCCATTGGTTTACTCAGAATATTGACGTATATCAATGAGTCGGTATACGTTCCAGTTTAAGAAAAACTCATTGATTAAATTTCTTTGCATATAATGGTCCATATCTGGATTTGATAGAAAGATTTATCTTCAATCGTATTCACAAGAGTATATAAACACTGAGATTTTCTTAGATTTCCAACATTAAGTGTTTGACTTTCGTTGAAGTATCACAACAGATTCTTTGAACGAGTAAGAAAGTGTACAAATATTTTATTCGTACAAATTTGTATTCAGTGTTTTAATCGTCTAATTATTTCTTTAGATTTTTATTATTTCTCGTTAAACAAAGTTTTCTTTTTTATTTATCTTGGTTTTTCGTTTGTATTTTTTCTTCATAATTAATTCTATACAACGTGTACAAATTTAGTTCGATTTATCGTGCATCAACGATATCATTTGTTTTGCAGGTTAACCTCAAAAAACACATCATTCAAAATGGTTGCCATTCGTCTCGTTCTCGCCATCTTCTTCGTTGTTGCCATCCTTGGGCTTACCGTTGAGGCTGGATACAAAAAACCACCCTTCAATGGTAGCATTTTTGGAAAACGATCCAACTCCGAATCTGGTAAAGAAAAATACAAACTTTTAATCAAACATTTATGAATGATAATTACTAAATGATTTACTCTAATTTCATATTGATTTAATCCAATGTTTTTGGCATTTTATAAATATCAATACTAGTTAGATTTAGAAAACTCCAACGAAGTTTCAATACTAAAGAAGTAGTATTAAAAATAATTCTATTACTCATACTCGTACTCGTAATATTCAACGATGTACATGTACGAGCAAATTTATATTGAACTGTACTTACGTTTAAACATGTCTCGACGAAATTGTTATTAATTATTTAAAATATTGTCGATCTATGTTTCTCGTATTGTTATCGAGATAAAAAAAAATATATATATATATATAAAATCTTAACGAAAATTTAATTTGAATGATTGCAGATGCCGAAGTAGCCAACCGTGCACTTTCAGCAATGTGCGAAATTGCCAGCGAAGCTTGCAACGCCTGGTTATCGAGATAAACAGGAATAATCAATAATTAACTATAACTTGCTTGTAATCAACATGATCTTCTTTATGTAAAAATCTTAATAAATGTAATCATCTACTAACACATTAACATATCTAACCTATCATTCTGATATATTATTACTATTATAAGTAAATTAAATATAAGTTCATTTAAATTCTAATGGTGTTGGAGAAACATTCAAATATACAAATAGTATCATTTGAAATTGATAGCACGTATCGTTCAACTAACACGATGAGGGTTATCGATTTTAGTATATTTGTTTCGATTGAAAAAGTATTGACGTTATTTTATATTCAAATCTTTTTACTTAAATTATTTATTTAAATTAAATACGTAAAATATCGAATTTTTATTCGATCTCATCTGCAATTTTTTTAATAATTTGAAAAATATTTAATACATTTTATACTTTTGTTAGTTGAATACAAAACTTTTCAATCCACACACAAGTATTTTTATTATTTCAATAAATTATATTTCATTATTAGATAGATTTAGATTATAGTATGTTGCATGACTCATAATCATACTAAAAATATTCTAACAATCATAAAATAATAAAATAAATGAAATATATTTATTTTTGTAGAATATAATATCATTGAAATTCAGTCAATAATTGCAATGACTAAAGTTTTTCAGTTTGATCAAACATTATGAGGGTAAAATCGATTAACAACTGATACATGATTGAAATACTTAATTCGATTTTAATCGAGTATAAATACGCAGAATTTCGTAGCTCACTCGTTACAGTATATTCCTGAAATTGGAAAAAAGTACAGGTACGTTTTAAACAAATTTAAATATGCAAAATTATCGATTAAAAGACACACACACTCAAATATCTCAAAATTTTTTCACAATCGTTTGATATAAAAATAATACTTTTCTCTTCAAGCACTTAATAATTAATAATAATTTTTTTGTTTATTTAACAATACACAGATAATTTTAATTGTCACACTATGACGTTTGTTACTCGATCACGCGATTGGCCAAGGAAATTATTTTTCAATGGTACGTTTAATTAAAATAACGAATGGTGTGTGTATGTTCTTTTTTATTTTAATATTAAATGAAACTTGCATGAAATCGTTTGATTTTATTTTATAGCCTTTCTTGGATCAATTTTGATATTATTTGTCGTGGAAAGTTTAGTGAAAGCTGACGAAGTTCCAGCATTTTTTTTAAAAATTGCTAAAAATATTCCACGAGTTGGACGAAGCGAAAAGTTTGATGATTTCTATTCAAAATCCACTGACAATAATCCTAGTTCAGGAAAATATCACGATAATTCGAAAGTACGTGTAATTATATCTTATTTCTTTTTTGACATCTTTATTATTAATTGTTATTTTATTGTTTAAACTTTTGTTTCGAAGTCATCGCAGTCTTGGCAATCGCATGAAAATTCGGAACACTTCGAGAAACCACTTAAAAGACGTTTGGATTATTCGCTGATGGATCGTAAGTTAATTGTTTTATTTAAATGCAACGATTGTATGTGTGTGTGTGTGTGTGTGTTGGTTTTAATTTTTTAATTTAAACTTCAGAATCTTATTCTTGGCAAAATTTTCCACTTGCCATCGAAGGGCCTAGGGAATTGTGGCGAACTTTAGCAGGATATTCGAAAGATCCATTGGAAGAGTAAGTTTTTAATTAATTATCAATTATAAATAATTGTTATTCAGAGATTATTCATATATTTTCAAATAAATTCGTTCAGTATTTTTTAAATACTTTTTTTAACGATCAAAATATAACAGCATGTCGAATGAAATTTGGGCGAGGAAGAAACGGACCGACGAAGAGGTTTCCGATTAGAAACAATTAGAAAGTTTAAAACAAATTTATATTTTTATTCGTAAAGAATGAAATAAGGTAAAATTATTATATAATTGTATTCTTTTTATTAAAATTGGTGCTTGGAAAATATTAAACGGTAGACAATACGCACACTTATGTATTCAATATTATTTAAATTAAACAATTCTCATGTATTTGTCAATATATTTTAGCAACAATAACTTTACTACTAAAACAAATTATAATAATTATCGTGATATTAATTTTAGAAGTAACGTAAACCCTATTACATTAATTTATTTTGTATAATTAATATTATTTGATCAAATTACAATCATAAATATCGCAACTTCATTTCGATTGGCACATATTTCAATATAAATGTGCATAATTATATAAAAAAAAAATGTTTATGTATTTAGGTGCATTTACTCAACAATGTTTGGCCTTTCCGGTTTTTAACAAATTATGTAAAATAATATTTCATTTCACGAGATATGTCTTTAGCCAACTATAAAATTGAACGACACTTATCTTTCTTTCTCTTTAATTTTACGTCAATTCGAACTGTCAAAGTGTCAAACTCAGTGTAGCTTCTTATTTGCATTGTGTATGTACGACGATGATGATGATGATGCAGGTGCAACGAGAGGTACACGAGTTTCCAACTACAATTCCTCGTAATTTGTTGTAATTCTCGTAATAATAATCGTTTGGTGAACAAGAGAAAAGAAAAAACGGTTTAAATAAGAAACAAGGGGAAGAAGAGGGGAGAAATAAAATGAAAAAAAAATAAAATGGAAGGGTTGCGGTTCGGTCACGCGATCTTTTGTTTGAAAAATTTATACAATATTCTTCGTAGAAAGATTCAAGAACATCTTTGTTATAATAATATTTCTTTTTGTTAATAATAATCTGATCGATATAGTGACGAGATAAATCTAAGAAAATAGAATAAATTAATGAATATATTTTTGGTTAGATTTTTCTATTTATTAGGAATATTATCATTGGAAATATTTGATTTGAATGTTAACAAAATATTATAACAAATATATTTATTTTTTAATTCAATTTTATTTGTTAATATCGTCTGAATTTTATTCTCAAATAATCAGTCGTTGTTATGAAAAAATAATTCATAAATCGTACGTGAATATATCTTGAAACTTTAGTAAGAGATTTTCGTTTTTACCGATCGAGTTAAAAACTAACCTCTTACTCGTCATAAAACGTTTGTGAAATCTATTTTATCGATAGAACGTAAGAACTGTTTTATCAATCGTGTAGTTTGTTCGAGTAAAGTATATAGAACTTCGAATTTACCGATGGTCAAAATTGTTTGAATAATTCGAAAGAATTCAAATAGATGGTGCTGAATGTTTCGACCCAGGAAAAAACTTGACGACTTCTTGTATAGATGACAACACTTGTAAATGATCCCAATCATCGACAACCCTCTAAAACAATAAATAGTCGTAATTAAAATAATACTTGTGTTTAAAATAATGCTTTGCGTTTAACTCGGTTGATAGTGTATAATTTTTATTCATTATATGATAAAAATAACTACGAAAGAATTGACTTTTTCTATTATAGTGATTTTACATTAAACAAATCGTTACTTTTCGTACTTTAGTCGTTAATCATTTATTTATCAAACAAAATACAATAATTTAAATCGTCCTAATTTATTTTATTAAATCGAATTAGAAATATGAATATTTTTTCCTTAGATTTATAATATTAAAATACTAAGAAATCATTTCTTTACAAGCTTTCACTCGTTTCATATTCACTTATCGAAATAAAATCCAATTAAAAGAACACGATCATGTACCTAGTTGATCCGACCATAAAACACCGTATAATTTAACCCGCAGTAACTTAAAAAAAAAAAAGAAAAAAAACAAAAAAATATCAAATCCTAAACGTTACAAGAGTTACCTTTAGAACAAACTTTCCAAATAATCATACGAAACAATGATCCCCGACGATCTTTCAATTATAACCCAAAAGAATTTGAATACTCAACTTTAGGAGAATCACGTTCGAGGAAATGTGTGTAAAGAAATTGACGAAAACATTAGGAATCCTTTACTTTTTAAGAAACCCTGTTTGCCCCATCATCATCATCATCATCATCATCATCATCCTTATCATCCTCATCATCATAATCATCATTATCATCATCATCCTCTTCTTCTTCTTCTCCTTCCTCCTATTTTTATTTTTTCATTAATATTTTTCCATCCAAACGTAGATAATTCACACTTGTTGGTTAAAAAAAAAAAAATAAGAAAAAAGAAAAAAGGATAAAGACGAACAACACGAAGGTATCACGTTTTCTCTCTGAAAGCAGCCTGAGGTTTCCGTGTACAACTTATGTTAGCCATATCATAGCCATAACACTATAAGACATGATTTTTCATAGCTGACTTTCCCCGTTCGTGTTGGAGAGTAGTACACACCATGGACGACGAGTATGGGACCGCGTTTCCGCGTAACTCAGCGACACGCGAGATCGGTATTTTCTATCTCACTTTATATTCTTCAAGAAAAGAGGAGATGCGGCTGTTGGCTGATCGGCCCTCTTCTTTTACTTCATTCCCCCCCTTTACACCTTACCCCTGTGTTGCTTCACCATACTTCAAGCCCCTTCCCTGCCTGTTCTTCTTCTTCTTCTTCTTGCCCCCTGCCCCCTGCCCCTGCTTCTTCCTTTCCACCAGCACCCCCGACCCTCCCCCTTTTTTTCCTATCTTTCTTTATCTCATTCTTTTTATCTTTTTCTCTGAACTCCGGAGAATCCGAGCAGGGGTTCGGACTCGCACGTAGCAATTTACGGAAACCGCACGTAACGCGCGTTCCATGCTGCCCCTGGAGGAGGAGGAGGAGGAGGAGGAGGTACTGTGATAGAAGGAGGTAAAAGAGGTATAGGGAGGTATAGGTGGTATTGGTGATGGAATAGAAGGAGGGGGAGGAAGAGGAGGAGGAAACACAGCAGGCACGAGCGTTTCCACGGAGTCTCTTGCGTAACGGATCGGTGTTAGATCGACGGTCAGAGGTAACTGTAGTTTTCGAATAAGAGGAAATTCCTTCTTCTTCTTCTTCTTCTTCTTCTACTTCTTGTTTCTAACCCCCTTACCTTTTTTTTTTTTTACATGTATATGTTTTTTGTAGATTTTTTTTTAGGTTAGGTATAGGTTAGAAATCACAAATCAAATACGGGATTTGTGGTGGGGGTTAGGTGACTCATTTAGATTTCTCGGATCGTTAATTGGATGCGTTAACTTAAATGAGTTTGAAAGGTTTCATTGTTAATTTAATGAATTTATTTGTTTGTAGGATAATTTTGATTGGCTTATACGTGTTAAGGGTGTTGATTTGAAAGTTCGGGTTCAACGATATTTTTGACAAGAAATTTTTGGGAAATATAATTATTAAATGGTTGTTGCCGATGTTGAAGAAGATTGATGAAAATTATGGATTAAATATTTATCGTTTAATTTTTGTTTATCTTTTTGCGAATTCATTATATCCAGCATGGAAATTTTATTTTGTTTTTTTTTAATAAACAATTGTTCGCATTTGTAAAAGATACTTTATTTGCTTAATTTAATGCATTCTAGCATGATGTTTTATTCATTTGTCGTAGTTACTCGAAAATCCTTTTTGCCCAAGTTAGGCAAATAAATATCTACTAATCGTTCTTTAGAATTTTTCTTAGAAATAGTAGTTGGTCGTAAATCCTAGGAAAGTAATTAATCGTACTATTGAAAAAACTTGGATATCGAAGTGAAACGTTCAGGTGAAGTAAATCGATAATTAAGGCAAGTTTTTGACGATTGGTAAAAAAAATGTTTCTTTTTCCATAGTACGTATACGCACGCGCGGTTGCATGGTGTATATGGGGTTTTTAGAAAAGAAATATACGCGGGTAAATACTAACTAACGTTCGTCGTAAATCGAAATACGTGTTAAGGGAAGAAGTAGCGAAGTTAAACGTTTACTTTAATTACTCAAGTTTTTGATCTTCAATAAAAAAAATTTGTATCTCAATCCCATATGTGTCTATCCGAGGAAAAGAGAGAGAGAGAGAGAAAGATTGCATAATCATGATTACATAATTTAAAACAAACTAAGTAACAAATAATATTAATAATAATAATAATAAATTAATTAAGTTTCTCTGCGCGTTACGTGTACCGTTTTTGCTACACGTGGAGAAAGAAAAGGTGTTTAAGAAAAACAAACGAATTTACTAATTTTACTTGATATATTTTATAATTATTAAAAATCAACTATGACAATATAATAATAATAAAATTGTTAAGTAAGATGTAGAGATAGGAAATATTTAACGTGAAAAATAAAGACAAACGTTTGCGGTAAATTGAAATGCGAGTTAGAAAGGAGAGGAGAAATAGAAAGAAGAAGAAGAAGAAGAAGAAGAAGAAGATGAGGAATAAAAAGGTAGAGAAAATAAAAAAAAAGTAAAAAAGATTGTCGGTAAAATTGCGAGATCCGGCAATGGTGATGGCGCGATGGCAATTTTCTTAAGAATACCTAAGAAAATAAAAGAAGTAGTCAACGAAATTAATCCTCCGTATAGTCTGCCAATTTTTCGCAACTTTCCGGTACACGTATGCGGACATCTATATGTAATGTGTATGTATGTGTTGTATATAAAACACATTATGGATCCTAGCGAGTCAAATCGAAGGGACGTTATGTGTAATATGGAATTTAAGTTTTGTTATTTTCCCTCTTTCCCTCTGTCCATCTTATTCTTGTTATTTTTTTTTCTCTTCTTTGTATTTCTTGGAAGATACGCGTGTATACAAATTTTCTCGGATAACGAGCTAGTCGTGTTCGTCATTTCTTCAGAAGGAAACGAGGCGTCTCACGTAATTCGACGATCGAGTTCGACCTTTGTTCTTTTTAAATAAAACCCTAGTATATTATAATATACTCGTTGCAACATCTACTTTGCACGCTCAACGCATTGAGACATTTTAATACAATCATATTATTATTATCGTACAAATATTAAGCGTGTGTAGTGGTGTTTATATAACAAAATATTATATAATTTTATGAACTAACAAATTGTATTTTATAAATACAAATTGAACAGAAACGGGACTTGAGAAAGAATTTTGTTCGATATAATATTGTTTATGGAAATATATTTGGCGAAGAAAAGTATGAGAACGGGAAAAATCTTCTAAGCGGAAGTTGAACAACGTACGTGTACTAGTACAGTCGTTTAATAACCCTGATTTGATGTTTATACAAACGGTCGTGAGAGGAGAGGGAAATTTCTAGCGACGCCGAGTCTGGGACGAGAGGGTGAACATTGGGATCGCAAGCAACGAGCGTACATAATCACGTAATGCGGTTATCATGCCAATTGCGTAAATATTTGAGCCAATTTGTGGCATGCAATAGGACTCGAGAAGTAGTGCCTCGAGTGGTGCCACCTATCTGTCAGCGCTTTTGCTACTGTTGCTTCCACTCTGCCATCATGAATAATCAACTATTTATTACCTTACAACTTCTTCGAGGTTTCATCTTTTCGATATTGTTCAAATAGAAATGATGATTTTTAAGTTAAGTTTTTGTTTGTTGATCTTCTAATTAAATGAGAAATGAATTAAAAACGAGATGTCACGGGGTATTAGATGTTTTACATTAAATGAATAATTTAAACCGGATCATAAAGTAAGGTTAGTTTATGTTTAAACGAATAAAAATGATAAGATTGAAGTTTAAGTTTAATTAACAATAATTAAATCCCACGAGAACGTATACAGAGTTGCAATTTAATTTCATTAATCGAAGTTAATAATTAAATAAAGTTTAAATAAAACAACGATCGCGATAAAAAATTAGAAATAAATGGGAAACGAAAAGATTTGTTTTCCGAATAAAGGGGCTAAATTTTACGATAGAAAAAGGATCGAGGGAAAAAAAAATGGAAAAAAGGGACATAGGGGAATAGGGTGAGAGAAACGGAGACAAGGAAATAAAAAGTATAAGACAAAAGAAATAAAAAAGAAAAGAAAAGGAAAGAAAAGAAAGAGAAGACGTAGGTAGTTCCTGGTAAGATGTTCAAAGGCGAGACTTTACCTTCCACTCGGATACCTTACGTCCCTTTCGGAGTCCGGTACGACTCGACTGTTCTTCGTGTGCCGCCTTCTCATCCCTGCAGGTAGGTTGGTAGAGAGTAAGGGGGCCAAAAGCACGGATCAATTAGGCGAATGCACGAGAGAACGTAGGACCTCGTAAAACCTGCGGGACCTGCGTTTCGACTTCTTTCGATCTACCGGAACAACCGGTGCTCTCCGTGTCGAGGACAAAACGAACTTGACGAGGGAACATAAAGCGGACATCGAGAGCACACGCATATACACAGATAAACATATTTTTAGTCACACACTCGCATACGGATGCTCTTGCATCCACGTCTTATATTTCTTTTTTCATTTTCATTTTGTTTTTATTTTATTTTTAATTATACTTCAGTTTACCTCGGTTAATCTTGTTGTTTAAATAAGAAACAAACGGAATGTTGCATTCTTAACGGGCGTGTGCTTTTCATTTCGATTTCGTTCGATTTGTTTCTTTTTTCTTTCGTTGGATCATGGGCTTGGGGGAGGGGGGAAAGAAAACAAGTAAACGTGTGCGCGGATATATTCTTGATAAAATTAATTATTCTAGTATCGTAACGTGTATCAAATGATTGATTGAACAAGAAATGTTTACTTTGTTAAATCATTCATCCGAGATTTTGTTCGGTAATTTTATTATACTAACTGACACGAGCCGTTTATTTTGAAATTAACCTAAATCTATTTTTCTTTTTTTATAACAGGTAACTAATTCCAGGTGGGGTAAACATTTTGCTACAGTTAACGACAAATGAATATTAAGCCAATTATAATTAATATGAAGAATAGAACACATAGAACAGATACTGAAATACTTTTCTTTTGTTTCAGGAATCCCGAAGAAAAAGATGAAGAAGGATAGAGGGGAAAGTATTCTTATGCACGTGACGAGACACGTCGTGAACATTTCTCGGTACAATATATTTAATCATTTCATCATAACGATATTATCATGAATATTCATGACAGATTAAACTACAACAAATACATTTCCATATTCAAATCTAATTAAATCCCAATTAAACTAAGAACACACAAACGGAACAAGGTGTAATTTTAAAAAAAAGTAAAACCAATTGAAATTATTTAAATAATATTACGTTTCAGGAGCATTCACGAAGAATGAGATAAAGGAAAAGCATTCGGGAGCGTGTGAAGAGATGCCAGAAGATACTCAAAGAAAAAAAGAGATAGATAGATAAAGGAATAAGAGTGAGAGAGAAATAAAAAGAAATAAAAGAGATAGGAAGGGGAGCAGAAAAAGTAGCAAGCAAGAAATCCGTGAGTAGGGGGGGCAAGTGGTAGTGGGAAGGGGGGGGAAGGGGTAAGGGAGAGCAAGAGGCGCCTTGTCATGCCGTGTAATGACGACGAGTCAGTGCGACGCCCTGTTGGAAGGTGCAGCAGCAGAAACTTGATGACGAGACGAGGAAGAGCAAAAAAAAATATACTAAAAAAAAGAGACAGTCAGACAGAATGAGAGAGAGAGAGAAAGAAAGAAAGAAAGGGAAAAAAAAAGGAAACTAACAAACGTCCTGCTTTATCTTCTCGCAAAACCGAATAAAGTTTTCTCTCTCGGGTAAAGGTGAGGAAGAGGGGGTTAAAGGAGAGGAGGAGAGGGGGCTGGGGAGATACGTTGCTACCGTCATTCGCGTATCCACTTCTTCTTCTTCTTCTTCTTCTTCTTCTTCTTCTTCTTCTTCCCTAACTTCTTAAGTTTCTTCTTTCTTTTTGATTTCATGTCCGCCATTATGGAACGACAGCCAAAACGATGCAACTGGTTGCGATTGATCGTCCCATGTAAAACATGAATGGATGGATGCTGATCTTGGAATGTATATGTGTTTGCGTGTACGTGTGTACGCGTGTGTGTATGTATGATTCTTTCTTCGAGACTTTCAGGAACGTACAATTATTTTTTAGGTTATGTTGGTAGTAGTAGCAGCAGCAGCAGGTATATCTTATTCTTTTTGGGGTTGTCTAGTTTTGATGTCATTAGACATGGTTCAGTGACAAGGATGAGAGAGTTTTTTTTCTTTTTTCTTTTTTTTTTCGATGGGATTTCATTCGGAGTCCATAAGATTTGTAATTTTCCATTTGACTATGGTTTATTATTTCTTTCGATTTTTGGTCGATCATTGTTAGAACGATGATTCAAATTGGAATATCGTTCGAAAACGAAAACTTAAAGAAACTTATTTGGACTTTTTATTGGTTTCTTCGAATAATTCAGGAAAATATTTTTTTTAGATTTGCGTTAACAAACATAATGTTTTTCTATTTTAATTTTATTCACGATCAATTGATTCAACATTGTTAACTGATTTAAATCAATCGGCATTAAGTTAAATGAAATAAATTTTTTGGAAGATTATGTTAAAATACCACGTGAAATGAATTATTCGATAATAAAATTTTCATGATTACATTTCAATGTTTAATGTTAACGAAAGGTGTTACTTAGAAAATAACTCGAGGATTGAATATAAGTTTAGTTTCTTTCATATAGTATCCATAATATATTTGATTATACAATTAAATTTCATTGGGTTATCAATTTGGGGTGTTTAACAGTCGACAGAAATGAGCTAATAATTCGAAAATAAATGGTTACGACCAATAAGAAGTAAAAATACAAATACGTGAATAGTTCGGTAGTCCCGAAACGAATTATTTTACAAAAAAAACCTCCCCCTGAAATGGGACTTCTCGTTTTAAGAAGAAGAAAATAAAAAAAAAAAGAAAAAAAGGAAAGAAACTCGTATCGTAATTTTCGATCGGATAGTAACGAGGCGTCAACTGGCACGTTTCCCCAGATATAAACATATTTAGTGAAAACATATCGTTTCAGTGAATTTACGCGGGACCCAAATCGATAAAAGTGGACATTAACGAGGCCATCGAATTACGTTTTCATAGCCGTGCCGAAAAGGAACACTATTGGGGTAAGAGTAGGAGTAGGAGAGGGGGGGAAGTAGGGCCCGTTCTGGGACTCAACCTTTTACCTTTCTTTTTCTTCCTTTTGCCTTGTTCACGTATTCCTTTAAAATCGAAAAGAAAATCAAGCGAAACAAATGTACAACAAATCTATCCTTGATCGTTGATTATTGGGGAAAGAAAAAACACGATTGAGATTAGAAACGTTGAAAACCCGTGGTAAATTAAACAACGTCGCATTTAACGGGAGATTAAAGAATGAAAGGAATGAATGAAGAAAAGAAAAAGAAGGAAAAAAAAAAAGGGCGAGTACCCCTAAATGTGACCGGTTCGATAAACAACACTCCCCCCCCCTCATTCTCCTCCACCTCTTGACCCCGGTCATCCCTGTGGTGAGAAAAAGAAAGAGGAACGAGAGACCAGGCGTTAAATGAAATTAGCGCGGCGTTTAGTCGAGTTAGACGGCCCGTTTAGGCGATCCTTTTTGGGGTTATAAATTATTCCGGAATGACTTGCAGCATGCTGAAGTGAAAGAGAAAAAGATATAGATATAGATATACGCTATCGCAAAAGAAAGAGAAAGAGAATGATGTTAGAAACTGTTAACTATCGCTAAAGTAATAAAATATACAATATTTGTATATTAAAACATTGTAACTGAAAATATATTTACCTTGAATAATATTTTATCATTTTTTGTTCAACGTTAAACAACTTCAATACACAAAACAGGGATAGTTTAAATTAATATCAGTATTTTTAATAGGAAATTATATTAAATATATTTGTATTATGCAACAATTATTAATTCTATTTTGGGTATGAAAAAAAAAGAAAAAAAAAACACGAATGAATGGGGGAAAAAAGAAAGTAGTATAATGGAACACAAAAGACTTTTGACTTCTCACAAGAAAATTAGGGATTATTAGTTGTAAGCATTATAACGAGTCAAGGTCTATAACGATGGCTTTGGGAAAGAAAAAGGGACGGGTATAAGGGACTACATGGAGGCGTGAAACATTGGCGCCTAGTGGCGCCAAGTGAAACTGGAAAAAAGGTCTTTGGATATTTCGTAAAGGGTAAAGTGAAACCGTGAAAACAGGCGGGAGGGGGGCGGGATAGAAGATTTAAAACTGACAAGTTTGGCGAGGGGTAGGGGGGGGAGCGAAGAAAATTCAATACTTCTCATAATTAATAAATATTTCACTAATATAATATTTCATTTAACAGGTCTTCTCGTGGCTCAAGTGGTAGAGCGTTCTTTCGGTATGCGAAAGATCCCGGGTTCGAATCCCGGGCCTCTCGATTTGTTAAACAATCTTGAAACTCGACTTTATTGGGAGAGTTTTCTTCGAACGAACAAATGCGTCAGGGTTGCGTCACTAAATAATATTTCATTTGAATGTATTCGTAATAACAAAAGATTATATTTTATGATATTAATTCATAGAATTATTTTAATTTATAATTATTTGTTTAAAACAAATATAATATCGATAATCGTAAAAAAAAACAGATCGAACAGTAAATACGATTGACAGTAAATGACAGAATAAAAAAGTATACAATAGGAATAAGTATGATTGTTAATAATGTAGGGTGTATATAGTATACATAAATAGGTGAACGTTGACGGGACTATTAATCTCTGACGAACAAGCGGAACTAAGGTGAAAATATAAGATAGAAGAAGCACGAAATATCGGCAAAGAGAGAAATAGAGTGAGAAAGGAAATAAAATAAAAAGTAAGTAAGAAAGAATGAAAGAAGAACAAGAACAAGAAGAAGAAGAAGAAGAGAAGGAAACCTCGGAAGCAATTATAAGCGAGTCCTTAAATACCTAACGCTAAGTCAGCCACGGGGTCTTTGTCTCGTGTACCTGTAGCCGACTTGTTTCACAAACGAGGCTAGAACGAACTACAAAGGTCGGCCGCCCCCATGTTGAACAGAGAAGAACACTATGCCGTTCTTCTAACCTTTCTATTTCTCTTTCTATTTGACTACTTCTTTCTTTTCTACTCCGTGTGAGGCATGGGACCACGGAGTTGTTAGTCGCCCGTGTGGCCCTTCAATCTTTCTTTCATTCTTTCTATTTCTTTCTCTCTCTCTCTCTCACTCTCTCTATCTCTCTCTTTCTCTTTCTGTTTCTCTCATTCATCAAGGAACTTCCTAAAAACCCATCGACAAAAAAAATATAGTAAGAGAGATAATAGTAATAAGACACTACCTTTTCTTTTTTTCTTTCTTTCTTTTTTTTTCATTCCAATCAAATATTTACACTCTTATTATTGACTCTTAACAGATCAGATCTTCATTCATTCCTAAGTTCGTTGTTTTATCTTCTTACTACATCGATTATACAATCCTTAACACGTTCCCTGACGTGAATATGGTTATGGTATTAGAGTTTTAGAATCAATTATTATTTCTGTTATGTTAAGTTGAATTTTTTGTAATTATTATGCATTTCAGAGAGTAATGACTAACTCTGATTTATTAGACTGTCTACTTTTTAATGTTCAATTAAATGTTTACTGTTCGCTAATGTGTCGAAACAGTTGACTCACCGGTTGGTAATTTATTACACGGATTTCGATTTGGTCAAACGCGTCATGTTGTTTAATATTAAATTCATGTTACCATGAATGAATGAGTGAAATTGGAGATTGTCAAGATTCACATGGTCACTTGGTACACGTGAAAAATATTAATATAAAAAAATAAACTCAAATATTCGATCTTTCATCGACATATTTGATACGCGTGAATCTTGACATTCTCCAATACATTAATCATAGTTAATGATAATTATATCATAAGATTTTCGAACAATTGATTGAAAAGAATAATTTCTCTAGGATTAGGACAATTGTATTTCTCATAATGTTTCATAACAAAACTATATTATCACAAATCACAGAAAAAAAAAAAAAACAAAATGTAAAATATTTTATAACCCATTTGAGATCTGAACCGTTCTCATTATAATTCATTTTTATTGAAACCGAAAAAATTTCTAGAGAAATCATTGAATAGTAATAGTAATAGTACTTTTGACTCGGAGAACTTTATTCTAATCGTTTGAAAATAGAAGAAGAAGAGAAGAAAAGAAGAGAAGAGAAAAAAAATAGATGAGATGAGAGAGTATTCTCTTCAGCAATGATGTTTCCGTGCAAATCTTTAAACCGCCTTGGGGTGATCGCGTGATATCCTCTTGGCTGGTGGATCCTAGCTGAAGAGCTAGTCAACCCCCTTGGGAGAAGTGTTCTTGTTTTTTTCTTGTTCCTTATTTTTTGTATTTTTCAGAAAGAAAGATAGAAAGAAAGAAAGAAAGGGGAATAGAAGAAGAAGAAGGAAGGAAGGAGAGGAGAGGAGAGGAGGAATAGAAGGAGGTGGAGAAGGAGGAGGAGGAGGAGAAAGAGGAGGATGCCTGAGGATGCACGACCAGGTCCGACCTATCCTGAAATCCAGGACACGCGAGCCTCGCGGGAAATTCCTAACTTCTATATAACCGAGCAAGCAGCACCTCTTCGTCTGTTCTTGGTAAAACACCAACGACCGGGTAGCCTCGAGCGTTTAGTATCTTCCTCTCGTGCCGAGTCTGCGCGCTTATACATCGCGAATCTCCACCTCCTTCTTCTCTTCCTCCTCCTCCTCCTCCTCCTCCTCCTCCTCGTGCTTCTCCTATTCCTCCTTCTTATTCTCCTCCTCCTACTTCGTGTTCTTCTTTTTCTTATTTTTCTTCTTCTGCTTCTTCTTGTTGTTTTCTTTCTTTCTTTCTTGGTTCTTCTTAAGCCTTTTGTCGAAACGGCCTCTGTCCTTCGAACTGTCAATGATTTACGCTTTCCTTCAACCAAGAAGGGCAACCTCGGGAATGGAGATAAGTGATTGGGTTGATCATAGGAATAAGAAAATCAAATGGTATATGTTTCATTGATATGGTTTTTAATAATAATAATATAAATAATGATTAAATGTTATCAAGAATTTGGGATTTGTTAATGGAATAATTGTATTAATTATATCAATGATCATTACAATGAGAAATAATGATTTGTATTAGTATAAATGTAAGAAAATATTTGGGTGTGTTAAAACAGGATAACTACTTGAACGTATTTAAGTAGAAACAATTTGGTAAAAGAATTAGAATAGTTTTGGTTGAATGGTATAGAATGGGATTAGAATTAGAGTCGAAAGGATTTCTAGGAAATAATAGAAGATTTCTTTGGGAGAGAGTAAAAGAAAATAAAGAAGGAAAAAGAATAGGGAAAAAAAGACAGTAAGATGTCGGAGGTTTGGGAGGAAAAGAGTTGGTAGGAAGGGAGTTCCTTCGGGCACGGTCGAGGGCTCTTGAAAGAGGTCCAACGAAAGAGGGAAGAAGAAGTAGTAGAAGAAGAAGAAGAAGAGGAAGAAGAAGAAGAAGAAGAAGGAGAAGAAGAAGAGGAAGAAGAAGAAGAAGAGGTTGCAGGGCTAGCGGAGGCACTGGCGCCGCACGCGGCAGCCTCAAAGGGATCCTCCGCACGCCCATCTGTCTCCGCCCCGCCCCCATTCCCGCGCACCATATACATCATGTACGAGTACGACGTTTCAACCGACCACCGGGACCAACATCGCGTCAGCTTCAGCGTCAGCTAGCGTCAGCTTCAGCGTCAGCTTCAGCGTCAGCTCAGCGTTAGCTTCAGCGTTAGCTTCGGAGTGTCAGAACTCGCATGAAGGTAAAGTCGCGTCACCATTCCATGGCACACCTCACTCCCCCTCGAGGGTTCAATTTTTGTCCTTAGGTGAATACCATATAAAGTGAGCCTCGTTCCACTTTTCCGAACGGCTACCAGTTTCGTCCGATCGTGTCTCAACCTTCGTGAGATTTTCAAATAAGGTATTAGCCTGATTTACCACCAAGTGACATGACAGCTTCAACGACTATTCGATTCAATTCGAATTCTGGGATAGCAATGTCCCACCTCTCTCTCTCTCTTTTTAACCAATGTTGGTAAGACTACATGTCTCTTCTTGTTCGTGGATTTGTTACTTCTCTAGTAGGGTTTCTTTTTATCTTCTTTTTTTGTATTATTGTTCTACTTGAGGGGTTATCGTTTGATAGAGAAATTCTATTCTACGAGACTATTTTGGTCTCTCGGAGTGTTTTGTTTTTGCTTATTTTGTTTGCTTTTTATTGGGGGTGGGGGTACCACATCGTTACCGTATAATTAATAGACTTTTAAATGGGCTATCATGGGATAACGTCACGACCATGCGAGAAAAGGATCATCCATTCTCTCTCTTTCTCTCTCTCTCTCTCTCTCTCTTTCTTTCTCTCTTGACTATGGTAAGAGAAGCGTGCAAGAGAAATTTTGCAATATCACGCTGCAACGGTCGATCAAGTGTGCCGTCACGAAGGACCTGACTTTTCGGTCGTCACGATAGCCAAGGCTTTACAGCTTACTTAGCAGTAAGAGCGAACGGCGTTTAGTATCTTGACTAATGAACCTGCGGGATCCTGCGAGCACCCGCCAGGTTACTTGGGTTTCGTTTTAAACTCCCGTGGAAAGGGTCAACCAGAGAGAGCTGAGGAAGATGGATGCAGTGATGCTTGCTTGCTTGCTTGCTTGCTTGCTTACTTGAACTACAGTGTTGCCAGTTTCGATCTTGGTTCTCATCAATACAAAAAAACAAGAAACACACTAAAAGAATATCTTTTACGAATAATCTTTAAGAAAACCAACCAGCAAATCAAGATAATTAGTCGAATACTCGGAGAAATGAAATTACGTATCACCAAATAATTTTTATTATCACCGTGTTGTTAAGTTCCGAGTCATGAGATTGATAATAAAATAAAGCAAAAAAAAGGGGTCAAGAAAAAAAGGTACATTTAGGTATCTTTCGTCATGTTATTTGATTGATTGGACAGTAACTAATGAGCGGAGGGAACTAATTGCTCTTGGTAAAAATTAGCTGGCAAAAACAAGGCTAAGCATACATAACGCCACTGACCCGTGACTTCCCTTAGTAAAGATCACAAGACTACTTAAGCCGCTTCCTGACCACGACCTTCCGGTTCGACCTTCCCGATATATCCCGTTAATTATTTCGAGACCCACTCTCTTTCTCTATCTCTTTCTCTCTCATCATCATCATCATTATCATCATCATCATCATCGTCGTTTACGTTTCCGTTTCTACCGACTAATCTTTTTTCTTTGTCCCCTTCCCCATTCTCGGATGCACCTTTCCTCAAATCCCATTCATAGAATTTCAGGATTTCTAATAGGATTATAATATAGGAAAAATAATTCAAAAGTTAAAAGCCAATTCTTTGACAACAAATTCAACGCTTAAAGTATAAAATGGAAAAGTAATTTTTTGATTGGTTCGAGTAATAAATTTGGAGACCGAAAAGGGTTCGAAAGCAAGAAGGTTTCTCGAAATCTTAAAAATCCCTTCTGGGCATAGACTGGAAAGAAATAGAGAATACAAGGGGGGAGGATCAATTATGTTGCCTGTTGGGTTTTTAAATTCGTGTCGATTCTGGTTAGGAACAAAACCTTTTTTCCCTCTTTCTCCGATACACCCTCACCTCCCTCATGCTCCTCATCCTCCTCCTTCTCCTCCTTTTTCAAGACTCTTGATCTTTGTCTTCTTTCCCTTGTCTCTTACAACACGAGCTTTTGAAAGACAAAGATGGTGATAGAACAGAAAGAGAAAGAAGTAGTACTCGAGTTCTCCGAGAGAACACCGATCGATAAAACGTATCTGAAATAGGCTTCTGCGTTCGAGACAAAGGATAGCGAATAGGAACTCTGATTGTGGCTTTAAATCTTTGCAAATGTCATTCTCGTAGTTGTCCAACTATCAGTAAATTCATAAATTTGCATTTAGGCATATCAAAGTATTAAAAAATTGTACATCGATATCAATAATCCCTAACAATGATCTAAAAATCAATAAAATAACAACTATAAACTAAACATATAAATGAAAATAATTCGAATGTATAAAAACAATCTTTAAGAAGTTTCGAAAATGTAAGATTTAGATTTACAATGAAACATCGATCACGTTTATAGCACCCAAAGTAATTTATCTCTTTCCGATTCGGTTGGTATTCGTCTATCACGTTAGTTCCTTGTCTAGCATTGACCAATAGCGTGACAGCCTTGGGCTGGCTAGGCAGATGCATGGCAACGAGTTGACATCGAACGCTGCGGGCTAGCAAGCTAGCAAGCAAGCTAGCAAAGAAAAAGAACAGTTTGAACACGCAAGGGAAGAACCGAACAACCGAACAAGCTAGCGAACAAGCAAGCAAGCAAGCAAGCGTACAAACCACCCTACATTTTTTGGAAAAGGGAACGCCATAACCTCGAGCAGAGCACGCTCGTTTCGTTTTCGTCTTTCATTGTCGTTGTAAATGTATCTGTCGAAGTATTATAAAAGTATAGTAGTTGGGGGGTAGGGAGTCCCTAACACAACCGACTACGACACATAGAATAGTAATGAAGGATAGAGATACAAGGCGGGTCTTATGGTGTGTGCATGGAGAGGGGAAAGCAAGCGTCGGTGTCGAGTCTCGACGGTGCTGAGCGTCGTCACGCGAGAACACAGCCAGCTGACGTCCTTTTCTTTTCTCTTTCTTTCTTTATTTCTTTATTTCTTTCTATCATTCTTTCTCTTTTTCCCACCCACGCTATTCATGACTCTCCCGAACCCCCTTACCGACCTAACCCCTCGTCTGCTTCCACCAACCACCTCACCAACTTCTTTTTTTATTCTTCTTCTCTTTTGTTCCTAGCTACCAAAGCACCTTTCTTCTTCTTCTTCTTCTTCTTGTTCTTCTTGCGAATAACTTGGAAGCAAGTAAGAACTAGCAGAAACTCTTCTTTCCACCCACCCACGGGTGGAAACCGTGTGAATTCTGAGTTCCCTTTATCAACAGGCCGTCAGGACGCTTGGAGAACTCCAGGTGTTCGCCTTTTGCATTCGTAATATATCCTGCGTGCTTAGGAGGATGGAAGAGAGAGAGACATTGTGTTAAAAGGAAAAGGATTTTTTTGTTTCTTTCTATCTTTATTTTTCTTCTTTTTCTATTTTTATATAAAAATATAAAATTAACGAGAACAAGAACATTTCTTTCCTATATTCTTTGACATTTTTAATTTTTAATGTATTCTATTAATTGGAAAATCTTAATTTAGGATAATTAGTTGAGAATCTAAAGGATCTCAAGGTGTAATTGGCATATATAGCATTACGGTAAGGGTAGTTTCAAAGTGTCACTCATCTTCTCTTATGTTCCTCCCCTACAATTATAGACGACCGTTTTCCATTTTCTCCCCCCTTTGGTTGTTCTACTTTAACATCCCAACTCGTTCTAGACTGACTTTTCTAACACGTCTATCTACGAGGGGGAGAGAAAAGTCACTTTTATGTTAGTCAACCTACCACCTGAATGAACGGATGAGAATTAAATGAAACCAAGTTGTAGTAAGGAATAGTGTTAGAACTTGAAAATAATGTATATCTGTTAAATTGAATAATACTGATCATAATTTTAACATAGTTGCTGTAATCCTCAATAAAATTATTCTAAAATACTGTCCTATTTTTTCCAGTATTATATTCCAATTATTCATTTTTACAAGTACACAGTATCTTTCGAGTTACTATGTTGTTTTCTTTTTAAGTAATTCAAGCTTTTCCTGATTTCTGTTAGGTAGGTTAGAACTAATTGGTTCTCGGATATCTGTTTTATAATAAATAATATAATTAATAATAATTGACTAATAAAGTTAACTGTTCAAGGATCATTTAAAGTATCCCCGAACGGATTAACATTTGGAAAAAAATATTAAGGGGTAATAAAATGTATAGGGTGACTCTATCTAAGTCTAATCCTGATGCTAAATATAGTAAACGTTTTTCGGAACGTGAAAGAAGAGAAAGAAAGAGAAAGAACGATAATGTTACGTAGAAGACGGTCAAACACAATGTTTGCGGGCAACGCCTACCCATACTCATCCCAGTTTTACTGCCCGGCAGTAAAGTACGAAAATTATGATCCGAGCTTGTCACTGCTCCAGGCACTGAGAAATTCTTCGACCTGAACGTTCCGTCTCTTTCTTTCCTTCTTTCTTCTTAGTCCACTTATACCTACACAAATATAACAAATACATACGTACCTCATATACCCAAGGATTGGTATGAAAACTGGGAAAGAAATTGGGCTGGGGATTATTTCGCTAATTTTCTTCCTTCCGTTCTATAACGGCGGGGGGGACGGGGTTGTAACTTTTTATTCGTATTTATTCACGGACTGATTATTTTCCGAAAGAATTGGAAAGTTTGATAGGATATTAAATCGTTTTCTTATTCCATTTTTTTTTTTTGATAACGTACAATTTAATCCATTTAACAATTAATTAAAGATTCTAAAATATTTTACTACTACTACTGTAGTCAAATATTTGTTTTTCTTCGTTTGATTTTATAAAAGAAATAATAAATAGGATTGGAGATGAAAAGTTTTCTTTCCCAATCGTTTCTCAAAGTGAAACACAGTTAACAGCCAACGGTAACGGCAACAGCAACAGCAACAGCAACAGTAACAGCAACAGCAGCAGCAGCAGGAAACTCGGAATGGAATAAATGCGAAATCCGCGCGAAATTGCACTAAGGAGAGAAAGTTTCTCTTCTCGTGTCGGTGTGATCAAATTGCCAGTTCGCGGTTTAAATTGCATGCGTTTCTACGTGTCATTCGGATTCGAAGGAAATGTCACACACTCTAGGAAGAAGAAGAATAAGAATAATAAGAAGAAGGGAAGATGAGTGTCTTTTCAAACGACGTGTCTTACTAATCGTTCTCACAATTTATTAATAGTTACCTATCCGAAGATATTCTCTTTAGATTTCGAATTTGATTGACAAGAAGATACCATTTCTATCGAGGAATGATGACAAATTATCAAGTTTTTCATCTGACGATAAATAATTTGCTATTGCAAACATAAAGAGAAAGTTTTTTAAGAAAACAAAATTTCTAAGTTCTTTGATACACGTTTGAATCAGTACGTACTAACATATAAGTTAATTTTTTAAAGGTACATATATCAGGTGATTTTTAAAACGAGGACCTATCGGCTTTAGGAAATTTCTCATTCTCTCTTTCTCATTCTATATAGGTATCGCGAACGAGTAACGGCAGTACGAGTAACACACCGAGTCAGGGTCCTCCCGCTGCCTAATTGAATGGCATTTTATTTAGCACAGTTCCCCGCACACTGGATAGCTGGCATTTACCTCAATTACGTAATTCAGCGTATACAAGCTCAAGCGGGCAGCTACCCAACGCAACATAGGCATTGCAAAGGCTATGGTTCTGATGGTGTTGGTGTTGTTGCTACTCGTAATAGTTGTTGCAGTGTTGTAGTGGTGTTGATGGTGGTACTGGTAATGGTAATGGTGGTGGTGGTGGTGGTAGCTGTTGTGCTAGTACCTCGCACGTTTTACTAGTGGTCTGTCAGTGTATTAGTGAGAATGGTTGTAGTAATGTTGGTGGCGGTGGTGATGGTGGTGGTGGTGGTGGTGGTGGTCGGTCGACTGATGACACGTGTTTGCGCTACCGCCGCCATGCAATTAGCCCCCCAATGTAATTTCGCACCGTAAGAGCGTGCCACGCTCTTTTGGCCTAGTGCCGTAGCCGAGGGTACCTACATCGGTGGGTACCCCTGTATTACGAAGCGGGAAGTGATTTCGTTCGATCTCGCTTAAGAAATTCGATCCTACGAGATGAAGATGATGAAAAATAAGAAGATGTTAGTAGCTGTTTCATTCTCGATCGTCGACGTCTACCCCCCTTTTCATTTTTCTCATTTCCATCCGTGATATATTTGTTTTTTATTTTAAGGTTAGGATATCCTATAGGTCAAATATAGATCAGTATGGAAAATGAACATTAAACTCTATCTTTCGAAATGGTCTTCCCTTTTTCGAATTTATTTAATCATTATTTATGTCAATCATCGTACATACGATTGGTTAGATCCCAGATGTTACGTGACGTAACGTGACAATAGATGCATCATTAGATTGTTGGTTATAATATCATCTTTAATACTATCTACTTGGTAATTGTCTCTATCCAGTGAAGTTACACAGTCATCTTGATAACAGTTTCAAATACATTTGCGTTAGGTCAGTGTTCTTAAACTGTTTGTGACGATGATCGGTTTAACGTTTGAAATAATTCATAAGTTTAGAGGGGTTCTAATCGAACGATCAAACTATTTTTTTTTTTGGATCTTTCTCGTTGAGTTTCCGTTATTCTTTCGTTCTAGCTACTATTTTGGATAATTTTTTTTCTTCTTTTTTTTTCTTCTTTTTTCTTTTTCCTAATCACGGTCACGAGCTACCAGGAAGCGTTGTGTAACGTTTAAGGAACAACACCGAAGGCGTCGGGAAATTACCGTGACTATCCGTCTATCCATCGTCGGTCTATTAAATTCTTGCGGTAATTTTAATAATCGTTCGGAAGTTTTCGGATTTTACGGAAAATAATTTCCGTCCTTTTTATTAATCCTCCTCTCCACCAGCACTACCACCACCAACCCCTTCCCCTTTTTCTTTCTATTTGTCAGTCTTTCACGTACAAGGAATGCACTTGGAGATGATAAGAACGATCGGTCATAACCGTGTTCATAAAAAACTTATCCAATAGTACTTTAGACAAAGTTAGGGGTCGTTTTTAACGATTATCACTTGGACAAAAAAATAAAAAGGAGAGTGAGAGTGAGTGAGTGAGAGAGAGAGAGAAAGAGGAAAAAAAAGTATCCTCTTTCGTTATCTTTATGACCATTACACAGGAAACAAGAACTCTCGTTGTGGCGTACACGAGTCATAAATATAAAAGTCATTTATTTTAATTACGATTTTGCAAGGCGATAGATAAAACAGATATATACGAGTTCGAAAATTATTTACGTCGCTTGTCCTCAGGCACTTAAATAAAACTACTAGCAAAGAGAAAGAGAGAGAGAGAGAGAAAGGTTGGTAGGTGGTAAACCTTTTTTTCTTCTATATTTTTTCTTTCCATGTACACCTACGAATCTCGCGAGGATTTTAGATTATTATCGTCGCGAGTTTCTTTTCCTTTTTTTCTTTTTTCGTAATTTCTTTTTTATATATATTTTATTTTCTTTCTTTTCAATCGCTTCTCACCTCGCTCTTCGCTACTTTTCGACCCTCCCCCTCCTTTAACAGATAGATTTTAATCTTCGTTGGATGGAGAACGCATACGCAACACATTTGTTGGTTTTTTCGAAGTCCTATTCTCATTCTTTTTTTCTTTTTTTTTCTTCTTTTCTTATTTTTGTTCAACCACTTGATATATTCACTTTTAATGTCTTCACGCGTGGTGACTTTGTTTGTTATTCTCTTTCCTTCAGATTTACTCGGTGTAAAGTCACGATATCTTTTACCATTTCACGATTGGAGTAACCAACCATCGGATAAGATCCGTTGCGCAAAAGGAAAGAATCAGATTTGTGTGTATATACTTACGTATTTACTTGTGTGAATATTTACGTGTGTTTCTATGCGTGTGAATAGTTGGTACTGGTTACGTGTCAAGATTTTACTTCTATTTGAACGATCTAATCTCACTTGGTTGATCTTCATTAAAGACTTGCCAGATAGTATCGCGAATGAAAAATAAAAAGAAATAGCAAAAGAAATGAAAACCAGGGTTTTCTCATAGATCCGACGGATCGACGTAACCGGTAACAACGAACGGTGCTACGCAAGTAAGTAAAGTACATCGGCGAAAGGATAAAAGAGTAAAAAAAAGTTGTTAGAAAGCTCGGAACAGCTCCACCTCCAGCCATTGGTGGTCCATTCCCTTAGCGATCGGTTGATGGGCGGGGCCAAGGACGTTCTCGTCATCGCTCCTGTCGCGATGATCCTGACGTACAAAGATTTCTAAACAGATAACAACATTTATAACTAAATATATCTATGTTTAAAAACAAAGAAAAAGAAAGCAGGAACATTGACAAATTTCCAAAGAACATTATTAAAATTTAAACATATAAGTAAAAATGATATAAATATATATTTTTGTTAAATAGTTTGAAAGAGTGTCCAAGTATAAAAAAGTATTGGGAATAAGATATTGGAGTATAAAAGAAGAGAAACGATGATCCGTCAGGACGAGCAACGGGCAAGTGCGTTCGCTGGGGCTTCAGGTATAATCGTAGTCGCGTTCCGCAGGTAGGAAGATAGGGAGATTGTCTGATGGGGTGTGGTCAACGTAAGCCACGCCTACTCGGTAACCATAATGGCCTCCGGCTAACAAATGAGAGTTGGGAAGACGGTTGGTCTGTAGTGGGGAGAACGAATCACGTTGCAGATTGACAGTCGCCGTGGGCGTGGTTACTCGTAGCGCCACAGCGGCAACTTTGGGAAATTATTTACCGGGCTCGGGGAGAGGCTCGGGCTTCATTATGTATCATTATACCGGTCCGCGCCGCTCGGTGTGCACTGCAGTTAGTGGCCAAGGCGCGCGCGTGTGTGCTTTTCTCTCTTCTTCATCCTCGTTCGTGTCGTGTCGTGTTGTTATCGTTGTCGTTGTCGTCGTCGTTGTCGCGGTCGTCGTCGTCGTCGTCGTCGTTGTCGTCGTCGTCGTCGTCGTCGTCGTCGTCGTCAGGATTGCGATTCGTGATTCGTGATTTTTGTCTCGAATTTTAAATCGACATTTATTAACGTTATATCGTGTGAACCGTTTTTATCGAGAGAGAGAGAGAGAGAGAGAGAGAGACGAGGAGAGAAAAGAAATTAGAAAAATTTGTTTTATTATTCGCTAATTAGATTTATAAATCTTTAGCGAATTTGTTTATGTATACGTAAATACATACAACAATTGATTAATTTGACACAACTGGTAGGCGAGCGCGCGTTCGCGCGTGTTTTCATAATCAGCGAGGAAGCTGATGATGAAGTGTCGTGTGTGAAGGAAAGAAAATTTCAAGGAAGATAACAAGAGAAAGAAAAAGAGATAGAAGAGAATAAAAGAATAAATAAATTTGGATATGTCGAGGGGGTATGTTTGGTGCAAGGATAAAAATATGAAGAGATTTACGGCGAGCTGACCGATCTCGGGATTAATCGAATTAGTTTTGGATTTAACTTAATTAAAGAGCGGAAAGAAGAAGAAATATAAATAAGGAAGGAAGGAAGGAAGGCGGACGAATCAATTTCAATTAATAAAATAATAAAGTGCAACAATTGGGAAAGAAGAAGGAAAAAAGTGGCCGTGTCGTTAAGTGGAGGTGAATTGAGTGAGAATAATAATAAAAAAAAAAACAAAAAGAAAAAAGAATAAAAACGGGGCTTAGAGAAAAGGATACAATAGAAAAGAAAAAGAAAAACTAAAGTAATAGTAAGTTAAAGATCTTGTTGAAAGATTGAAAACTATCCAATGTCCTTGGCTGGGGAAGAAGATAAAATCGAACTAATCCAAGATTCGGGCCCCGTACGGGTGTCGCGGTAGGGCGGCGGCGGCGACGACGTCGTCCGCGACAAATTTATCAACGCTCGAGGCCGCTCTCGAGCTCGGCTCGAAGGTGGAGAGGCCAAGCAGCACGACGACGCTCAATTTCACGGACCTGGGGAGCCCATTCGGGGCGGGCGACCCCTGTCCGTCTAGTACCCCGACCCCGAACAGTATGTCGGGTGGTGCCGGTGGTGGACCGTCGGGTGGCGGTCAAGCCGGTGGTGGAAACGGTGGTGGAAACGGTGGATCCGACATGGACCAACATCTTCATCACGGTGGACTCGGTTCGGTGACACCAGGACCACCTGGTGGTGGTAATAATGCTGGAGATAGTACAACATCTAGTACACCGGTATCCCAAACTGGTAAATCAGCATTCATCGAACTTCAACACAATAACCTCTACAACCCGGCCAGTTTACGGGGTGGATACCCATCTGGACATAACGTACCTGGTGCACATCAATTCTCTCATCAGGTCAGCGCCCTCGGACACCAATCCTCTGGTCCCGGTAGTGGGAATCAACAACACGCTGAGCCTGGATTCCCAAGTCCTAGGTCAGCGCTTGCTGGATATCCCTTTGGACCGATGCATCAACATAATGCATATGGATATCATCTTGGATCTTACGCGCCTCAATGTCCCTCGCCGCCCAAGGACGGTGAGTACCCTAACTGTATGTATTCGCAACTTTTTTACAATACTATTTTTATCCTTATACATTTTCTTTTCGTTTTCTATCTCACAGTAATTAAGTAACTTATCAAAGTGTTAGATCAAGTTAAATCCGACGACAAGGAATGATATATAATCAATCTTGTTTATCTAAACTCGCGTCAATAAAATGATCTTAATTCGTTCAATCTCATCGATAGTTCCATACGTGATTTTTAACGATCATTGTTAATACTACAACCGAGTAAAAACAACCGTTCTTTTCGGAAATGGGTGGAGGTTATGGGGTGTGGGGGATTTTAAAGAAAGACAACGGTAGAGAAAGGTTAAAGAAACAGAGAGAAAATCTAGAGCAGCAGGTAGCGGTTCATCTTAAGCGTCGGTCGACGCCCCGTCGTTCTCTATCTTTCTTCCCTTTTCATAGTACTACAATGCCATGAAACAGAATCTATGATATACGAGCATAAAAAGAAAAAGGAATCCTTTTTAAGAACCCAAAAGAACAAGAGGAAGGGGAAAGAAAAAATTAAGAGAAATAAGAAAACAGGTAAAAGAAATAATCAAGTTCAGATGGTTCGAGTTAGTCGTAAGGATTAGGAATAACAGATCGCGAATCCTTCTACGTGTCCTTTTATTCTTCTTTATTTTCTTCTCACCCTTGCAACTCGCATTAGCACACGACAACGTAATCACACCGTTGGATTCTTTCTTCAAATTGTCGAGACTAATTACGTTTCTCATTATCAAACGTCGTAGCAACCGGTGGTAGTAGTATAAGTACTTTATCTGCTATCCTATCTCTTACTCGCTGATGTTAACAGATATATCTTTTCTCGCGAGCACTTATTCCAAGAATATTTTACTCCGTGAAATATCGCATCATGTGTGTATGCGCACACACGCAAACGTACACCTACACGCACACGCGCGCGGGTGCATAGACCAAGGTTAACGAAGAGAAAAAAAAAATGACAAGTTTCAACTTAACGTTGATATTAAAAAATAATTTACGTTAGTCTAGAAAAAAAAAAAAATAAGGTTAGGTTATGTTATATTATCAAAATGACAGAAAGTAACTATAGTAAAGAAATTCCTAATATAACGCGTCAATTTTATCGAACAATCTACACCGAATAAACACTAATTAATATACCTATGACTTTTTTCAAAACAATTTTTGTGTAAACCTTTTGAAAGTTAGTAGTTAAAAAGGGGCTGCTTGAAAATGGCTCATTAAATAAAAAGAAAAAGGTTGATAATGTTCTTAACCTCGTAGTTTCGACGTACTTGGATTATGGTGGTTAATATCGAAACAGTTAGGTTAAAACTGTTTGATAGGGGATGAAGTGGAAAGTGTAAAGTAACGAGGAATTTCTGTTAGGGGTTGGTTAGTCATGCTAGTAGTCTCTTGAAAACCCTTCCTATGGACTCTCTCTCTCTCTCTCTCTATTTCATCGGGGATGGAACTCGAGTTTTCTCTGTTTGTTGGAATACGTTGATATCTACTTTTCTACTTCTAATTCTATTTCTATTTCTCTTGTACTTGTGTTCTTCTTGCAGAACTTTTTCTTGTTCTTCTTGGTGGTCGACCGACAGGTCGTCGACAAAAACCCTCCAACAGTGGTCTCTGTGTAAATTCGTAATGACGCCTACGTTCTTTACCCTTCTCTGGTTTCTTCCATCACCCACCTTCCATCACCCCTGTTTTTTATCTTCACCCACGACCCCTCTCTCTCTCTCCCTCCTTACCTCTTCTCTACTTTCACGATGCTTACACACATCACTTTTCTTCTATTTCTCGCTTTTTATTTCTACCTTTTGTTTTTTCGTTTCATCTTCTTCTTCTTCTTCTTTTTCTTCTGTTAAGAAAATTCAGATATTTATAAATAAATATATTTTAATACAATGACCTTATACATAACTTTGAACCTTGCTTTTCATCTCAAACCAAACCAAATGCATATCTCAGTACCGTACTCTTCAATTTCAAAATATTCTTCTACGCACTCCGTTATATTTTCAGCTGATAAAAATTGATAACAACTTTCATTTCTTTTTGTTTCTATTATCAAGCATTTCACAAACGAAATCACCCCTTTCAGTGTTTTCCAGAACATTTTCATTTGCGTTCGAGTTGAATGAACAACGATTCGCCCTAAACTTGTGGATTATGAACGATGATCGCGAATAGTTCGCGTGGACTTGTGTCGAAATTGCATACTAGGAATAAAACGTTTGAAAATAACTGTGCGTTTCTCTATGAGTATTGGGAAAAAAGGGTTGTCTCCTTTTATCGAGGGATTCCCTAAACTTTTTCTTCACCCTCTTGTGTTCTTTTTTCTTCTTTTTTCTTTTTTCTTTTTCCTAAGAATCCCGAGTATTCGCGTATATCCGTTGTAATGATACCTAACAATCCTTAATTTGGTTTTTTTTCTACTTTTATGCGATTTATGAAAGGACTATCGAATCATTCGAAGTAATGCAAGACCATTTCCTCTGAATTTCTTTTTCTACTTCTTTTTCTTTTTTTTCAAATAGGATAAACTTGTAAGAAATAGGGAAACGAAAATAGGTGTGTGCGTTGAAATCAGAGAAATTCTTCGTGGGTGTAATCAATTCGAATGATCTCGGTGTTGTTATTGTTATTATTATTATTATTATTGTTGTTGTTGTTGTTCGCGAAAGAATTCTAAACGATATTACGATTTGCGAAAGGTTCAATTTTCGAAAATGAACGGTTCGACGATCTTCGACAATTTTTCTATTTTATTCTTTTTTTTTTTCATTTTGTTCTCAAATAACGTCATCATCGATACCGTGCGTTTTCATTATGGTATTTTCATTCTTTTTTTGTCCTCGCCAATCGATTCGATAGAAAAAAAAATAATCGAAAGGGGGGAGATGAAAAAAGGGTTTCGTTCGTGATAATCGAAATCGTTTGAAAAGAAACAAAATAAAGAAGAAGAAGAAACAAAAGTGAAATTTTATTTTCATCGTATTTTCATTTTCATTTGTTCACTTCTTTTTTTTTTTTTTTTCGAAAATGATCTCCCGACGATTGAAATTTCCATACGAGATGTTATTATAGTACTTTCATAAATATGAGTATAGTATTCTTCTCATAATGCAACTTGCGTTTCTCGATGAGGAAAAATAACGTTGCAGCTGCCATATAAAAAAAAAAAAAAAAACAGAAAAAAATAAGGCTGCGTGCTCGTTGCATAAATTTATCGATCTTTTCGATTTCTTTTTTTTTCATTATTGTCCGTCGTTCGATCAGTATACTACTATTATTTAAAATTAATGTTAATAGTTATAAATCTAAATTTTTATTTTTATGGGATTTTCAAACGATCGTCCGATGTTTCTTCAATTTTTTTCCAGCCCCCAAACAAATATTTTTGCAAAACTATACCTACGTTCTTTCTGTTATTATAATAAATTTACAGATATACTACGCGTTTAGGTTCGTTCAATTTTAAATGAATTTTTATTACTCGCGAGCATAGGAATTTTTTTTTCTGATCCCCATATGGGATTAGTCACGCGACTAACATTTTTAGAAATATTTATTCAATATTTCATAAATTTTCTATTAAAATCAATATTTTTATTCGATAAGTATCAGAATTTATTGATTAAGTTATAAATATATTATTAAATAATTATTATTTATATTTTACACTTATTTATTTACGGAATAAACACTCATACATAAATTGAACAAATAAGATCAAGTGAAAAGGCATATGATAAAAATAATATACATATATAATTAATAAATAATAATAAGTTATACATACCAACAAGAACTAAAGATTTGAATTTAAAGAAAAACTTTAACGAACAGCTTTTCAACGTGCTGCAATGAGAAATTTAACTGACAACTATAGTGATTTTTACTAACAACATTAAGTATACCACCAAACGATTAATTTTATTTATAACTATCACTCCTGTAAACATTAAAATTGTATTTAGAAGAGAACAACAAATCAAAAACACGTTCGATCTGGAATGACTGTCCATAAACGAATTATTTTTACACGTGGAATAATTGAGTTACAGGTAGCTCGCATGAGTGAAAATAATTCCAATGAAGTTTTTCATTTTATTATAATGTTCATATCACAACGATCATCATTTAGTATATTTTACCTCGACGTATTTAAATACTCAACTAACCGTCATTATTTAATTTAATTAAATAATAAACATCTGATTATAATCGTGATCTTAATTGCCACTGAACATGCTATTGTTTGTGCATCAATTCTTCAGCTTTATTTGCTCTTCTGTTTCTTTATTATTATTTTTCTTTTTTTTTTTGTTGTTGTCGTAAAAATCATTCCAACGTAAAAAGAATAACATTATTTTGTAAATTATTGATCTAACAAACAGATACAATTTGTTCGAACAAATTGTAATTGTTGTATAAACGGTTAATGAATTATTTATATAACAATTAATAATCGAATTTCTTATTAAATTTTATTTGCTTTTTTATTTTTCTCTTAACTTTCCTTTTTTTTTTTTAAATAAGAATTATATTAATGAAAAGAATAAGTTTTCTAATTAATCTAATCGATCATCATCGAAACGTATTATGAATGTCATACTTAATTTACGAATTGGTATTATCAACATTTATTAATTTACTTTTAATGATATTTTCAAATGAATTAATTGACAGACGATTTTTTCCTAATCGTTTTCAGTAAATTTATATTCGTATAATAATTTTCTTTTAGTATGAAAATATCTGTTTGGATAATCTCATAACAGTTATCAAATTCTTCAAACAATTATCCAAAATAAACCGAGATATTTACGTAACTGTATTCCAACTTAAAGTTTCGATCCTGAGTGTGGTATTTAAAGGTTGTTTGCTAAAGGATTTATCTGCATCTTAATATCTGAACCTTTTAAGGGTTTCGAAAGGATCCTCTCGAGAATATTACCAGACTGAGAAAGTTCTAATTTTTGTGGAATGTTTTCGTCAATGGTTCTAAAAATTTGATAGAGTAAATTTGTTCCTGTTTGTCAAAATTATTTTATTTTCATTGAGATATATTTAAAAACAAAAATATAAGAATCAGTGTAAAATTATACGCATTTGAATAATTAGGATACAATCGGTGATACTAATTGTGAAGATTTTAATGAATTTTTGTTGTAGAATCCAAGAAATTTTCATCATTTGAAATTTATTTTGTAAGAAAAAAGAAAATGTATATATTATCTGTTAAGGAAGGTCTTAAAAATAGTACGTTCTTAAGTAACAAAATCGTATGCATCGAATCGTAAGGATAAAAAAAAGGGAGAACTGTAAGGCTAATTATTATAGCAATTAATCGGTGGATCGTGCGAGAGTTCCGCGAAGGTAAGTCATAAAGCTTACCGTCGGTTGGTTCAACGCTGTTGCTTTTATGTCGAGCTAATAATTTTCTCGACTATGTTTCAAGCAAGTATTTTGCATATGGTAACGGCCAACCAACCAACCAACAGCTGCCAATAAGAGAATTATATCCCTACGCGATAAAGGAAGAGAGAAAAAGAGAAGTGGAAATTAAATATTAAGATAAAAAAGATAAAAAAGGAAGAAAATAAAAAATTGATGGGGAGTGGGAAGTTGCCCGGAGGGGGGGGGGGAAATACTATGGCTATGGCTATGTTAAAACGGTACTCGCCGATTTTCCGTACTCATGATGAACGTATACTTTTACAGATACAGTGGTTTCGTCATATAACCCGTTTCTAATTAACGCAAGTTTGCTCGTAATCGATAATAATATACCTTTTTCATTTTATCTTTCTTTCTTTCTTTCTTTCTTACTATTTTTTTTTTTTTATTTCTTTCTTTATTGGTTTCATTTATTCTTTCAATAATTCGTTTGTTGATCTATAATTTCGAAATCGTATTGAAAACTATTTTTTAATGATGATCTGTAATTCGTACATTTTGTTATCCAAAACGATATATTTATTCCTTATATTTTTAGATAAATTATTTCTGTTTTATTATTGAAATTATTTATTATATGAAACGAATTATTATATACTTTTGTTTAAAAAGTTTTCATTAATGTGACGGAAAAATGAATAAGATTAATTCTATAGATTTTCAACGATGACATTTATTTTGTTTTTTAAAAATAATTTATGAAGTTGATCAGTAAATTTTGTTTTAAATGTTTAAAAATAACTCTCTTAGTTTTTTGATTACGTAAATAAATCAATGTAATAATAAAACGAATGAACAGATTGTTCTATATATCATCGAATACATTTTTGAGGTTAGAAACTTCGACGAAAATTTATAAAATGTCTAAACGAAATGCAGAAATAAGAATACAATTTTAAATAATTGAGAAGGAACGATTAAAAATAATCGATATAAAAATATTTAACAAAAAGAACATAAAAACAGATATTTTGGATTAGGTTAGAAAATAAGACGCGTCTTAAAATTGAACGAGTAATATGCGAATAATGAGAATAGGAATTACGGAATGATTGAATAAAAAAAATTGTAAAAAAAAAATAATAGATTAGAAAAAGAAATATAAAGAAAAATGTGGAAACTAGTGAAGTATAGTAGATGGATGAGCTATGATGATCGGTGGCATATACAATACTACGGCCTTTCGCCTTTTAGAGGGAATGACACGAGCGCCGGTCATAAATCACGATGATCGTCGCTCTAACCCACGTTTACGTCCGGCCGCGCGACCGCAAATTACGCTTTAATTAATAATCGCGCTAATTATCACGGGGAAAGGTTCGGTATGCGAACCTCTCGCGTAACTCCTCGACGTTAACTCGATGTTTTGTCGCGCTTGACATCTCAATGAACTTAAGCAAACCACGAATAATACTATTAGCTTGTCGATTTTACGATCAAAGATTAAGGACGTCGACGTATTTTTTATTTTCTTCAATTGTTTTTGGTATCAATTTTAAGATATAACTCAACAATTTTCAGAATACGTACGATCGTATACAATAATATATGAAATATTGTAAGCACAATATTCTTTCAAATAAAAATGAACCGACGATAAAATATTGGATATATGTTTACAAGTTTTTAGGTTATGTGAATCATACATTGGTTCTTATTAATGTAATACGTTGTCGTACCTCAAAAGGGGAATTACTCACTTATATTTCAATGCACGTTTATTAATTACTAGATATCTCTAGATAATACGCGCCATCTACGTTTGCATTGGTGCATTGATTAGCGCCAAATTTAACATTACGAAAGTTATCCGAAATATAGAATCAAATGGAACTATCGGTGAATAATATCGTTAATTATTGAAACATTTATAATATTTGATCAATATAATATATTAATCAAACAATCTCACGTTAAGTTTATTAATTTTGAAATTGAAAAAGGGATGAAATTTTTTAGTTCAGTTTCTCTTTAGTTCGTATACCAGAAATGACGAGGATTCTGAAAGTTGATGTTAGGGTGGTGCATGTTCGCAGACCTCTCGCCATTGGGCGACAAGGGTGGAAGTCTGGTAGATGAACTTGGAGGTGGTGGTGGTGGTTCACTGAGGAATGGCAAGGGTAAAAAGATGAGAAAGCCGAGGACCATCTATAGCAGTCTGCAACTTCAGCAGCTGAATAGGAGGTTCCAAAGAACACAGTACCTGGCATTACCAGAAAGAGCAGAACTTGCAGCAAGCCTGGGACTAACTCAAACGCAAGTAAGTTTTATTACCAATTAATTTATCCTCGAATAATATATTTTATCCTAGTTGATAATAATGACAATAAACATTAGAAAAACAATAAATTAAACAACAAATCGTTGGAGAATAATAGTGAAACCAAAAAAATAATGGGAAGGTGCGTTAACCCTTTTTTGTTAGGTATAGAAAAGAGAGTATCAAATAGCAAGGACTCGGTATATCGCGTAACAGGATCCTCAATGTATAGCATCTGTCAGCATTATCGGCACAAATGACTTTAGTAAATCACCAATCTGCCACGCCCTGGACATCGGGGATAGGGTTGCTGAAGTGTCCAGTGATTCGAGTAGAGGGTAGGATGTTGGTCATCGTAGTTGTAATAACAAGCAGGATCCATAAATTTTCTCTTTGGTACTTTTCCATGGTATACACACTCTACGTGTAGTAATATCTTCTATCTATCCCTCAGTTTCCTCGAGAGAAGAAAAGATCTTTCTCTAATTATCTATCCTTCATGGTTTCCAATGAACGATTTATTAGAAAGAACGTTGAGGAGGTAATATCGAGGCACGTGAGCCAATTAAATATATTTATCTCTCTCTCTCACTTATTCTTGTTTCCTATCTATCCATCCTTTCCTATACCAACACCCTACCAACATCCCAACCAGTTTCATGATTTCGATCTTAACGATATATACTCGGAAGGAATTCTTTTAGATTGGAGAAACTATTTCTTAGGATATCACCAGGAAGATGTCCTCGTTAGATCATTTTTATAATTACTAGTCCATGTGTCAAGAAGACGAATATGGTCTATTAAGAAGTTGATCTTTTTATTTTTAATCTTTTTCTAAATATATGTGGGTGTGTGTGTGTTAAAATGTTAGTAGTATCCTAGTTGTATCTGTGTACGTAACTGTACATAGGATATTTTTTGTGGAAATGTTTGTAATATCCTAACTAGTGTTCCTTGTTTCTGGTATGTGTATGCGTGTGCGTCTGTGTATAACTGCGTATAGCGTAATCACAGGATAACTGGCTGTCGTAGCTCGTTGATGTCGTTGCAGGGGGTCTCGAACCGGATAATTTCATTAGCTCGAGCACCGCGGGAGCTTGTCCCCCCCGCATGGAAAGAATCGAGCTGATGAGCGATCGCGCGCTTCGCTTGTTTGCAAAACATCCGACCGATATAGAATCTTCCCTTATTTGAATCATTGCCTGGATACAAACTTGACGACATTGCTTCATTTTTTTTTTCTTTTTTTCTTTTTCTTTTTTTTATATCAAAGTATCGAGACTTATATACATTTTCGTTTGGTATTATTGATTAAATTCTTTACGATTGCAAATAAGTTGATTTATATTGAAATTATTTTCACTTAAAATGATCATTTATAAATAAATAAATTAGATCAAAGTAATATGAAATTAAAGATTATTACGCGATTAAGATTCATAAAAATAGGGTTTTTATATATATCTATATATTTTAATAAACACTTTTATATATTTCAGATAATATTTTCTTAAGATAATTGAAACAATTTTTAATATGAGAATATTTTTCTAACCGTTAAACTGAGATGAAATTAAGAAAAGATTAATCATGTATATATTTATCATAAAACGCGAAACGATAGAACATAACCTCTAATATTATTCCTCATCTAAAGTATAAGTCTAAGATTGTCGGTGGTAGAAGCATGCATAATTCGTAATCACCCAATCAAGACGTAGGACGGTAAAATAAGCGCTGTTGGGTTTTCGCTACCGTCGGGTTTCTTGTCATCGCAAGGGAACACAACATGGCGCCTCTCTTTCTTCGGACCCTTCCATCATCGTCGTCCACCTTTTTTCTTTCCTTCATTCCCACTTTTCGTATAACCTTTCATTTTACTTTCAAGTACGTATAACCTATCCAAAAATAAAAGAACAGTAGTAAAAAGAAAACAAAAAACTAACCAAAAAGATACGGAAAGCAAATAAAAAGAAGAAGAAACAAAAAGAAAAAACGGATCGAGCTGAGGTCACGCATCTCTTTTTCAACCGGAGGCTTCAATTTGAGGACGTGGTAGCGTGTTTCGTGTCGGTTGGAACAGAACGGAACGGAACGGAACGGAACAGAAATAAAGAAAGAGAAGGAAAGCTTCTGCTGCTGCTGTTGTTGCTGTTGATGTTGATGTTGCTGTTGCTGTTGCTGTTGGTACGCGTAAAGTACGTTCAACGTACACTTACACATAGAAAGTAAAAAAATAATAAAAAAAGGAAAGGGTTAACACACAGTCATCTCTCTGCGTTCCTGCCACGTACCTTGGGCGTGGTGCTTCCTTTTTTCTTCCTCTTAGTCGACTAACATAGCTGATCTCTCCTCATTGGCCCCGAGAATGCCAACGCGTCGAGAACGAGATTCGAAAGTCGCAGGAGGGAACAAGAAGAAGAAGAAGAAGAAGAAGAAGAAATGCACGTGAAGGGAATTTGAAATTTTCGATTTTCCACCATTCGACGATAAACTTCTCTTTACTTACCCCTACTTCTCTTACGAACCAACCCCCCACCCTCCACTCTTACCTTATTTCAACATCCCCATCTCTTCCGTTCACCCTCTTTCGACGTCATCGATCGAATTTTCTTTTTTTTTTCTTCTCCTTCTTCTTCTTCTTCTTTTTTTTTAAATATATATAGGGAAAGAAAGTTTGCGTCATTTAAAGTGTAATGTATGAACCCGACACACACATCATCGATCGATATTATTCTTCTTTTTCTTCGTTTTCTTTTTCTTTTTTTTTCATATGTATGCTTCCTTCATGTTATGAACATAAACGCTCCTTAACGTTTAGCGATCGTACGCGTGTATGCATCCTGAGTTTACACATAGGGGTGGTTTTTCTGATGAAATATTGTTCACGGGGCAAGAGGGGGCCTTACTCGATATGTGTGTTATTTTTTCTTCTTCTTTTGTTTCTTTTTTCGTTCCTTAGATTCGATTGATAATTCTTACGAATTTCTAGTTCGGTTTTGTTGTAGATAATTCTTTTTTTCTTGAGATTTTACTATGGAATTCTAACCTAAATAATATCGATTAGGATGAAAATAGAAGTAAAGTAACATATTTATTCTCTAATTATTATATTATAAAAATATATATCGACAGTTTTAACTGTTGTTGTTAAATTTGAGGATTGTAGTTTTGAATTTGATTACTTTTATTTATTTAATTGAATTTCTTGCGAAAACAGACCATTTCTATAGGAAACGACGAACCTAACCTTAAAATATATAAAATTTATCTAATTTTCAATTATTCGTAATAATTCTTAACAAACACTGTTGAAAACGATGAACTTAATTAAAATTTACTCGCACTAACAATCTATCATACTATTTATATTGTTTTAATTGAATATATTTGAGAGAAAATTAATTGAAGAACAATAATTAAAATGATATCGGATGGTTAAAATAAATTCAACTAACGATAAATAATGCGTTCCAGTCGAGAACACGAGAAATGTTCAAATAATAATTATCTAATGATAGATCAAAAAGAAAATTCGTTGTAGTTAGAGACCAGAGGGAATTGTCGGAAAACAATTCTCCCAAGACTTCATCGGGCAACGGTGTTGGGTGTTGGGTAGGGTGGGGGGCGGAGGAACAGTTAGGGCGGAGGGAGAAAAACGTTTAAAAATAGAGTGAAGTGTAGAAGAAGAAAGATAGGAAAAAGGTAAAAAGAAAAATAAGAATAACGATAGGCCGTCATCGATGAAGGGAAAAAAGTAAGAAAGAAAAAAAAAAATGAAGTGTTGGAAGATACTTGGGTACGGAGAGTACGGATAATCATTAACCGTGCATGACTTATGACGTTCCGACGGTAGTATTATACTACGTGTTTCCATACTTCGTTACCTCGTTGAAATATGTACTAGAACGAAATAGAAATAGAAAAAGAAAGAAAGACAGTGAGAAAGAGTGTGAGAGAGAGAAGGATAGAGTGAAAGAGAGGTATAGGAAACAAAAAAGTAAGAGAAAAAGAAAATACAAAAAAGAAAAAATTCGAAAGAATATCTAAGTGCGTAGTTGAAGTAGATTACTATACTCGTATTAGTGTTTTAACGTTAGTGGGAAAGAGAGGGTTAAACTAAAAGGTGAGATAGTCGGTGATCGATTTTATCGATCTAGCAAGGAGCGAGTTCGAGCACATGGATCACGTTCCGCTCGAATCTGCTTGATCTAACTTGACTTCTATTTATCTCTCTTTTTCTCTAATACCAACTATCTATTTCTTTCTCTATTTTATCAAAGTCTTTCCATCTTGATTTCGTTTTATCTATGAAAGTGTTCGCTAGCTCACAACGCTTTTCCCTATTTTCTTTCGATTATATTTTTCTTTCTTTTTTTTCTTCTTCTCTTTATCTTTTTATTTATTTTTATTATCATTATTATTATTATTATTATTATTAATCGTGATTGCGAAACAACCCTAATAGATTGTTAGATGAAATATATTTTCTTTTATTTTTATCGTTTTGTTTTTTTTTTTCCAACTTCTTCCATTCGATCATTTATTTACAAACCCCCATACGTTTATCTAATCACCGTTGTAATATTAAAATAACAGTGATGGAGTGCGCGTTTGGTATTTATTGAAATGGTTATATGACTGAATTGAAAAATTGTCGGGGTTAAATTAATTTCATGATCGATTTCTTATTTCAATTATTGATATTTTACGATAAATTTATTCATTTATCGATCATTTTTCTTTTTCCCTTTACTTTTTTTTTTTTAACTCGTATATTTCATACGATTTTTCTTTTTTTTTGCGCTTACATCGGCGCGAACTCGTTTGAAAGCCAATATCACGTTTTTGCCATAATTAATCGGAAAATTTATTGAATAAATTCATTTCGTATGGTTTTTTTTTCTTCTTCTTTTATGAAAACTTTTTCAAACGATCCAATAAACGGATCGTACATTCGAATAAGACACTCTGTAGATTGAAGTAAAGAGAAGGGGTGGGGGGGAGAAAAGGGAAGGAAAAAATGAATTCATATCATCGTACTTTCAATTTCATTGTTCCACAAACAGAATTTCTATTCAAATGCAATCGACTCCTCGTTTATAAGTGTCAGGTGTGGCATCCAGATCTAACGGGTGTAAATTTCATAAAAGTTTTTAAAATATAATTATCAAGACTCGTAGACAAATTTGTAAGATTAGAATATTCTAGTTTTGTGTTTTTTTTTCTTTTAACTCGTATTTTTTCTTTTGTTTATTTTTATTTCTATTTGCAGGTAATATTTTTGTTATTTTCCTGTCGCGCTTACTCGGCCAACTGGCATCGTACTAGTTTTATCTAACCCTTATCTCATCGACGTACCTTATATTGCCTACCTTTTGTGATAGAAAAAAAAAAACGCGATATATCCGTGAACTTATTTTTTTACCCCCTCCACTAGGACCCCCCCACCACTACACCCCATTAGCTTTCATTCGCGTATGTATATATATATAAGAATGTACAAATACAGATAATAATAAAAAAGTAAATTCGTGCGTTTGTGTATCGGTGTATCTGTTGTGTGTCTGTGTTGCTGTGTGTCTGTGTGTGTTTGTGTTGATATTATTACTATTGTAGTTAAAAGTATTATCGACACGTGTGAAACTTTTTATCCGCTTAGATAAATTAATGCAAATGTACGTGTAACTGGGAATAGAATAAATACAGGGTGTTCTATAAAAAGATGATAGGAAATCAGCAGAGAGGAAGGGGCGTGTTGGCTGATTTCTGATCGTTGAAGAAAATAAGACAGTTTTGTTTTATGATTATTGTAAATTTTGAAGAGAAATAATTGGGCAAATGTATTTAGATGCATAAATGGTTAAAAATTTCGAACATTGTTATACGTGAACTTTCAATTGAATTATTATACGATTTTCGCACGGTATTATAATTATTTAGCATTTTTAAACGATGTTTGGTTTTCAAATTAGTCAAGATTGTTGTTTTATCTTGAAAACAATGAGAAATGTAATGACACATCGATTAGAAGAAATCAACAGGGAATAAATTTTCTATATTTTCGGTTGAGTTTTTTAACACTAAATTATTTTTTTATGAGCTTAACATCCACGTATAAAAATATCAAAATATCTAAACGTTATAGTTACAATGCATTATTATTAATATTAAGTGTATCCTGTGTTCGTAACAAGAACAATATAAATTTCATTTATTAAATTTTACAAATTATGATATTTTTTTACAAATTACAGTACACTGTATAAATAATTTTGGTTTCTTATTTTTCTATCTAAAAATATAGACAAATATCTAAACGTTATAGTTACAATGCATTATTAATAATATTAAGTGTTCGTAACAAGAACAATATAAATTTCATTATAAATGAACGATGTGCGTTAAATTTTACAAATTATCATATTTTATTACAAATTACAGTACACTGTATAAATAATTTTGTTTCTTCATTTTTCTATCAGCTAAACATTCATATATAAAAATATAGACAAATATCTAAACGTTATAGTTACAATGCATTATTATTAATATTAAGTGTATCCTGTGTTCGTAACAAGAACAATATAAATTTCATTTATTAAATTTAACAAATTATCATATTTTGTTACAAATTACAGTACACTGTATAAATAATTTTGTTTCTTCATTTTTCTATCTAAAAATATAGACAAATATCTAAACGTTATAGTTACAATGCATTATTATTGATATTAAGTGTATCCTATGGGTTGTTACTGCTACTGTGTCAGTATTATCGACAGTGTAAGGCCGTAAAACTAATAGAAGTCCAAAGCGACGTGTCCCTATCAGCTTTGTATCTGCTGAACGTCGTCCGAACGCCAACAAATGGGAAAGTTTAACGGCGTAGCACGCGATCTGGCAGCGATCTAGCAACGGATCCAACCTACGATCTAGACTACACCGACTTATCATTATCGATGCTCTCTCTCTCTCTCTCTCTCTCTCTCTCTTTTTTCTATCTTTTTTTTCTATCTTCTTTTTTTTTCTATCCTTACTTCTCTATGCTGTTATTATTACCAACCTGATCTGCGTGCGTTCACGCAGGCAGGCACGCACGCGGGCCACGCACGCAAACGATCGTGCGTTACCACGATCTCTTCTTTTTATTATTATTATTATTTTTATTATTATTATTATTATTATTTCCTTCTTTCTTCTTATTTTTCTTCCTTTCTTTCTTCGTATTCTCGAAATTGCATTTCAAAGGAATTTCCAGCTTTTTATGGGATTCTTAATGTTCCAACCCCCCCCACTCTTCCCCTTTCCCCCACTGCTCCCCTTCCCCCTTGCCACCATGAACCACTCAATACTTTTTCCCTTTTGAATCTTAAGGCACGAAATTTTTCTTTAATTTTTAACTTACGGTGTTTAATATTTTTACAAACGAGATTGATGTTTCCTTTCGTACAATGTTCTTTTTCTATTAATGTTTTCTTTTTTCCGTGTCACCGTTATAATCAACCGAGTGTTGTGTTTAGATTTTTTTGTTGTTTCGTTTTATAATAGTATTCGACGTATCGCAATGATTTTGTTTGGTTTTGTTTTTATTTCGGTTGAAGTGGTTGGCGTTAACACGTGACGACGTTTACTCTAATAGAGAGTTTTAATATTTTATTCTATTCGATTTTGCGATTGGGGTAAAACGTTTTCTTTTCTCTTTCTGCTGTTTTTTTTTTTATTTTATTTCATCAACACGCGAACAAAAACTTCGTCGTCGGTTGATCGACTATTTTTTTCCTTTATCCGTGACGAATAAATAGAAAATAATTATCGAATGAGAGAAGATACGAGATTTTGTGATTAATTTTGTTCTTCCTGTTCATTGGAATATTATTTTTGGGAAAACGAATTTGATGATTTTTTTAATCATCGAACTATAATTAGATTTGCGAGAAATTTCGTTCGAGAATCGTTTGGCATTGAAATTAAAACTTATCGATGAAATATTTTTACGTTTAGAATCGAATGGAAAATAATTTAATAAACAATTAACAACAAAATTATATATAATAATCGAAAAATCATTTACAAGGTACCTCTTGCAAATAAATTTGAGATACTTTCGTATAATAATATAAAATTCTATCGTTTAATTGGCAAAAAAAAAAATAAATCGAAGATACGCAAACTAATAAAAAGATAATTGAATATTTGAATCATAGTTTGGTGAGAAATATTTCAAAATTCAAACGACACCGAATAGAATTTAGTTGACAATATTTTTGTTGTTCTTTGTATAAACGTTCAGGCCTGGTTCACACGTGTCAGTCAAGTTTGACGTAATTGTGTCGTACGTATCCCCAACTCAGAAAGGTTTCTCGAGAATAATTAATAACACCGGTCGAGAGAGAGTCTCTCCTTCTACCTGGAAAGTTTAATGTCGTAGATTAACACGAATCGCAACACTTGCCTCACCTCACCTCACCTCACCTCACCACACCTTACCCTCACCTGGCTTAGCCTCGCCTTTTCCTTTAAACTAAATCTATCTAAAGAAACATCTGACGATTAATCCTTTGAGAATCATCAAGATTTTTCTTATTTTCTTCATCCTCATCTCTTATAGGAAAAGTAACATAAACGGTAATAGTATTAAAACCGAGAGAGAAAGAGAGAGAAATTTTCTACACTCGATCGTCCTACTTTGAAATCATACGACTCGGTAAACTCGGACAACTCAACTTGTTTATATCTTTTTATTTGATCTGGTTAATCTAGATAACAAATCGATTTAACTATCTAGAATAAATTGTTAATCATTGAATTATGTAATGAAATTTTATTACTTTAACTACAAATCCTATATTTTTTTCTTATTTTTTATTTACAATACATATATATATATATATAAATATATGAGTGTGTGTATATATACATTTGTATATATGTTGTAAGCATGAGATTAGAAAAGCGTCGATCCATGACAATTCCAAAGTTTCTCGGCCAGTAAATGCCTATGCACATACGTGTATTCATATATATATGTGTTTATCTATGTGTATAATATTATATATATAAATATATGAACGAGTAATGAAGAAAGATAGTCACGATCAGGCTCACGATTTTCCCAGCAGCGGAGAAAGGAAAAGAGAAGTAGACAAAACTGCCGGAAATGCCGAGACTCGAACGTTCTCTCTTTTTATTCTATAGAAGAGTTAGACACGTACCTATTTGATCTATGTATGCATGCATGCATGCATGCATATATATATGTACGTATGTATACATATAAGAACGATCGACGTTATGTACATCACTCGCCCCTTGCGGCTCGATCAAGGGAGGCTAATAATTATTTTCACACAACCCGCCTACCATGCATGCACGTATAACCCAATACCAACACAGGTATTCAAAGTATATGCTATTTCCTACCTAACGAATAGAATTTTTTCAATAAATTTTCACGAAATTTCATTCCTTGCGACTGGTATACCCTAGCGGTTGTCGTAAAACATCAAAATAATGGTTTAGAAGACAAATATGAGGATGTTTTAAGAAGTCAAGTATGAAGTAAGGGGTTCCCCGAGAAGAGAACCACGGCATGAAGAATAAGAAGACAAGAGGGGAAGAAGAAGACGAAGAAGAAGAAGGAGAAGAATTCGCGCAAAACAGGCTCGAGGGGTTTGGGTTGGCAGAAGCGCACAAGCGCACAAGCGCACAAGCGAGTGAACGAGTGAGCATGCACGCTTTGGCCAACCTCTTCCTTCCTCGTGGAAGGAATCCCTTGGTTGCTCTTTGGGAAGAGTACGAATCCTTCTTTCATAGCCCGCCTCCGAAGAAAGATCTTTCTGAAAGATCACCGCCGGCACAATACCTTAACTTTTGGCGTTTGGTTGCACCTGACCAAGTTTATGCCAAAAGGGAGTTCGATTCTGAACGAGAATGAGAGATAGTCAAAGGAGGTTGGTGCATATTCGGTTGGTTTACATAGAAATAATATGGAAAGTAATAAAATAAAGATAGGAAGTTGGAGAAGGGGAGGAAGAAAGTCAGATTCCAAGTACTAAAAGGGAAGAATAAGAATAAGAAGAAGAAGAAGAAGAAGAAGAGTAGGTGGTGATGGTCTGGTAGAGGTTGTTCGAGTAGTATAGAGGAGGAGTGTACCTGCTGGTGGTAGGAATGGGTCAGGCAGCCTTGCCCAAGCCTGGGTTCTTCGGGTACACACACATTATTTCAATGTTGGCAGTAATGCCTGTTATTAAGCGATGATAATGATTGGTATTATCGCGGCTTGGGAGCAGGACTGGTAGCAGCGGATATAAATCATCCTTACTTCCTTCTTGCGCTGCCAGTATATATATAAGAGAGAGAGATATATATATATATATAGAGAGAGAGAGAGAGAGAGAAAGAGAGTACCTCCATGCCAAGAAGCTGTAAATAACCAGCGATATGCCAGCAGTTAAAAGGAAAGACTTTCCGACTTAGAGACCATGGTCCGATAACAGCAACCAAAGTGTCTTTTCTTTTCATCCACGGAATCGAAGATTTTTCATGACTATACCATTCCCATCATATTTGTCAGTTAAATCAATTCCTCAGTACTCGTAAATTCCGATAAATGTCTGAAATATTAACAAATTTTGAAAGATCCAGGAATTGTCCTTGAATTCTGACGTGTTATTTTGTTCTCTTGGTTTTTACTACTTGGAATGAAGTTTTTTCTGTTGATATTTCAAATAATAAATCATTTTTGATGATCGGATACCGAAGATCGTGCGTATACTCTCTCGGGACTCTCTTTTAGTTCGTTGAAGAAGAACTAAACGCGCAACTCGCGAAAATAGTACGCGTCTGCGCGAACCATCAAAAAGACTTAGGCGCACGCTCAGCAACTCTCTCTTTCTCTCTCTCTCTATCTTTCTCTTCCAATCCCTCGTGTAAATCCACCACCATCATCACAACCACCACCACCACCACCACCTTATTCTTATTCTTCTTCTTCTTCCTCAAGTTTCGGAGGAGACTCACGTCTAACGTTACTAACGGCGTAAAGCCGAGTAGAGTCACGCCCACGGTGGAACCTATCTCGATCTAATAAATCCGACATTTCGACTCGATAAACTCTGAACTCTTAGTAGTATTCCTCAAGACTTGGTGAATATAGTAAACACAAATTTATATTAAACACATTGAAGTTTTATATTTTATCAATAAGTGATTGCTTTAATTGAACAACAATTTTCTTTTTTTTCGAAATTAAATACGAACGTTTCGATTAACCGTAAAGATTATAGGTTAGGTTTCCCGGAAAGTTCGTATAACGTTTATTGAAAATATTACTTTTGTTTAGGAAGTTTTTTTTCTCATACTCGATCGATTCACATGGAAGACAAATTGTTTATGGGAATAGATGAACTTAATTGTTTCCAACGTTAACTTTAGTATTATTGTTTACAATATTACGTTTGCCGTTGGTCAAAAGGAATCGGTATGGTATATAAAGAAAGTTTTAGAAGAAAGTTAAAGAGAGAAGTAAAAGAATCGATCTCGTGACTTGAAAACTATAATTTGCGAACACTCTTCCCTCCAGCTTCCTACAGTCTATATACGTTTATGTATTATATAGCATATGTTGTACGTGATTGGTTGGTTGGTTGGTTGGTTGGTTTGGTATCGAAGTCTCAGCCTTATACCGAACGGAATTTTTCTGCGAAAAGAGGTAGCAAGTAATCTGGTAGAGAGCCAGAGAGAAGATCCTTGGTTTGCGTTAGCCGCGTAACGAGACGACCTAGTTCGAGACTCTTTCGCGTTTCGCACGCAAACCGTCAAGAAGTAAGGGCTATCGTTTTCTTCGTTTACGACTTCTTGGTAACGCGTAAACTCGAATAAAGAGAGAAAAGAATACGAACAAAAAATATGAGCTAAGAAGGTAAAAAGAAAACTGTAATAGTTGAGTGTAAATGCAAAAATGGATGGAAGGGACAAGCAGGGATTGATGATAGCTCCAAGAGGATTGTTCTAAACTTTCGAGTTTGAGGTTAGCGAACTTCGCGGGGATGGATTCTTCGGTTAGAAAAAGTGGGGAATTTGCAAAAATGAACAATTATAGGAATCTGGTTCTGTGTCCCTGATGTATGTATGTGTGTGTACGTGTATACGCGTTGCCTTGAGGTCCCAAGCTCGTTCGTCTCCATTCGATCTTGAAAAGCACCTACCTTTGGATGAAGAAGGAAGAAGGAGAGAACGCATGCGCGGATCGTTTGAAGTATACCCATCCCAATGCTTTTGCTTTCTCGGTTTCTTACCGTCTCTCTCTCCTTCCTCCTCTGTCTCACGCTTTGCGACGGCCCTTGGTCAGCCCTTTCGGTATTCGTTTGTTTCATGTCGGCTCCCTTCGAATTTTCTCTCTCTCTCTTACTTTCATTCTTTCTTTCTTTCATTCGTTCGTTCGTTCGTTCGTTCGTTCGTTCGTTTGTTCTTCCTTTATCTTTCTCGTCACCCTTCCTTCTTCGTTCTTTTTTCAACACTGCTACATGAGCTTCCTTCCTTCCTTCCTTCCTTCCTTCCTTCCTTATTTCCTTCCTTTCGTATTGGTTTTTACTAACAACCGTATCCCCTCCCCCCCTTTATTTTCTCCACTCTTTTAGTTATCCCGACCTAACCGGATTAACTCGAGAGTCATCATTCGATGAACAAAAATATCAATTGTCGATGAAGTTACGTAACTTATGCGTTTGTTTGATCACCGGTAAATATACCGCTAGGCTAGGCACGACCTAGTTGATACACCTTTGAACGTTTCGTTTCAATTTATCCAATAGGAGTGTCTTTGAATACTATTTTTTGAATCGACGTATGTTGTATAAATCCTTAGAGGTTTCTGGTCGACCTCGACCTCCCGGAAGGAATGGCGGCAGAGTAAAAGAGAGAGAGAGAGAGAATCAAGAGAGTGCAATAAAAGGGGGAGATGAGATGAGATCCGCGAAAGAGAAAAGAAAGCCAAGCTGAGACGTTCTTCTTCTTCTTCGCGAGAGAAGAAACCCAGAGACGAGAGTCGCACAAGTCCCCAGGTAGAAGGCGGCTCGATCGAGAGAAACGGGACGTTCCCTTCTCTTCCCTTCCCTTCCCTTCTCTTCCCTTTCCTTCCCTTCTCTTCTCTTGTCTTCCCTTTCTTCGTCCCGCACCCCAAGCCCTTCCTTTACTTCTATACCAGGTACCCACCTCTTTCCACATTTTTCGCGTTCTCCGGAGAACCAAAGATGCAACAAGAACACTAACTGCCACGACGAAAGGATCGCAAAGACTTTCGTATTCGGTTGGACGGTTCGATAGCTAACCGATCGCGAATGATTTTGCTGATCATTTTCATAAGGACAACCGATCTTCTTCATCTTTTGTATCAAGTGTATTGGGATTTACTTGATGGTTTGAACGTAGTGGGTAAGTTGAACGGAATTGCATAAGGAGTCTTTTCTTGAAGATTTGGGATCAGTTTGGGGATTCTAACGAGGAGAATGTTGCGTGAAATTTGTACGCGAACCTCGATGTATTTCGTTTTAGTTTACGGTTGAGATCTGAGATTAGATTGATGATAGGAAAATGTTGGAAGTTGAAGAAAATTTGATGAGAATGCTAATGATATAAATGTTTGGAATGTGTTAAAGGTTGTATAGAATTATTGGATAAGATTATTAAGTGATGTTAGATGATTTTTAGCTTTCTAAAGATTGTCTTCATTTGAAAGAAGAAAAATTCCAGGTTTTTTAGGATTCCCAAGTTCTACAAAGTAAATTCTGAATCAAAATCGTTCAATATTTCTCTTAGCTCAACAAAACATAAGAATCATTTTAATTCTCTCTGATTACCAATTCTTCAAAATCAATTAAATCAAAACGAAAAAGCAATCTAATACTTTAAACATTCGCAAACCAATCATCCGTTAACAAGAATAATAAATTTCCAACGAACAGACAAACAAATGTGTTCCAATCAATCGTATAATAGGGATTTCTCAAAAGATTAGGTATTAGTATAATCTCGATGTAAGATCTTTCCATAGAATTAGAGAAAAGATATTTGGTTTAGCAACAACTATCTTGTAAGAAAAAAGGTAAAGACGTAACCGAACCGTCGGCTAACCTAACCTAACCTAACTAACCAAACCGAACCGAACCGAACTGAACCGAGCTGAATGCGTCGCGTCGTTGTCGGCAAGTTCATTTCGTATTCAGGCTGCGCATGCGCCAGTTGTCACCGCTGACACATCGTACGTCAATCCGTTTCTACACATAAAGCTGTGGAAGAGTAAAAAGGAACGGACAACGTGGGTACCCAGGGGAACGTCTCAATCGGCATTGCCGATCGATCGACGATGTCTTCTTCTTCTTCTTCTTCTTCGTCTTATTCTTATTCTTATTCTCCTTTTTTTCTTCTCCTTCTTATTCTTCTACTTCCCCCTCTCCCATTGCACCTCCATCTTGGCACGAAAATCAACGAATTTATTCCATTGCCGATGCGTTCTTATATTTTATTGATAAGAAAACACAAAAAGGGGGTCAATAGAAATTAGTAAGAAGAATTTAGATCCAACTTTTGATTAGGTGTACCATGAAAAGTATGAATTAGCTATTTTCTATGGTTTAAATGTGAAAGGTATTTATTATAAATCACTATATATATGTGTGTATAGGGTTCTCACTATGAATGGGATTTTATCAAGTCATTGTATAAATGTATGTTCAATGGTATGAGAAAGTATACGAAGTGAAAGATTTTAGTAGCACCAAGATCTTATCTGTTCAACACCAGCTGCCGCCAACTTGCTATAGTTAATTCGTTCTAATGCACATAAGTATAATATATTATTTATATCGTCTAATTGTACGATTCGAATGTATTTTAAACCAACACATTTTCAAGAATATTTTTATTATTATTATCCTTTAGAAAATATTTCTTACTTATATAGTATTTTAACGAGAAAGAGAAAGAGAGAGAAAGAGAGAGAGAGAGAGAAAGGAAAAAAGAAAAAAGGTTGTTGTATTGTAACTTGCGTCAGATTATGTGCATCTTTCCTACTATCTCTCTCTCTCTCTCTCTCTCACTACTATATATAAGTAAGAAAGAAAAGTAAGAAAAGAAAGAAGAAGAATAAAGAAAGACGGTGGAGGTCGGAGTGGATCGCCTTGGAGCCCGAGAGGCGCCCCGCCCACCGTCTCGTCTTTGCTTCAAAGAGAAAGAGAAAGAGAAAGAGAAGAAGCCCTTTGCGTTTTCTACTCTCTCTTTCTCTTTCCCCTTCTTCTTCTTCTTCTTCTTCTTCTTCTTCTACCTTTCCACTCCTCCTTTCTTCTTCTTCTTCTTCTTCTTCTTCTTCTTACCCCGAAAACGAATCCTCGGGGTCTCGCAAATACTTTCAAAGTCTACCTCACACGAGGATTTGTATTACATATACATACATATTTTGTAAAATTAATTTTATTTCATTCTCTTCTAATAAATTATTCTCAATTGGTCCGGATGTATCAGTCAATTTTATTTGATTTTAAATTGGTATGAATTTTGTGAAGAAAACTTAGCCAATAGGAGAACACAAATGTTGAGTTAAAATCGATGAATCAAATTTTGGTTATTCATTCGTTCGTGTGTATGTATTTGAATTATTTTATTGGATAAAGATGTTTTGAATGATTGAATAGGTTTGAGGTTGAAGGGTCTTACACCCCCTCTATCTATTTCTCTCTCTCTCTCTCTCTCTCTCTCTCTCTCTCTCTAGGAATGGCGCGTAATGTACACCACAAACTAAACCCCACGGTCCCATTCATCTTTGGAAAGATCCTATAGGTACCTACCTAAAATCGGATGCCCTTTTGTCGATCGATTCCCTTTGTTAACGGCGGCCTATCGTGTTACCCACTTTTACGAATGAATCCACTTTAAGATCCTATGAACTAATAGCCCTAATTTAGTAGTTAAGTGGGGACGTTGGTCCAAATATTGCAAGCTCCGTGACGATAATTAACGACAATTAACTATTGACTCTTTATTTCTCTCTCTCTCTCTCTCTCTCTTTTTTTTATTTTATTTTATTTTATTTCTGTGTTAAATACTTGAACATTATTAATAGTAATAGTAAGTTTTTTCATACGAAATTTTATTCGGTTTCATATCGAAAGTTAGTACCGTTTGATCGTTTAAGTATATGTATGAGAAATTTAATATTTATTTGAATACTGGGTTTGGTTATTATTTATATTAAAATTAGTAGACTTTGGATATCTCAAAAGTTCGAATTTTTTGATAAATTAATGTAGAATACCATGTTTGTACTCAATCAATGAATAACTATGTCGATTTTTCGTGTCACTAATATTCCAAACAATTGGACACTTTTCTGGACATACTTTTATCGTTACCGTAAAAAATCAAAATTGAATAATGTCACGATTCACATGGTGAGTGTCACCATATACCAAATATATCGATGGAAGATTAAATATTTGGATTTATTCTTATATACATTAATTTTTAGGACATACACCGAGAGGTTATGTCAATCCTGATATTCTTCAATTTTTATCTTGCATTCGTAACACACACACACACACATATATATACTAGTATTAATTTCTTGTATTAATTATAACTAATTATAACTAATTATAACTAGTATTAATTTATTCTTGTATAAATTAATTTTTAGGACATACACCGAGAGGTTATGTCAATCCTTGATATTCTTCAATTTTTATCTTGCATTCGTAACACACACACACATATATATATACTAGTATTAATTTCTTGTATTAATTATAACTAATTATAACTAATTATAACTAGTATTAATTTATTCTTGTATAAATTAATTTTTAGGACATAGACCAAGAGGTTATGTCAATCCTTGATATTCTTCAATTTTTATCTTGCATTCGTAACACACACACACACACACATATATATATAGTATTAATTTCTTGTATTAATTATAACTAATTATAACTAATTATAACTAGTATTTATTTATTCTTGTATAAATTAATTTTTAGGACATACACCGAGAGGTTATGTCAATCCTTGATATTCTCCAATTTTTATCTTGCATTCGTAACACACACACACACACATATATATATACTAGTATTAATTTCTTTTTTTTTTTTTTTTTTCAAAATAAAAAAAGAGCAAGATTTTTGCAAGAGCAGCATGACGAAAGGAAATAAAAAGAATAATCTGGAGAAGGCAGTAGCAAGGTAAAACGCGGGTATCGGTTTCACGGATCGTTAAATTTCGTCGTTACGACACGGGCCTTGGTAATGATCGCGTGCAAAAACCTACGCCGTGTGAACGTTTAATTTGGTGTGATTCCATAAAGCTTGGAATGTTTTCTCTCTCTCTCTCTCTCTCTTTCCCTATTTCGATCTCGTTACCGATCGTTACGTTAAAACGCACATTGGAAATCATCGATGCATCGAATACTCAGTCTCTTACACACTTTTGTCTATCCTCGTTTGAAGTAGCGAGTGAGTAGTTATTTTTTTTTAATTTTTTTTTCTTAAACTAAATCATCGTTTCAATCCTCTACTCTACCAACTATCGCACATTTTTTTTCCCCTCCTTTTTTTCTCTTCGTCAATATTTCCTATCTTTTATACATTGAAACTTTCACTGATTTTATCGTTTACGATATCTTCGAGGAATTGTTCGTTGCTGATTCCACAAAATTATCTCTCGATTTTCTTTTAACCGTGTAGCATTACAAATTGTATTTTCATTTTCCTAGTGATTTTCTTATAATTTAATGATTACTCGTTGTGTGCGTACAGGTGAAAGGTATCGAAGGAATCTATCCATTTGGGTTGGGTCTTTACAATTTAAGTTTAGATTTTGTTGTTTTGTTTTGTAAGATTTACAAATGGTTCGAATATTTATTCGATATATGAAGTTACGTATGATAGAATTGTATAAAAAAATATTCAATTATATTTAAATATTATAATAATCAGATTTATGATTTTTTAACGAAGTTCAATAATTTGCATTAATTGAAATTACGTTGGATCGTAGAATTAATAATCACGTTTGCCATAAAATATATTCTTACGATGACAAGTTTGAAATTAATGAACATCGAATACCACAATTATGACGTTTTTCTTGGAGAGGAGAGGAGAGGGGGGAGGAGTAAACATCGTAGTATAAATGTCAACGCGTCATCGAGTAATCATCGTAACAAAACTCTAAGCAAATCTAAAAAGAAGAAGAAGAAAAAGAAAGAACAGATATCGTAAGGAATAGTTTAGAATCATAGAATTCATAATTGTGCGAAAAGTATGAAAGTCGCGATGTCGTCGTCGTCGTCGTCGTCGTCGTCGTCGTCGTCGTCCTAAACTTTTCTCTCATCTATTTTTTTTCTTTTCAAGCATGGTTGTTCGATTAAGCTTTTACTTGTGTGGCCATACGGTGAGACTATAGTTCACGGTGCCAAGTTATCCGACAATTTAAATGACAAACTTTCCCGTGTATGACGACAACGATGAACGACGACTACGACGACATTGCATCGTGGGAGGCCGAGTAGGAGGGGGAAAATGGTTGGTGGTAGCAATGGTAGTGGTGGTGGTTGGTCGTGGTGGTGGTGGTGGAGAGTAAAAAGGGGAAAGAGAAAGAGAAAAAAAAAAGGAAAGAAAAAAAGATCGATAGGAACGCGGCTAACGATTACAACTTTTTCTTTCATTACAACCCTTTGAACGGTGGTAACGTCGGCAGATACCGTGCCGTGAAACGAGGTCCCAGATTCTTTGGCATTATCGAGCATGACGTTCCTCGTGCAGTGTTCTCTGGCTAGTAGGTCGATACACTTTTATTACTAGTTTAGATAGAGACTTTCTGTCTGACCTAACATTGCACTATTCTAACAATCACTTGATTTTTTTTCCCCCCTTTCTTTCTTCTTCTCTTCTCTTCTCTTCTCTTCTTTTTTTTTTTTCGCTCCTCTTACTTTCAATCGATAGATAATTGTTAATCTATATTTCATTTTTGTTTTCGTTTTTATCAATAGTATCGTTTTGTTTTTATTCGGATTGGAAATTATGATTATTCGTTCGAGCTCGAATTAAGATAAAATCTCTTGAGTAATGATATAATTGGATTCATTTATAAATAGTTAACAAGTTGACAGATATTTTTATAGGTTAGGACAATACTTCTAGATGATTTCAAAGCTTCATAACTTACGATTTTACAATTACTAATAATTTGGATCCATTTATAAATAGTTAACAAGTTGACAGATATTTTTATACGTTAGGACAATACTTCTAGATGATTTCAAAGCTTCATAACTTACGATTTTACAATTACTAATAATTTGGATCCATTTATAAATAGTTAACAAGTTGACAGATATTTTTATAAGTTAGGACAATACTTCTAGATGATTTTAAAGCTTCATTACTTACGATTTTACAATTACTAATAATTTGGATCCATTTATATATAGTTAACAAGTTGACAGATATTTTTATAGGTTAGGATAATACTTCTATATGATTTCAAAGCTTCAAAACTTACGATTTTACAATTACTAATAATTTGGATCCATTTATAAATAGTTAACAAGTTGACAGATATTTTTATAGGTTAGGACAATACTTTTAGATGATTTCAAACTTACGATTATACAATCATCAATAATTTGGATTCATTTATAAATAGTTAACAAGTTGACTGATATTTTTATAGGTTAGGACAATACTTCTAGATGATTTCAAAGCTTCATAACTTACGATTTTACAATTACTAATAATTTGGATTCATTTATAAATAGTTAACAAGTTGACAGATATTTTTATAAGTTAGGATAATACTTCTAGATGATTTTAATATTCCAAAACTTATGATTTTACAATTTCTACGAAAAAAATTAGCCCAAATATACTTCCGACCAATCTTAAACATATTGCACGATAACACAGAGTTAAACTTCCATGACAGAAATGCAATAAAATTGTATATTACGAAAAAACGAACAAGTTCAAAAGATTAACTGAACAGAAACCAAAAAAAAAGAAAGAGAAAGAGAGAGAGAGAGAAATCAAAAGGGAAAAGTATATATATAAAAAATAAAAGGAAAGAAAAAAGAAAAAGAGTCCGTTACTCCTTCCTCATCATACTTCTCTTTCTCCTGGATTCTCCACCTTCTTCTTCTTCTTCTTCTTCTTCAGCACGCTCGCCGACGTCGCCGTTAACCCCCAACGGCAATTTCAGCGTTTTGTCAAGGCGGACACGACAGGTTGTACTCGGGGCCTTCGAAGGAATCCTTCCTTTCCCTCGGCAGCACCTTCTTTTCCTCTTTTCACCCTTCTTCTTCTTCTTCGTCGTCTTTTCTTACTCTCTTTCTCTCTCACACTCACATATACACACACACATATACAAATACTACTTTTTCATCCACATGTATTATGCGTATACATGAACAGTGAACTTTTTTCTCTCTCTCTCCCTCTCTCTTTTTCTTTCTTTCTCATAAAAGTTAGCCTAGCGGAACCGTAGAAACATACGGCGGCTATGGGAAATAATGACAGGGGCTCTTCGTTCGTCAGGACAGCCAACCGACAGACAAGTCGATCCGGAAGCGGCCAACGAAAATTTTTATTCCTCTAATCCCCTTACACTATTCTTTCTCCCATGTATGTGTATCCACTTATATACTTTTCTACATCCTTTTTCTTCTTCTTCTTCTTTTCTTTTTTTTTTAACTTACATACTACGCTGTGCATCAAATCGTTCGAAATGTTACCGATAACGATACAAATTCAATTGAAAATCTAACGACGAGCAAGAACCCTTTTGTTTCCAATTTTTGTTTCCTCCGTAAATAATAATAATCAGATTCCTAAAAGTTCGGTGAAAAATTTCAGTAAACTCGATAGGAAAAGTTTGGCCCAACTCGAATACACGTACGCATTACTTGCAAAATTAAATTCCACTCCCCACAACCCTTTGTATAAAAGAAAAATATTTAAAGCAAATTTAATCTGTCGTTTGACTCGTATACAATTCACGTAGCTACCAAACATATATATTTAGGGTTATTACGTATGTAGTGGTGTACAGTGTATATATAAAAAACGAAAACAAAAAAAATGGAGGGGCAACGGCGGATCTGGTAATCGGTAAGAGGGTTAGGGGGAATGGTTGGGGGAGGGGGAGAAACCTTCTTCCTGTTAAGTCGAGATAGTCCAAAGAGAGAGAGAGAGAGAGAGAGAGGTGGTGGTGGTAGTGTGTAACAGTGTTGTACCTGAAGCGTGAAGTCGCGTCCGAAAACAAGCGAGCAACATCGTCGAGGATTCCACGCGCGACGCAACCTAATGGGGGCCGGAAGGGACCGATCCTTCTTTTTTTTTGTTTTTTTTTTTTCCTTTCTTTTTTTATTTCTTTTCATTTCATTCTCAGTGTAGGTCGAACGAACAATTCAGAATCCTGCGAACTATCACGCACTTCAACGAGTCCACGTATCCAACAAACGAACGAGATTACGCGAGTTAGGGTTCTTGTTTTTTCCCCCTTTCCTTCCATTTTTTCCTACTTCTTCTTCTTCTTCTTCTTCTTCTTCCTTGCTAAGGCCCCATTTTCCCCCACCATCAACGACCAACCAACCAACCAACTAATTCTTCCATTTATTACGAAACTCTTTGTAGGTTATGTTAATTTGTTTCTTCTTACGTTTATTCGAGTTAAACTCAACGAACGTGTTTTGTTACTTGAACGTTTTGTTTCTTGTACGCTTGCGTACCAGTTTACTTTTACTTCCTTTTTTTATCTTTCTTCTTTCTTTTTCGGGGAGTCCATTGTAAGAAGGAATCCTGATTTTTTGTTTCTTTCCGAGAGAGACAACTGGAAACGTTAGATTGTGAAATTATTTTGTATGTTTCTCGATCGAATCCGTCAATCGTATGAATATTTGATTATATCTGAGAAGAACTCGACATAATTTGTACCATTTAAATGCGTTGTAAGTATGTTAATTGGAAATTTTATGATCTTTTTATTTATACTTATTATTTTTTTTTCCGTTCTTTTTATCTTTTGATAAAACTTACCGCGAATACGAAAAAATATCTTTACATACACACGTACATACTTTCTCTCTCTCTCTCTCTCTCTCTTTATCTCTCTTGAAAAGTTTTTTCTCTTCCCATTTTTTTCTCATCCAAGTCAAGTTAAGTTGTGTAACAACCGGTTAACCTACACATCAGTCATTCCGCGATTTAATCTAAATAAAATGCAAGTTAATATAAATGAACGTTCGAGGTATCGTAGCATTACACTTGTTATTAATTAATCCCTTAATACGATACGTATTTTATTAGTTTAGAAATATAAAACACCGTCAAATTTAACCGACCTATTGTTGTTGTTGAATATTTAAATATACAAAATTTAATACTATATTAAATTTTTGCATAAATCTCTTACGTAAATTGAATTGAATTTTTCGATTATTCATTTTATATTGCAAATTACGTATGTATATATATTACCTGTGTCTGATAATTTATATATTATAATTGATCTACATTCGGATTGGAAAAAAGGATAACGGATATGAGAAAAAGTACGAATGGTTAAAAAATAAATCAAGGTGAGTGAAGTGAGAAAAAGAGAGAAAGAGAGAGTAGGAGAATATTAACGGGAAGTTTAATCGTCGGCTGGTCCAAGCTGTCAGCTCGGACGCACGCCGGGTCAGTCCGGCCCTCGAGGTCAATTAGTACTGCTCAACACTCTCTTCTCTATCTGACCTCCGAAAACGAGCTGAATCCTTCCTTCCTTCCTTCCTTACTTTCTTTCTTTCTTCCTTTTTCATCAATCCTAACTGATAATATACCATATTTTGATTATTACAATTATCGGAATAATATGATCATTAAAACGATGACCATTAACTGATAATATATTCATTGACAATTGCAAATTAATACGAATAATATAGGATAATTAAATTTGACTCTGAAAATATAAATCATTTATATTACTATTTAATATCACAGTACTGTCAAATTTTATTATTGGTTATGATAATTCATATTTACCGCTCAACGTGTTCTCCTAATATAATATATTTTAAATATATTTCTCTGTCATTTATTTTTTTTATCCAATCATATGTTCTCGTTTTATCTATACTTACATATATAATAATAATAATAATTTATTCAACGATATAAATTTTCCTATTAAACCAACAGAAAAGAAAAAAAAACGAATAATTGCAAACTAATATGAAAGCTAACCTACAAATGGGCAATAAATTTGAATTTGGATATAAATAATGAGAATATTGTTTTTTTTTTTGAAGTTATTTCTTCTTATTTTAGTTGTAGATAATTATTAGATATATGTTGGTTTAGTTCATGTTAAACCACATAAATTTTCTTCACCATGGTGTATCCAAGAATGAGAAAAGAGAAGGCAATCCCATTACGACATCCCATTAGCATGCATTAATTGCTGTCTCGGTCCGCAAGTTCGCGTGCCCTGTCTCTCTCTCTTTCTCTTTTTCTCTTTCTTTCTCTTTCTTTCTCTTTTCGATCGTGTTCCGTAGTAGGTACGTCCCTCTAAAAGTCGTTCCTACCTAACGTTCGTTTCCAGAACCCAGCTCGTTTCAACGGGGCACTCGAACCTCGACGCTTGTTTCTCCTACGTGCATCGTTTCCCCTTCATCGAGTTATTAAGTTCTTGAGAGAGTTCCCTCGTGTATGGCATGCCATGGTTTTCAGTATTGGGCGTGAACAGTAGACATTTTTAAATCTCTTCAAACCCTCCATTTTTCTTTTTCCTATTTATTTTCAGTTATAACCTTAAAAATAATATTTTCTTCTTTTTATTCTATCTAATTAATCAAGAACGTTAAAAACACGGTATATACAATGCTTTAATGGAATAGAAATTTGTTATCTAATTGTATTTTTTCATAATATAATTATATTACAATCGGTATTTATTTTTAGGTTAGAAAATTTTGCGAAATACACTACGTAACAAAACCTAATGAATTTTTAGGTTAGATTCATTTGTCAATCATATTGCAAGTGACAATAACTTTGTTTTTTGATAGAATTTAAATAAAATCTCTTACGTGTAGTATTAAACAATTCAAATTTTGTTCTTTAAGATTGAAAATAAAGGAATGCACTCGTCATTTTGTTTGTGGTCTCTATAGTTGGATGATATTCTTCCCGTTCCTGTTTTACAAAACATGCTTTGGTAGACCGAGAGAGAGAAAGAGAGAAAGAAAAAAAGAAAAGGAAGGGGACAACAAAAAAAAAGAAAGAAAAAAAAAGAAAAGAAAAGAAAAGAAAGAAAATTGGTGAAGAGAACGAAGACAGGTAGGCATATAATGGGAATCGATCACAGAGAAACGTGGTGCGGTGGTTTGCTCGTTCATTTGACCCAATTACGCTTGGAAAGCAAGCGGCACAGACTGTCGCGGATCTTCAACGGACTGGAACACTACTCGTACACGAGCTAAGAGAGGATTTTGTTCAATCTTACGATACCACAAGATATTCTTTCCTTCCTGCAATGTTATTTAAGAAATATTACTTTGATATACATGGTTTAGTTTTCTAATTGGATTTCTGATACTTAGGATATACTTTTACTAACGCGTGATTATTATTGCTCGTTAGGATCAGAGTGATAGCAGGTTTTCAACATTTTTACGTTTCATCAGTAACATTGCGACACGTTTCATTTGAAATTAATAAAATTGAGTAAACTCGCGAGTTATGTATTTACAAACAATTCAAATTATACGTATATATTACCTATTAAATTTTACTACGGTACAATATTTAAAGATTAAAAAAAAAATTATAAGAATAGATATATATGAATTATAGTATAACGATTTATAGTATTATGATCCTGTAATAATAAATCTTATGACACCACCATAAGGATTCGTAATAAGTATTTCAATTCTTGTTTGAATGTAATAAATCTTGGATTATCGATACTAAGAAATTTTCTAACAAAATTCTGATAACTTGGAATAATGTTTCTAACACGATCATGATCGATAGAATCGAAGTATTGCGTCGTAGTACTTTTTCCTTGGCCTCTATGGCGAACCAACGTTGGTCTTTTCCGCTAGAAGAAAAGAGTTGGAGAATGATAAAGATAGAAATAAAGGATAGAAGTTAAGATAAAGATAGATAGATAGATAGTTAGATAGATAGATAGATAGATACAACTTTCCTATGCGTTAGCGAACACTTAGTTAGAAGTATACTACTCATACATAGAAAAGTTGCAGCACCTTCGTGGCCTTCGGGCGTCATTCACTCGAGAGCCGTCGCTGGTCGCCATCCACTTTCATTATGGACTCCGCGAGTTTGCCTTTAATTACATTTTTACATCGCAAACTGGTACTGGATTCTACAGAACAAAAAAAACATTCCTCCAAGAGAGAGAGAGAGAGAGACAGATATGAAAAAACAACACCCCCTCCACTTCTGAAAAAAGAACCCATTCGGTTAAACCGTAAAATGATTTATTTTATTCCCTTTTTCGTTGTTCTTATTGTTATTTCAAATTATTCCACCCTAATCACTTTTTTAAAGATTAATATTTTATTTCGATTAAATAAATAAATGTTTTCTAATAGTATCGATGATAATTCGTTTCTTGAAAAAGTTAAGAACCGTTCTGTTATACGAGAAAGTGATAGAAACAAAAAAATATCATTCAAGCTAGGTATATTAAAAGTTAGGTTAGGTATATTAAAAGTTAGGTTAGGTATATTAGAAGTTGTATTTTTCAATGGAGATTGTTCATCGTTTTATCTTCGTAAGTAAATTTGTAGATGATAATTTAACGCCGCGTTAAAATTCGGCCGTGTTAACTGGTCTCTACAAAAACTGGTAGCTGAAAAACCATTTGGGTTATAGAAAAAAAATTAAATTATTCGTTTCGGATTATTCTAAAATATATTCCTATGATTTATTAAAATAATTCTTAATACCAGGAACAAGTGTTAATCTCATATCGATGATATTTCGATTCCCGTAAAAAAAAAATAAGACCATTTCAACTGGGCTCTGAACAAAACTGGCGGCAGGAAATCAATTTGGGTTGTAGACAAAAAATTAAATTATACATTTTTGATGACTCTAAAATATACTCCAATGATTTATTAAAATAATTCCTAATACCAGAAACAAGTGTTAATCCCATATCGATGATAATTCGATTCCCGTAAAAAAAAATTAAGACCACTTCAACTGGACTCTGAACAAAACTGACAGCAGGAAATTAATTTGGGTTGTAGACAAAAAATGAAATTATACATTTTTGATGACTCTAAAATATATTCCCATAATTTATGAAAATAATTCTTAACACCATAAACAAAATATTAATCTCGTATCGATGATAATTCAATACCAGACCGAATAGGAATGTGTAAAAGTGTCCTTTCCGGCTATCGGTCTTCCGTTCTTGATTCAATCGGCAAGATACACAGTGAAACGAGAAAAAGAGAAAGATGGCAAAACATATAAAGAAAGCGAGAAGAGTTTGAATCCGTAGAAAAAGATGGCAAAGTTGATTCCGATCGGTTGGCGATCGGTTGCCGATCGCGTGCCACTTTGTTTCTTCCTTAAAAAGAAAGAATAAGCGAGAAAGAACCAAACACACATACACACACACATACACAAATACAAACGTATACAAAGATAGAAAAGGAAGAGTAGTTCGACATAAATAATTAATAAAGGTATCGCTGAGTTTATATCACACGTGCATTCTTCAATCGATCTTACGCGAGATCCTTACTCGATTTTGCACTAATTCATGGTCACGCTACCGCATACGGAGAAACGCGTTAGGGTAAAGAGAAGAAGTCTCTTTGCGATCTGTCGGAAGAGTTAAGAAACATACAACAGATACATACACATATTACACGTATTTATTTATACATTTATGTGTGTATGTGTGTGTTTATCTGTGTTGATGCATTTGCGCTAACCGTTCGTAAGGCTACTTCATTGATTGGTGTTTACGTGCGATCGTAAACAAGTCATTACGTAATATAATACACCGAGTATACTTCTGCTAGATAATTTATGAGCATGGTTCCTCTCTTTTCTCCTCGTCTTATAGTCGTTGTCATTATTTTCCATACATTTCTTACCCCCTTTTATTCTCTTACCATGTTTGATTTTCTCTTTTTTATTTTTTATTTTTTTTTTGTTTTTTATTTTTTATTTTATATTATATATTCAAGTTCTTATCAAATGTTATGTTAATGTACATCGTACGAATGATTTTTGTTGTTTCTGTACTTCATTACGATTACGTCAAGATAATACGGTTGTATGAGATTATTAAAGTTTATTACCTTTTTTCCTTTTTTTTCTTTTTATCTACAATTGCGCGATCTCATTTGATAACACATTTAATTGGAATTTATAATATTTCATTTTTATTTGATAAATTTTTTTATTTAATAATTTATTAACATATATATATTTATGATTTATATCTAATATTTAAGATAAGTTGTTTTTAATTATAATATATTAATATTAATTCATTTATGATTGTTCGGATAAATTTATGCTTTTTTTCTTTCTCTTTTATAATACTTCATTTTATTGAACACATATTCAATTATTGTTCAATTATTTCGAAACGATATTATTTTATGTAGATTTAAATACGAAATAAATTACATTTGAAACAAAATCAAACTTTTGTTTGTTACCAAACGATAGATTTGTTTTTGTTTTTTGTGTTTCTTCATTCGAAAAAGATTCGAAAGGTTGAAAAGGTTGCAAAAGGTTGTAGTTTCTTCTCTGTTTAACACGCGCGGCCCTGAAGTACTGCCCACCTGACGTCATGCACCTGTTCTTTCTCTCTCTCTCTCCCTCTTTCTCTTTCTTTCTTTATTTCTTTCTATCTTTCTTTTTCTTCGAGAACGCAGCAGGCATCAACCCATTACAAGGCACCACGGGTTTCCTTTGCTGCTCGTCTATTTCGTGCCGCGAGATTCGCGCCTCGTATAAATCCGAACAGGACAACAACAACTTCATTCGCGTTTACTTTTTTCTTTTTCTTTTATTATTATTATTATCATTATTATTATTTATTAACTTTATCTAATTTTTTATTCATTTTTTTATAATATTTGATTGTCTCTTCGGAAAGGATAAAACGCGACGTACGATTTTATTTTCCCATTATACGAATATCATTCTTATTTTCTTTTCTTTTCTTTTTTTCTTTTTTCTCCACATACGAGATTATGTTATTTTATTTCTTTATTTTCTTTTTATCTCTACAAATCGTAAAGTACTTGGACGATTTCGTTTTACGATCATACCGATTGAATTTTTATTTTAATATTACTTTTCTTTTTTATTATTGTTGCTTTTTTTTATATTTTTATGTGCTTTCAATAAGATAAGACACTTTATACGAGTACGACGTTTAATAATTTCCCGTTGAAAATGATTTTATTTTCTCTTTACGTAGATATATTGTACATAATGTTGACATTCGTAAAAGCATGCACGTATGGAATATTATTTTCACTTTTATTTCTATTTCATTTTTCATTTTTATGATACCCATTATCGTTACAAGAATTTTATTTTATTCTTCCCCACTAAGATATCGACGCTTAACGATTTATCATTTTACGCGATTATTTACCCCACGAATTTTATTCAACGACGTCAAACAAATATTATTATCGTTCAAATAAAGATATAAAGGAAAATCTGTGCGAAATGTTTTTTATTTTTTATTCGTGCGATGATGTCTCATGGGTTTTTCTTTTTTTTCTTTTTTTTTTTTTTCATTATATTATTTTGTTCTCGAGAGACAGATGAGATAAGTTAGTAGGACCTTAAGAGAATGACGAAGCTACGCGACTTTATCGCGTCCTATTCGCTAGTTGCGTAAGAACTTGCATGCGGATGCGACGCGTCAGAGAATCCCTCGACCGTAGCGATTCTTCTCTTCTTTTTTTTCTTTTTTCTTCTTTATTTTTTTTTTCTCTCTCTTCTTTTTCTAAATATCCATACATATTTAACAATAGGTAAAGAGTAAGAGAGAGAGAGAGAGAGAGAGATTGAGAGTACGTGGGTGTTTGAAAATGAATATTTTAAATATATCAAGATTATAAGTAACACATAAAATATATTTATTAATTAATTTATTTATTTATATTCTTTTCTTCCCTTTTTTTCATACGATATGTAATAACCGTTACGTATCTTGAATATTTTAATTATTATTTATTTTTTAATATGATTATATCTTAAGATTTATGAACATTTTATTTATATTTTTAATGGAAATTAAAATTCATATTGGTTTATTTCATTTTTTTATTTTATTATTGTGTGGTCAAGGGTTTCTAGACTTAATACATAAATGGGTATTCGTGACACAATTAATTTCGAGCTTTGAATAGCTCAATGCATAGAGTTGTCGTCTGAAAGATGATAAAGATTAAAAGATCCTGGGTTCAAATCCCCTTAGGGGGGATTCCTCGATCACAGTAGTTTTTTCAACAGGATCAATTTTTTCACGAATCATTATAATATAATAATATTTCTAAATATTAATAATAATCAATATAAAAAATAATAATAATATTTTTAATGATTATAAATTTCAAATTTTAACTTATTAAAATGATTTGATCAAATCATATAAAATATATAATTGAATGAAATTGTTTTAATGATAAACAATTGCGATGATAAGTGTTTGATTGATTATTGTTGAAATTGAAATAACAAATATGTCATTAATTAATTATCTTAAAAGAAAAATTGTCTATTTGATTTATATTGAAAAAAAAAAATTGAAATGATAAATAATTCATTTAATAATCAAGTAAAAATCTCTTCACTCTTCACACACACACACAAAAGTAATTTTGATGATATATAGTCACGTTTCGTCTTCTTTCAAGAGATTGTCCTTCGTCATTCTCTTGGAAACCTTTTTCTTTTTAAATTCACATTTTAAAAGGGCGGCCGCGCTAAGTCTTTTCAACAACGCGAAAAATGCAGCTTTACGATGCTACCAGTGGTATTCGAACGATTCATCGGATACCGGTCGTTACGTTTCATGTTCTCGTACATGCATAAACATTCACACAGACACACACACATATACACTTATATGCGCTCATATATCTTATAATAAATCTTAAACAAGTGTCCTTGCAAAAAGATCTAAAGATTCGTAGTTTAAATTCGAATAAAATTTCAACCAGAAATTCAAGCATTGAACTTTACAAGTAAAAACAATTGCTAGGATAAATTTTAATTCTTTTATAACCAAGCATTGAACTTTCAACGTTAAATTGATTTGAAAAATATATATTTTAAAATTAGATTTCAATTGTCTTAAAAATCGAAATCGTTGAACTCTCCCAATAGAAATGATTTATTTCTCTGTATTTAAAAAAAAGAAAAAAATAGGTTTTATCGTTTAACTTAACATTGACTTTTAAGTAAACGTAGGAAAAAAAGGAAAAACATTATGAAATAAATTTGAATTAACAAGAACGCACATATATGCCCGTATAGTTTCCATAGATATCTACGGTTTAAACTCATCCATTAAAACGTTTCTCGTAATCGTCTTATTCAATGGTAATTGACATATCGAATGAAATTTATTCCTAGTATTCTACATAACTATTTCAGATATTTACTAATTGGCTGAATCTACGTCACGTTAACTTAAACATTTTACATAAATATACTCATTCAATTATCTTTTGCAAGATAAAATTGTATACGTTAACAACATTATCTATGTTTATTTCAAACATAAATCTTCGTTTATCCTATATAAACTTTTTAACGTATATTTCCGTGTTTCTCATTTCGAGTCCTACAAGATTGGAAAAATACTTGCTGATTGTAAGGAAGGTAAAAAAAAAAAAGAAAAAAAATAGGAAGAAGAAGGAGAAAAAGTAAAAAAAAAAAAAGTAATACGAGTAGTCTGAAATAAGCCAGCACCTCGTTAGGTACGTTTAAGATTATCCTGAATATCCTTATAACCGGTTATAATATACATGCATCGTATCAATTGCAAATACAATGAATTCGATTGACTTTACGAGCAAACTCCTATCAATCGAGAGAAAAATATATATTTAAAAAAAGAAAAAATAGAACAAACATATATTCACGTAAATGGAAGAATTAAAATCGAAGAAATTCATCATTAAGGATCAACTTTTCTTTAATACAAAAAATAAAAAAATAATAAAAAAAAAAAATAGGAAACACGTATATACGAACACGTAAGTGTAGGTATTTACATACACACAGATGGATATTCAAATACAAGTTTATAAGGAAATTCTGAGAATTGCAGTTTTCGATGCGCAACTCAACTCGTTTATAAATTAATCAGATCCACGCATCAACCATGATGTTTCGAACAGTTATATAATGAACGTAAGAAACTAAGATATAAGTAAGTAAGTAAGTAGGTATATTTGAATTAGTATGAGTTTGTTGTACGTGTAGATTATTCGTTTGTATTGGATTAGATTGATTCCAAGAGTTAGAAAAAGTAGGAACAATGCGGTAGGTAGGTACATTGTCTCGCACGATACGAATTCCAGTGTGACCGGCTGTGCCAACTCTTATAGAACATTCAAGATTCGTCGAAGTATAGTAGAAGAACGTGATACGTGACGCGTTTCGATAGTCGAGTAAAGAAACCTTTTACTAGTACTACTACTACTACTACTATTACTTCAACAAAATTCGATTTTATTTTGTTCGATTAAAAACTATTACGATCGATGAATTTAATTACTATCTTCTTCTTCAAACAATTTATATTTTTTATAGATATTTATTTCATGGATTTATATAATAAAAAAATAAATACATTTTTTACTTGAATCTTTAATTAATTCTTTATCAAATAAAAACATATACTTTATCTATTAAAAAGTAAAACAAATTTGTTTCCAATTAATCGAGATCACGAACTTCGATTATTACTTCAACGAATACGATAATATATTCAATGACTATATCTATGTATATCATTTCCATAATTTGTACGAACAATTTTTTCATTTCAATCATTTATTTTCAATATTAACGATTCATACACAAAATTGATTAATTTTATTTAATTAATATTGAAATAAACTATTGTTTCGTTACTTCGTACAGATTAAGGGTTTACCGAATACATTTTCGTGGAATATTTTGTCGACGTTAGATTTACATCTAAGGGGTGGAAAAAAGAAATACCTGCACGAACTTATTGGCCAATTTAATCGTAATATGAATTGTATGGATTATGAATTTTATTATTATGAAACGAGTTACTTGAAGCGTAGAAGCATAGTTTTGTGAAGTCACAAAAAAGTCATGACAGTATATATATATATACACTTTGTTCTCTGTTGAACCGGTATCTATCATAAAAACAAATACTCGAACTGTCGACACGTAGAAACAACTGTGAGAGAGTGAATAAGACATACGGAAAAATAATATAAAAAAAAAAAAAAGAAAAAGAAAAAGAATTGAAGTAGGATGAGATGAAGGATGAAGATGAAAATAAGGAAAAGAAGAAGAAGTTGACAATGAAGGAGGTGTGGAAAAGGAAGAGAAAAAGGAAGGCGGGTGGTGAGGGGAGGGGAGGGATTCGTCTAAACGTAAATCATTCGTCAAATAATACGTCCTGCACGTAGAAAACGTGGAAAAAAACCTATCTGTTTCCATTTGATTATTTCAAATCAGAGCAATTACGTGAGAATTCTATTTTATGTGCAATAACACCGATAATCGTAGTGACTTAGCGAATTCTTCCCCACCCCCCCCTCCTCCTCCCCAGCCCCCTTGGTTTTTTTTTTACTTCTTCTTTTTTTTCCTTTTTTCTATTTTTTTTTTCTTCCTCGTTTTAGACGCATAAATCAAATTGACAGAAATATTCGTAACGATTCATATGATATGTAATTCTGCTTATGTATATATTTTTTTAAAAATATTTTTTCATACGTCATAATATAAAAAAAAAATACCATAGATTATTGATTTCAACATTTACGTAAGCTTACAAAATTCAAATCGTACGTTTTAATATAAAAATCCAATTCAATTATCAATTACGTTTGCGATTGAATATAATTTTGATAATTAATATTAATTCTCTATTACTTATATTATTTTCTTATAATCATTTTTCTTATTATTAATAATTCATTAATTAACCGATTAAATAATTCGGATTACAGTGTTTGAAAATTAAAAAAAAAAAAATATTAAATCACATTTTACACAAATATAAAAAAATACCTATATTTATATACTTAACTATAATACACGTATATAATTAATAAACACGTACACCCACGCATACTGGTGCATTGATAAAACTTATAAGAATAGTAACGCATTTAATTAGAAAACACATAGTAATATGTGTTTGTATGCGTAATCATTTACTAGAAGAAGACGTACTTATAGAAGAAGAAATTACGTAAGTGATTCTACAACATCACTTCTCCACCTATCCCTCCCCCCCGCCAACACCCTCTCAACCTCCTTCTTCTCTTCTACCCAACACCCCTTCTCACCACTTCCCCCCTTCATCAGCACTTTAAAAGCCACGTCAAAGTCTATCCTTCCATTCTCTTTCTCTCTTTCCACACAAAACACACACACACACATACACACATCAGACATATACACGTGTTCCTATTTATGTGTTGTATTTTTTCAAAAGATAGAAAAAGATAGAAATATTGACGACACGCGACATTTTGAGTCACTGTATGCACTCGTATTTGTATGTGTGTGTGTGTGTGTGTGTGTATAGTGATAGAAGAATGTTTTTTATGTGTGTAACACGCGCGATTGCGTAAGGTCGCGACTCGTCACTATAACGCATCCGGCCCTTTCAATGACATGCATAGTGGAAGAAGGACCGGAAGTTCTTTGACTATTCTCTTTCTCTTTCTTTTTCTAGTCTGTTATTTAACATAGCGTTCAATCAGTGTTAATAAAAGTAAATTAATGAAAATTTAGTTAGAAAATTATTATTTATTATTATAAATTTAATTATTATTATAAATTTAGTTAGAAAATATATATATATAAATAAATTTTATTATTAAGAAAAATGTATAAATTATTTATATATAATAATAAATTATATATATAATTATAATATTAATAATAAATTATATATATAAAAATTTTATTATTAAGAAAAATGTATAAATCATTCAATGCAATTTTATAGTAGAATAATCATGAAATATTATCCACTTATTGTTAATATCGTATATTAATATTTGTTTTATTTGTTAATAAAATAATAGGAATTTAGATGTAGGGTTGGTTTATTATTATTTTCTTTCTTTGTTTTTTTAATATTTTTAGAAAGTTCGAGATTAAATATTTGACGGATGATGATCAAAGGAAAATGAAAATGCAATAAATGAAACGAGAATATTTATATAGGTTTCTTGATTAATCCAATCTCATAAGATTCACACATATTCATACGTATATACGTGTATTACATGACATTCATACGTATGTATGTATATATATATGTTTATGTGCGTATGTGTAGTATAAAACATTCGATTAAGTATGAAAGGTCTCATGATAGGCTACGTAACTCGTTCAAAGTACGCATGCTGGATGAGAGTACCCCCCTTTTATTTTTTTTTTCTTTTCTTTTTTCAAGTTAATTTTATGATACATAATAAATATGAAGAAACGTTAGTCATATAATAACGTAATGATATTTCTATATATTTATATATAGAATATATTCAATTGAATAATATTCAATATATTTTCGATGAATTTTCTCTCAAATATTCCAAATTATATCGATTTGTTATAATTTTAATTAATATTATTGTTGAAAAATATTATAATAGTGGTTAATAAATAAATGTATAATTTGTTTAATACACTAATTTATTAAACACTAATTAATATATATACATATATTAATTTTAAAATAAAACAGTGATACGAAACACGTACGATGATATCAATATTAATTAAATATGAAAATAAAAAATAATTCAAAATTAACAAACTAACAATTACATTGACAATTCGTTGAAATGAACATTTCCTGTTAAAAATTATAATATTATTTATATCGATATAATTAAACTATACAAATTCTCAATGGGTCAAAATAATTTGTGTTAATTAGTAATTTTAAATATTATTCGTAATAAATTATCGATACAAAAATAAATCACAAAAGTTCGATCTGACAATAATTCAAATTATCTGACACACAACTCTCTTGGTTCTTTTTTCTTTTCTTTTAACATAGTCAATTCGTATCGGCAGGTTTGAAGATAAAACGGAAATTTCGTTTTCTAGTTGCAAGCGGTGAACATAAATCGCACTGACCAGCTAATTAAACCGTTGGCTATCGCGACGATTAATCGATCGGCATTTCCTCTCTTAGAAGTATACACGCACGCACACAAACACACACATATATATATACATATACACGTACACATTGGTTTCTCGATCATCCCTTTTCATTTCTAATAAATATAAATATCAAATGAAATATATAGAAAATCTAACTCATCGATATTCCATTTCTACTTTTATTACTCCACTTTCAATTCTGATTTTGATTCGATAATCAATGATTTACTATGATTACAAATAAAACGAAGAAATAACGAGATATAATCATCCTGTTTCATTTTTTATATATCTTACAAATAATTAAATTAATTAAAATATCTCTATTTCGTGTTTTCATTAATGAATTTAAACATTTGACTTGATATTCAATTTGAAGATGAACAATTTTGAAAGAAAAAAATACTGAGCAAGAAGAAATAATTGTTGTTCAATATTTAATTGTTGAAACAATTCAATCAAATTCATTAATATATTTCACTTATGTGTACTTCAATTACTGAATTTAGATATTAACCTCAAATTAAGTAGACATTTTACATTGTACTTTAAAAACATTTATAAACAAAAAAACGTATAGAAATAATAAAATATCATCGGTTTATTCATTTATATGTCGAAAAAAAAACAAACTTTGATAAATACTACACTCTGTAATTAGTTTTGAGTTGACAGTTTAGTTCGGCCGGGCGCCGTATCGGCGCCACTCGAGTGCAAGGGGTTTAAATTTGATGTGCAATGTGAAGATGAAAAATATTTAAGAGGTCAATAAACCAAAAATAAGAAGAATAAGAATAAAAATAATGAAAGAAGGAAGATATATTGTTGTTGTTGCTATTGTTGTATACGAGAATACACCAGATATAGACTTTAACGATTGGAAAGAATAATAAGAATATTTGAAAGCGTAGGAAGAGTATATATTCATTCCATAAAAGGTGTCCTATAAATAATGTAAAAGCATCGTCTATGACGGAAGACGTGTTAGAGTCAAGGAATTGTACGATACACGAAGTTTCTACCTAGCAAGTAACCAACCAACCAACCAACCAACCAACAACCAACCAACCTAGCTACTTTAAAAGAAGAAGAAGAAGAAGAAGAAGTAGAAGAAGAAGAGGTTTCAGGTGCGATCATCCTTACCATGCTTAGACGAGTTAGACGGATAGACACGCGTAATATCTTCTATCTCACTCTTTCTACTAGACGTTTGAATATTTATGTTCAACCTAACCTAACCAAGATCACCGTCTAACGTCGAAGAAATCCAACGCGTTTTCTGGAAAAAGAAGAAAAATTCAAACAAAAAAAAGAAAAAAAGAAGGAAAGAATGAAAGAAGGATACCAGTGGCTTCACGTGTAGTTTCTTATTATACTTGTGTTGTGTTGTGTGTGCGCGCGCGCGCGCACGCGAGCGAGCGTACGCCGATCTGATTTATGGTTATTCGGATCCGTTCGTTTAATGCCGCTCAATCGTCGTTACAGCTACGTATATACCGTATTCCAGTTAGTCCTGTTTCGGACTATACTATATACATATACATATATTTAAATATATATATATATATTAATATTATACTCGATCGATATCTGTACATATACTTCAGGGCCCAATAGCAATTTACACGTTTCAAATACTCATCCTGTTTTTTTTTACCTTTCTCTTTTCTAACTTTTATTTTTTTTATGGTTTTTTCTTTCTTTTATATATATGTGTTAAGGTGAAAGACCGAAATTAGGAAATGTCAGGATTCACATAGTAAAATGTCGACACGTACCAAATGCGTCGGTGAAAGATCGAATGTTTAGGTTTATTTTTATTTTAATATTTTTATATTTTTGTATATTTTTATATTAATATTTTGTTGTTTATTGATTCGTTAGATTCGTTTCCTATTTTTTCTTCCTTTTAATTTTACTTTTATTTTATTTGTTGTTGTTGTTGTTGTTGTTGTTGTAGTATTACGTTTTAATTTTAGATCGTTTCCCGATAATACTCAGTTGCAATTTGCGTCGTGATTTTCCTTACTGGGTAAGCGGTATCTTTTGATGTAGTACGATTAGAATTCCAACGAATTAAGTCGTTCTGTTATGTCATTGGATATTAACTTTTTTACATCGTTGGTATTAACTTTTTTCTTTATTCTTTTTTATTTTTTTTTCTCGTAGGGTGAATTGTGTTTTTTGTTGTTGTTGTTGTTTTCCAATGTTAATAGTTTAAATTTTGATTTTAATTAGAATACAAAAGTATTTCAATGCAGTAAATCATAAAAAAAAATAATAAAGACAATACAATTAAAAAAAGTTTACGAATAATTAATGATATTAGTAAAATTGATTTAAAAAAAAAAAAATGAAAAATGAAGAAGAAATATGAAATAAAAGAAAATGAAAATAATTATTGAAATGTATGTACATAAGAATCGTGCAAATCTCAAACTCTGAGCTTAAAAACAAAGGATCGATAATATTCCTTGACTACAGTCTATACTTTATTCAGATAGTTCGACAAAAGATACACCTAGCAGTAAGATAATATGGTGGTTTTGAAGAAAGAAAGAGAAAAAGAGAAAAAGAGAGAGAGAGAGAGAGAGAGAGAGAGGAAGAAGAAAAGAGAGACAAGAATAGATTACATCTGGTGTAGAGGGGTATAGAAAGGGGGAGGGGAGAAGGGGTGTATTAAAATAATTCTTAATTTAGCGTTTATATTGTCGATCGAAATCATCCACGGTTATATATATATATATACTATGTAAGTATATATATATATACTTACTATACTTAACTTACTTTCTTACTAACTTACATGCGTGTAGTATAATCATCCTTAGAACGGTGTCAACTTAACTTCGATGAGGGTATTTGAAATAAACTTAACAAATCGATTATTTCAGTACCTTGTATGTTTCATAAAACCGAGAATGTATAAATCAATGAAAGTGGGTGGTGGGTATGTGGATTGTGTGTATCTTATGAACGTGCAGACAAATTTGCATTTATTTCAAAACGATAGGGGAGAAGAATCACGATCATCTCTAATGTTACGTAAAAGTTAAAATGCTTTGTATTATTAATAAAATAATTAAGTATAATAATTTATACTAACTGTCTCTCTCTCATTCTCTTTATATGAGTTTATATTGGAGAAAGGTTTAGAATTATATTCGTATTTTCAAATGAATTGTAATTGATTTGTCTTTTTTGTGTCATTTATTTCGTTCTAAATTAATTCGTTATAATATTTAATTTTTATAATTTTATAATTATTAATATTCGTCAATTAATAATAAAATTGAACGATTGAACACATGAATTTTGATTTTACAATTGAAAATTGTATGCTTTTATGACGTTCAATTGTATTTTTTTGTATTGTATGATTTTACATTTGACATCGAAATTTATTCTCAGGACACTAATTCAATCCTTTTTGCATCGATTAATATTTATCTTGTTTTTTTCTAAACATTCTTAAATTATTTTAAAAATTACGTTGAATTCGTAAGGAGTTAAAAACAAATATATATTCGATTGAATCTATCTATGCGTAAGCGTACGCTTGTATTTGTATTCAAAGTAAGTAATTAAAATACATTATTAAAACCGTGACAAAAAGTTAAAATCGTTTAAACGATACTTAAAGTGTCAGCATCGTGATTTTCGATGGTACGTATTGGGTAAGTTGTAGTAAAACGTAATACTCGATCTTGTATTATGACGGTATAATTTAAATCACCTGAAACCGGGTTCAGTTTGTTAATCAGAAAGCCGTTAGTATAACATGGAATGACCGAGTCGATATTTATACTCGTTTTATAAAATAAAAACGGTTTGAAAACGAGAGGAAAAGAGAAATATAAAGATAAAGAGATGGAATGAGAAAAGTTGAACGAATGTAAACGTTAAAATGAGCATTCGAATTACTCAGTGTGTTTGTATCCGTGCGTTTGTATTTGTGTGTTCGGTGTTGCATTAACTACTCGTTAACATGTTCATGGTTTTAATTATTAGCTGCCAATATCAACTGGTGTTACATTGTATAATTGTTACAACTCAATAGACAAATCTTTGAAATTAGTATTACCATGATTTTCTTCATATATATTTAGATTCGATTCCGTTTGTTAACAAGAAACAATTTTTTCTACTCTTTTTTCTTCTTCTATTAATATCGTAATACAATAATCAACGATTATCCAATTTATAATTTATAACGTGTTGATCGAATAACGTGTATTATTTATTCATTATTTTATTCTTATAAATAAATATCAAAATATATTGATTATTTTCTTCATTCACTTTTTCTCTAATATATTATATAATTAAAATCTATTATAATAAAAATTATTTATTTTATATTTATATAAATTATTTATTATATTTATATATAATAAAAACTATTTATTACTAAAATAAAATTTATTATATAATTCTAATAGATTTATTTGATTAATATTGAAAATAAAATATCTTTTACTTTTGTTTCTTTAAAATTATTTTTTCATTGGCACACGAGTATCGTTAGTTATAAATAAATGTTATATGATTAATAAATTGTTCGATATCATCACACATATTTAAAAATGTATATTCGAAAAGAAATTAATCAATAATTTTGTCGCACATTTATATAAGATATAATATATTTCCAATGATTTTGGGTGTTAACCGATTTACGTCACAATATAATGGCGATTTTTGCACTTTTGCACCGTAATAGAAAATTAGTATCGTCTTACCCACGGGAGTTTTTGGCAGGGACGACGAGTCCGTAGGACTGCGCCTAAACACGAAAAGCGAATAGCAGTATATAATGTCTATAGGTATATGGGATGTGCCGAGGGGTACGCCCACGATGGTCCTCCCAGTGTTTCTCAAACTTTTCAACCAATTAAATAACATTTTAAAACAGATAAAAATATATTTTTCATTAAGAGACAAAAATATATTTGTTTCACACGTTTGAAATGAATTATTTCACGAATTAAAACCTATCTGCCCCCCTCCTGCTTCCCCCCTCCACCATACTCTACCATTTTACATATTATTATTATAATTATATTCAAATGACGATGAAATTAAAAGTTTATTTCATTTGAATTCATTGAAATATCGTAAATGATTGAAAAAATATTTTCTAATATTCGTAACACGTACGTAGATACAAAGTAGGGTACCACTGTGTGGTACGAATTTACGAAAAGGGATCGTTGATGCACAGCCTGATTTCTGGCAAGGAGGGACCCTCCCCTTCGTCATCGGTACGAGTTTTAATGCGTTTTACGGCCTCGGCTAAAAACCCATTAAGGGCCCGTCTACGGGTGGGAGGACAAATGCCGTCTTCACCGTACCCCTTTTCTTTTTACCCTTTAAACTTTTACTATATTCACATTGGTCAAAATCATTTCTTATCTTCAAGTCTTTCAACATTTTTTTTATTCTTTTTTTATTAGCAACAAGATCGAGACTTTTTAATCATTAAATAAACGTCATTTTAAACAATGCGTGTTTCGTTTTATGAAATTATGTTTGTTGTTTAGAAAATAAATTGACGTTCGATGGAATGTTTCTTATTTTTTTCAATTAAATTACACAAGGTTTAGTGGGAATTTTAATTACAAGAAAAGTTAATTAAAATTTTTAAATAATAATATAATAATAACAAAAAATTTGAAGGTATTATAATTATTAATTATTCGTAATTGTGTGTGTGTGTGTGTATTCACGATTGAATAAAAATAAACTGAAAAGGGGAATTATATATATTGTAAAAAGAAAGTAAATAGAAAAAGAACAGAAAAAAAAAGAAAAAAACAAGAAGATTCGTTACCCGCAGAAATGTAGTTCGACTTCGTTTCGCACGACGAATTGCCACGATGAACATTAATGAACATGCGACCGACATTTTGACGGGGAATTCACGAGGATGAAAAGTGCGGGCACCAGCCGGCAGCTATCCATTTTTATCGTTGACATTCTCCAAATGTTGCTAAACCTATACATACTCCCATTATTTCTCACGTGTGCATACATTTTTCACTTTTACGAAAAAACTAATTGCAATCGAACCCGATCATCTGTTTTATCGATCGAACATTCGAAAAATTTCAAAACATCGAATTTATAAATCGTCTTTTTTTTCATTTACAATTTAATATTAATAAAAACAATAACAATTTAAATAATACAAATGTATTATTATTTTGTGTAACATTTATTTCCATGGATGCAATTGTGAGCAACGATTAATCTGATCATTGAATTTTATAAAAAAGAATGACACAATATTTTCGAACAATCGTATACAAATTTTATGAACAAAACATTGACTCCCCCCTCTTCTAACACGTCACAATATAACCTAAAATTTAATTAATGATATGAATATAAAATCACTGAATCCCTCATACAACATGTCACCAATAAACAAATAATAATAAAATTAATACAAACACAAATACCAATAATAATTGAATAAAACAAAAATCTATCGTACACCCCACTTCCCTAACCTTAAAATATTACCAAGCTGACGTAAGAGAAAATTATCTAACCTAGAAAAAAAAAAGCAATCAGAAAAATGAGTAAAAAATAAAAAAGAACAAAAAAATCAAGCCTAGCAGAAAAATTCCGTACCGGCGAAGCAAACAAAAAACAATCTACGATAAGATCTTCCCCCAGCCCACTACCCCTCCCCTCTACCCCACCGTAGAAATCCCCTATACACATCCTTAGAAAAAAAAAAGAAACTAATTAAATATAAAATTAATGGTACGATCGTAATAGCATACCTAAACGGGGAAACTAACAAAAATGTAGCTTCAATCAACGCATATCTCATTTCGAGTTTGCAAACGGAAGCTCGGTAGCTTAGTAAGGTCGTATTCCTTCGGCGTCGGATGCTGTCGCCGTTCATTAAGAAACGAATCCTCGAATGTTATGCTCGTTCGTTTGCACGAGCATCTCTCCTCTTCTTCCTCCTCCTCTTCTTCTTCTTCTTCTTCTTCTTCCAAGCACACGCGAATAGTTGTTCAACAACGACGTATATTAAAAGGTAGGTAAAAGATAAAGAAGAGAAGATTAAACTGAACGCGAAAGAGTAAAGAAAGAGAAAGAAAGCCAAGAAGAAGAAGAAGAAGAAGAAGAACACGAGTTGAGGGAGGGGGGGTTTAGGGGTAGGGGTAGGGGAAAAGTATTGGGGTGGGAGAGGTGGTTTTGCCGCCGCTGGCCGTGTACCGTAAACAAGTTTTATCCATCCGCCAGGGTAAAATAAATAAATGACGGTCGTGATGCAGTCCAGGGCCCGGTTACCTTCCTGCGCATACCGGGTGTTCACATCCGTGAAAACAGGCTTCGTAAATATGCACGTTTTATGCATCAATACCGAGCACCACCACCACCACCACCATCACCACCATCATCATCATCATCATCATCATCACTAGCAACCACTAACTCGGGCTTATGCTACTTCTTCTTTACTCGTTCTACATATTTCATTTCTTTTCATTATTATTATTATTATTATTTATTTCTTTTCTATTTTCGATGTACTTTTTTAATAGCCTTTTTTATATATAGATATGTATGTGTGTGTGTGTGTGTGTGTTTTTTTTTCCACGCTTATCTCTCCGTATGCATCTTTTTATTTTTTCTCTCTCTCTCTTTCTTTCGTTAGAAGCACGAGAAAGAAAGACAAAGGATGGGATCATTCTCGTTTCCTATCAAAGGGGTCGGGGGGAGGGACCAGGAGGGGGTTTCACGCGTTACACACACCACTACCGTATTTTTATATATTACTCGTGTTTTGTTTGTGTAAGTTGGTGATTTTTTTCTTTTCTATGGTTGTATAAAATTCCTATGTAACGACTACGACGAGAATGCAGATGATGATGATGATGATGATGATGATGATGATGATGATGATGATAATTCTGATAACGACGATAGTAACGATGACGACAACGTAACACGCGTGGATCATTAATCTCATACTTTTTAATACTCTTATAGAACTTCTTTTTCATATTTAGCGACACGAAACGATCTTTGCGAGATTAATTTATACCAATCTTTGATCCTAATGACTTTTTTTTTCTTACTTAACTTCGCGTATTTTTATATTAGATTGAAATTTTTTTAATATTATACCAGGAATAATAATAATAATAATAATAGTAATAGAAAAAAATTGAGTATTGTTTAAAACAACAAGAACAAGAACAACAACAACAACATTAAAATAATTGAGATATTATTTGCTATGGGCTAAATTCCGCTTGGTTGAACATGTATGAGTCAGTAAGTATTAAGTTGGTCTTTGTTTCAAGTGCATATAAGTGCATTCACTATTGCATAAGAGAGATAGACATTAGATTGAATTCTTGGTAATTGTGTTTCTGTCAAAGTAAAGTTGCCGACACGAGAGATAATACGGTTTTTTAAATTATCTACTTCTATTTATTTATTTATCTATCTATCTATCTATTTATCTATCTATCTATTTATCTAGCTAGCTATCTGACTTTGTTTCTATCTTACTCTCTTTCATTTGATCTATCTCTTTCTATTTCTTAACCAAGAAACACACGATGAACGATGAAATAGCAGGGTAAACTGGATATTAATGCAGGCAGAGTCGTCCACGACGACGACGACGATGAAGACGACGCCAGGAGGGAGTGGACAATTATGAATTGCATGTATAATAATATGTATATGTATGAGTAACACACTTATGCATATTCATCAAATAATTCGCATGACCCCGTATGTAAGATCTCAAAACTGATTGGTACTTTTAATAACAAATGTAACCAAAAATTTGCTTTAAATTTCTTCGATTCAAATCTGTTCATTTGTTTCAACTTCCATGTTTCTCTTCTTTTTATTTTGTTTTAATTTAAATTTAAGAAATGTTAAAAAAAATATATATTCGAATGATTTCATACTGATTCATACTGATTCATACTGATTCATAATGATTCTCTTATCCTTATTTTTGTTTTTAATTAATATTTAAAAGTTCAATTATAATTGATTATAGAATTTCAACGATATGTATATCACTTTCTTAAAATTATTAATTTGAATCGTAAGAAATTGTTATGAGAAATATTTTTTAGCGAATTATTTAATCAATTATGACATAATAAAATTGTATCTTTCGTATCATTCGATATGGGGGGGGTGGGAGGAAAAAGGAAACAAATAAAAGAATATGAAAATAAATGAAATAAAAAACAAATATATATATATATGCACGGATATACGCGAAGAATAGGATCTCTTTTTAGAGAATCGTTTTTCTTAACTCAATTACAATGCCGACGGTGCTTTTAATGACTCTCGTAATTACGCTAAGGCAATGTCAAAGTTAATTAAACTTGTCGGGATCGCTATCTCACTTTCGTGTCGCGTTGTTCGGTGGGGTCGTTGAAGCTTCGCCTTGCTTCGAAAAGAAAGAGAAAGAGAAATGAATAAAAAAAGAGAAAAAAACAACAAGAAAAAAAAAAAAAAACAAGAAAAAAGGAAAAAAATTATGGCGACTTCCGAGATAGTTGGAACGCGCGATTTTTAACGAGTTTCGGAAGTCCGAGTTAGAGATGTGCGGAAAAAGAAGAACAAGGAACAGGGGAGAGGTGGGGGTAAGGGGTCGAGGGCAGGGGGAGGGGATTTGCAGAATTTCGAAATAAGCAAACAACAGGGTTACGTGGGGTGTCGTTAGAAAACGGAAGAAACCAATAAGAATCGCGTATGTATCTCTTCTTTTTTTTATCTCGATAATCATCGAATTTGTGTCAAGGTCGTGGTTGGTTAACAATCGTTGCTAATGTTGTTTCTCTGTTTTTTTTTATTCTTTTTCTTTTTCGCTCAATTCTATTCAAGATTAATCGGAATTTTGTTCGGTACTCAAGTCGGATTAAATATTTCGAGAAATAATTTAGTAATGTATGAATTTACAGTGGTGGTAGGAGTGAGGGTAATAGTTAAAGTATGAAATTGGCAAATTCGATTGGTGTTTTGAAGTCTACTTGCATTACTGAGATGAAAGATTAATATAAAAATCAATATTTTCGTATAATCACGTAACAATAACTATTATTATATTAATATAAATATTTTAAACAACAACAACAATAATAGTAATAATAATAATGTCAGAAAAGACCGAATTCTTATCAAAGCGTATAAAAATCAGTGTACAACTTCCTAAGGAGTATGTTTGCGTCTAAACAAAATTCTCAATAAATACAACAGATATACAGATAACCTGTAACACTGTATAATCTGTATAACACTGTATAACACTGTAAATATGTTCCTAGAAAATGACGCGTTGTGTGAAACCGTGTTATATGAGAAACCAGAGTTTCATCATTTTAAAGTAATTTAAAGTGTTAATCAAAAATCGTTTTATACGGTGCCGTAAAAGTACAGTGTTGCACAAAAGTTTGTCACAAATTTTCTTATCTTGTCATAGCCAAACCGTATTACAGGGATGCCGTGTTGTAAAAAGACTATCTGTAATTCTTTTGGCATTAGGATTACAGTTATTTTTTTTCTTTCTTACTTTTATTTTTCTCTCATTCTATAAAACAGAAAGTTTCACGCGGAAGAAAGGATCGAACATCACGAACACGAAAAGTCACAAAAGAGGTGGTGGTGGTGGTGGTGGTGGTGCACCTTTGGTGCCTGAGTGTTCTTAACGAGCTTCGAAAGTCTTCCAAAGTCATAAAGATCGTTTCCTTGCGATTTCGTGCTCACGCTTATGAACACGAAGGGAAGCGGAGAAGCTCGATCTACGCTCGCTTAACGTCTTTAACAAGTAAATTCCATCTTGACGCTCTCCCTCTCTCTCTCTCTCTTTCTCTTTCTTTCATATTCACATTTACACATACACATAGACACACATAAGACACACAGAAACATACTTTCATATTTACTCATATTCTCTCATACTCTCTTTCTCTTTCCTTTACGTTCACATTCACACATTCACATTCACATTTACACATGCACTTAGACACAGATAGGACACATAGAAATACACTTTCATATTTTCTCATATTCTCTCGTACTCACTGTTTCATTTTATCATCTCATTCACTCGTTCACTTTTACTAGAGAAATAAAACGATAAAGATGAAGATGAAGATGAAGATGAAAACGAGTTGAGTTGAGTCGAGTTGAGTTGAGCTGAGTTGAAGATGACGAAGCTGGATGAGAATCGAAAGATCTCTTCCGTATGGTGAAGTTGAAAGACGATATATTCGAGCGACCGGTTACTGTAGGAGGCCTAATTATCAAAGTCGTAAGGGCGACCAGCTAATGAGGCCGCCTCGTTACGATCTGTCGATTAAAATCGTACCGGCCATTGCTCTCTTCACTTTACCATATAATCTTCCTTCTTATACTTTTTCTTATTTTTCCTTCATATTCTTTTTCTACTTTTCTGTCATTTTTTTTTCTTTTCCTATGTTCCTTTTTATCATATGATGTTTATTATTTATTTCTTATATATGTATATGGTGGTTGAGTATCTAAAAGATTATTCAACTGTATGTTCTTTATTTAGATCTGATTTTTTATTTTTTTATTTTCTTTTTTGATAAAAATTGTTTAAAAATTGTTAATTATTTCATTATAGCAAAGAATGAGATAGGATACTATTAGTATTATTAATTATAAAGGTTGCTATTTGTTGGATCAGTATTTGTATTAAAATATTAATATAATTTATAAATTAACAGTATTGTACTCTAAATAATAGAAAAATAATTAGTATTATTAATGTTATTAATATTATATTAGGTTAATAATATAATTAATATTTTAAATAGATAATAATAGATAATTTTAACCTATAAAATACTGGTTACTGAACAAAATAATGCTCAAATGATTTGAATAATTTAATAAATAAATGAAATATCGATCCATGTTAAAATAGTAACACAATATGAATACAATAAACTATTTAAAAGATATTTAAGTATTAAAAAGAAATGAAAACGTGGCTAATAGTCCACGAAGTTAACCTAAAAAAATACCTAACCTAAAAAAATACTGGTTACTGAAAAATATATTGGCAATAAATGTTCACCATTTGAACCAAATAATGATCAAACGAATTGAAACGTTTAATAAATAAATGAAATATCTAACCAAGTTAAAATATGAATATAATAAACGACTTTAAAGATATTTAAGTATTAATAGGAATGAAAACGTGGCTACTAGTCCACGAAATTAGATAATTAGCAACTGCGAAGGATCGTTACTCGACTCGGCTATAATCAAAAGTGTAAAACTCTCGAGGTGCGAGTTGGATGAGTTGGACCGTTAAACGAAATAAAAAGAAAAACAGAAAGAAAGATAGCCGGAAGATGATGAAGAACAGAAACAAGGATAAGATTGGACCAAAATCATTGTACCTAACAAGCAAGTGCTTCTATAATAAAGACCAACAACAACAACAAAAAAGTATAATCCAAGATGCGAGAAAAAAGGCAAAAAATAAAATAACTATAATAATAATAATAATAATAAGAAGAATAATAAAAAAATAAATAAGGGAAGAAAAGAACAGAAAAATGACAAAAAAGGAATAGAATTTTACGAGTAAAGAAGTCTCCTTTTCGAGAGGTACGAAACTTCAAGACTTTCTTTTATGGGTAAACTCTCCTTTGCGAATACCTTCTTCGTCGTTAGACACGATGGAAGGGAAGCTTTATGGTTTCGTTCGCGGACTCAGTACTTACTTACTTTACCTTGGACCGCCCATTCCAACGGCAACCGTGCACAGTTTTCTCTCAAGTTTTACCCATCGGTGATCTTCAAACTACTACTCTCGCATGATGCGAGAAAGAAACATTTTCTATAATATTTTTCTTACAGAAAATAGAAACTCTCTCTTCACCCCTCCCTATCCTCTTATTTTTATAATTTCCACCAACGTATATCGTATTATTTATTAAATATAAACATTTTTTTTAAATCGCATGTATTAAATAATTGAAAAGCCGGTTAAAAATAATTTGTACGATTCGAAATGAAAAAAACAGTCTGTCAATTTGATAGGAACAAATGTTAAATCAATTAGAAATTTGAATAATTAAGAATAACGTATGGAAAAAGAAAAAGAAAATAAATAAATTAAGCTTGCAGTACAATTTGTTGGGGGCCATTTTATCGGAGTGTATAAAAAAGAAAGTGTGAAGGGTTCGGACCTATCGATGAGTGTCGAAAGGGCCACAAGGAGAACCCATTGGTTAGATCCTTTTTTTTCCAACTCGTCATCCTTGTACACTCTGATTGGTCGGAAGGCGATTCACGTCTCCCCTCTTTTTTTCTTTCTCTCTCTTTCTCTTTCTCTTTCTGTCTCTTCTATCTCTCCATGTCACGGTGAAATTAAGCGTGCTTTTAACACGGTCCCCATATTTGGGACCCCTTTTTTTTCAAGAGCACACAAGAAGAAGAAGAAGAAGAAGAAGAAGACCGCCAACAGCGATCGATTCTCCTCCAATAACACGCGACCACTTTTTCTTTACGATGACAAAAGAAACATGGCGCGTGTGCTTTCACCAAGAGTAGTATTATTATCTTATCTGATATCTTTTAGATTATTATTTCGATATCTTATTTTCATACTTCCATTTTTTCATTTATTCGTCGTTATAATTCAATGGTATTGACAATAAGTTGCTAGTGGTCATGAATTATTGTCGGATTTTAATCATTTAACACAATTTTCATGTTATAAATTATTGATTCATATATATGATTTATGAGTATTAAAATATTTTTTACTGCAATATAATCGTCGTATACAAGCTTCTTATTCCGATCATATTAATTTATTGTTCTTTTTATTACTTCAAATTATTACGTTGCTTTTAATCGTTAGTTTCATTAACTATGATATCTTTAATTATCATGTTGAAAATAAAAATATCCAATAAAATATTTGATTTAATTCATAATTATCGATGAAATTCAATTAAATTCATATACGGGTCTAAACGTTAAGTGAATCACAATATTCCAATAAACGTTGATATACTTGATATTTTCCATACAAATATTTCCAATCGAGAAAAAAAAGAAAACATAAAAAACGAAGTTAGGTTCGGAGCGAGGTTGATTTGGGGAAATGAAAAAAAAATAGTATTAAATTCCTAGAGAAGCTCGAAGCATAATTTACAAATTCGCCCGTGCATGGATAGGAAGAAGAAAGCGTATTGCTGAGTTCAGGGTAGCAGAACGAATTTAATGGTACGTCGTCGACACGCTGGTTGCTTCTCTTTCCCCCCCTTTAACCTTCCTTTTAAAGTAGTATATATATATAGTATATATATATATATAAACCTCATAAATAACATCAGCAACAACAACAGAACAAGAACTAGCAACAGCAAAAGCAACAGTCTGTCTTTCGACAGTTTTAAAACGCATACAAATGCAATGATAGTTGCAACAGTATACTTCATATGTGTATGAGTATGTGTTTATGTATGTGTAGGACCTACCCTTCCGGATGACAGACGAACAGCGGAGTAGTTGTACGCATTGATGCGTATGAAAAAGCGCGCGCATGTCCGCCATGACTCGCCAGTAGCACGCGAGCGAACTAACAAATGAACGAACGAATGAACGAACGAGTAGTATACTCGGTAGCATTAGGGAGAAATATTCAGATGGACCTGCGGGGCCCCATTGTTATTCTACCGTGAAAACGGCCGACGTTGTTACCTTTTATTAGTGTAATTTGTCCTATTAACCGTTTCCCAAGCCTGCTTGGTTGCTTGCTTGCTTGCTTAGTTGGTTGGTTGGTTGGTTGGTTGGTTGGTTACTTACTGCTTTACTTGCTTGATACGTTCACCTTTTCTTCAACGGCTTTCCCTTCTGATCATTTTACTGGATAAAAATCGTCAAGGCATCTGACTCAGTTCTTATTTCTTCATACATTTTTCTAGATCCATCCTTTTTTTTTTCTCCACGATCTATTCGTATTTTCTCATAATTTATCTTACGAACCGAGACATATTGGAAAAATCTTTGCGCTTTTTTATTGTTTTTATAGAATATTTGATCATTATCGAGATGATTTAATGATTTATCAATGTGGGAATATATTTTGAGAGAATTTTATAACATTGTTTTTGATATTAGAATAATGGTAGCGTTGATTTTTTGGAATTAGAAATATTATTAAAATTAATTTTGCGCATCTGTCTTGCATATATTTGATAATAATAATTACTTAATAATTGTCACGTGATTAAAACTAATACAATTTCTCTGATATAATAATCCAATATAACTTTCTATCATACGAAATGAAAAAGAAAAAAAAGATTAAATTTATTAAATAATGAGCATACAATAAATAATAACACCTTAACTTTCTCTAAGATAATAAATTTCAAGATAAATTGTAAAACAAGTAGTATTGAAACTTTAAATCTTCGTGTAATCGCAGATAGATTAAAATCATTGCGATATCATCTATCAGGATTCATGATTAATTCGATTATTATTAATTTTTATTCTCACGAAGGATAGACATTTATGATTTCATTCGTAGCTTCCACGAAGTTTCGATGTTACTTGGTATATCTGTGTGTAACAGTACGTGTTAAAGTTCTTTTGAAAGGAAGGAAAGATGGTGGGGCCCACGCCTCGATGAAAGTTCTCTTCTCTGTTCTGTGGTTCTGACTCACCGATTGAGATTAATGAAGGTGCGCCTTAAAGGCGCCGGGAAAACGATTCCTAAGGTCAAACCATACACATTGTCTTCCATATGGTTGACTGTGCGAAAATCTCAAGTAACACAATGTGATTTCTTATTCATTAAAAAGATGTCAACGTCTTTATATATAATTTAAACTATAATTTTTTTTTTTTTAAACAATATTTTCTTCGAGTACGAGAATTTTTTTTTATCAATCGAATATTATATTCAGTTAAGAAAAAAAAACATCTTTCTTTTATTAGTTGGGAAAATTTTCATTTGCAACATTTCCATTAATAAAAAAAAAAAAAAACATTCGTAAAAGACAACGTCAATGAAAAATATTAGTAGATAAAAAATAAATAAATAAATAAAAATCGTTTAAAAAATAATAATCCACAAATTTTGTTAGAAAAATAATGAAAATGAATGATGAAGTGCAGATGAATTTCACTTTCATACACGCTTCTAAAGAATTCACTTATTCGCATATCTAATATTTGCAAAAGAGAGAGAGAGAGAGAGAGAGAGAAAGAGACTACTATTGGAAACTTATGTGAATGAGCGTAGGCAAGTGCGAGAGAGAGTAATACACGGTGTATCATAGTTAGCCATGGTGATCGTGTTCTGCGATAACATCATCCACCTTCTTCTTCTTCTTCTTCTTCTTCCTTTTCTTCCTTTTCTTTCTTTTCTTCCTTTTATTCTCTGTGTTCGTAAGACAAGTTACATAACATTACCTTGCCGTTAAAGACGAAACAATGGTCTCACGTGAGACAGCATGAGGTGCCAGAGATAGACGATATCTCGAAGCTATCCAAGTTCTCTAACACCGGACCACATCAAGCGGCTCTTTTCACGCGTCCCCATAGCCGACGTTTCGCTTGGACGCCTAAGTTAATTACCGATTAATCGTTGAGTGCTAAGACATTGGCCTCGTACATATAGATACCACGATTATCTATATATTATTAAACAATAATAATAATAATAAGAAAAAAGTCATTAATAATAGACAATTACGATATTTTATCTTATTCTTTTTTCCCTCGGGGTTATTCATCAATTATATTTATGATATTAGTCATCAATACGGTTATTAAGACATTTGGTTTAAACAAATACTCGATTGTATATTAGTTCATTTATATTTAAACATTGATAATTATTGTTAATATATTATTTATTGTTTCTTTCATTTATGGTATGGTAATCGTTCACGAAAGTTTTCATTTTTCATTTGCATACTCTCAGTTTCATTTGCACTCTCTTATAAAGTACTCATTTGTAGATTAGTATAATAAATTTATATTTAAAATAATTGATACTCGTGTTAACATATTATTTTTGTTTCTTTCATTTACGATATAACACAATCGTTCACGAAACTTTTCATTTTTCATTTGCATACTCTCAATTTCATTTGCATGCAATTTCATTTGCATTACCTTAAAAGTACTCAATTGTACATTACTCAATTTATATTTAAAATTGATACTTATGTTAAACATATTAATTTTGTTTCTTTCATTAACAATAGAAGAAGATTCGTTCATGAAAATTTTCATTTTCATTTGCATACTCTCCTTTCATTTGCATCCTTTTTAATCGATAAAAACTTTTCGTTTTAATTAAAAGAAAATGTTATTAGACGTATATAAAATAGATTTTTGTGCAAATATGATAAAACAAATATATAATAATAATTACTTCATTAAAATTTTATTCGAACATTTTGATTTATTGATAACGAAATGTGGTAGAACTAATTGAAAAAAAAAAGAAAAAAAAAAGAAAAACAAAATAAGGTGGTAACAAAACGAAATTGGAAAATCCTTTACTCGCATTCATTGTTCGTATCGCGTAGGTTCAATAGAATAAGCAAACAATTTATTACGCCTACACCTCGAGGCGCATCCCATAGTAATATTATCGTTGATCGCTCGTTGCTTCTTACAAACGATCGAAACCACCGATCGAGAAGAGCTTCCATGGAGAATTTAACGCAGCTCTTGCCGCCGGTATCTCGGCCTCGTAATTTTCCTCTCTCGTTACGCGTTTCCCTTCCTTTTATTTATTTCCTATCTCTCTCTCTCTCCCTCTCTCTGTCTGTTTGTTACTCATACGTTCGCAGTAGTTCGAAGAATTTGCTTTCGTTAGTTTTTTTCTTTTTCTTTTTTCTTTTCATTCTCTACTAGAAATAATATCCTATTCGTTCGAAATTGTTGTCGATGGTCTTGCTAATTTCACAAAAGTTTCAAAAAAAAATTAGTTTAATCACACACACACATTTTTTTATAATTTTTATATCATTTTACAATTTCATTTGCAACCTCTTATTTCCTATCTCTCTTTCTCTACGTTTCTTTATGTTAATTTTGTTGTTGTTATCATTTCATTTTCAATTAAACTCGACCATTGAACTTTACTTGAACATAAATAATAAATTATTTTGTATAAATTTATATTTAATTTAATATAAAAACGTAATCGTACGTAAGATTTGTACGATAGTTAAAAACAAATTCATCGATAATAAATCTAGCAAACAAAACGTGTTTTAAACGAAACAAAAAGAATTCAAAGATTTTCTATACACAATCGACAAAAATTCTGTTAGAACGTGACGCATTTTACACGGTAGCAAATTGAACGTTGCATCAGTGTTGGTAAAAGTCCGACAAAGTTGCTAACCTTCTTGTCAGGATGTTGAGTATCGCATTCATTGCATTCCCGTTGGTATATCCTTCCTTCTTAACCTTCTTAAGAAAAGAATAACAAAAAAAAGAACAAAAAAAAAAAGCAAAGTAACATCCTAGGCACGAGATAAATCCTAGAACGAGCGGTAATAGGGCTAACTGTTGGGAATCTTCTAACCGGTGTTAAGTTGAGTCTTCTACTTGCGTTATATGTGCATCATACACCATCGTAAGTATAAAACAGAAAATATAATACACGTTACATTGTTATATATACATATATACATATATTTATAGGTATATGCTACACCAAGTATTATACATAAATGTAGAAGTCAAGTGTATATATACCGTAGAAAGATTTCTGGAGCGATAAAATCCTACGAGCGAGGAACTCATGTCCCGTAACTATCTACTTGTACGGTCTACTCCTTTTCGTGTGCTCACCCACTCGAAGGCCTTTACGAAAGACGAATGAGAGTAAGAGAGAGAGAGAGAATGAAACTACGAAGACGACATTTTCCAGGAGAACGACTCACCACTAAGCTGGCCGAGTAAAAGCGTGAAATTACTGCCAACCTAACTAAAATTACCCCCTTTTCATCTTCCCCCTCTCTTCTTTCTCTTTCTTTCTTTCTTTTCTTTTCTTTTTTTTTTCTTTTCTTTTCTTTTTATTTTTCTGCTCTTACTTCGACCGGATTCTTCGTTACGAATCCCTTTCCTAACCTATCTTCTTGTTCTTTTTCGAATCGATGCAACAGCTCGGAAATTGTCATACCGTTTCCCGTTGGTATGTTGGATTACATCTTAAAGAAGTATTTTGGGTAATTCACGAAGATCACGTGTGATTATACGAATCATCCCCTTTTGTTTCCCCTCCACTTTTATCCCCCCACTCTTCATTACCTTTTGTTCTTTATTCAAGGGGATTACACGGTTTGTTTGTTTTCTTTTGGATTTTGTAATGAACGTAATTGAATTTGTATTTTTCATTTCTAGGGACGATCGTTTGTTAAATCAGGATTCATTTGCAATTAAATTTGCAAATGAATTTTTTCGTATTCTTTTTCTTTTTCTTTTTTTTTGTCTGTCTTCTACACTTACTTCAATCTACTTTCGTAACTACTGACACATTTTTCTGTTTCTTTCTTTTTCTTTTTTTTTTTCGGTAAGTCAGACGAATTAGTCTCGAGGATTAATTTAACATTTGACCCGAAAGCTCGAGCTTCGTTGAAGATTTTTTTTCTTTTCTCTCTTCGCAAAGTCTTGCCAACTTTTGTATTATTCAACGTGAAAATCACGAAAAATTCGCGTTTTACTTTTAATATATCGTAGTAATTATTAAATAAAAAAGTGAGAAATACTTTCTTTCAAGATCGTATCGGATTTTTTTAATCGAATGAAAGATTTTGAAACTTTGAGAAAATTTCGAAACGTCGAAAACGATTGACAACTTTTTTTGACGAATTTCATTCGATCGTATAGCTTCGTACTCATAAACGTGTGTTAATGAAATCAGTAAAAAGTACTTAACAAGTTTTACGACTGATAAATTATTAAATCGTCGTAAATTAAAGCGACGTATTACCGAGTCATATAAGTGGTATCAACTCGGACGTTTAAGGATCGTTAAAATGTGTCTATAATCTTAGCTAACTGTAACGAATACATAATGGGTTGAATAATCCTGTTAAATAATTTTCGTGATTTAGGATTTAATAACTTCATTAATATCTGATATTTATATTATCACAAATTTGGGAATATTTCAATTTAAACAAATATTTTGCAAAATATCTTATAACAAAATATTTATTAAAAATATTTAACGAGCAACACTAGCAGAACGATTAAAACAACCTGTCCAATTAGTTTAGAATGCAAATTGTTAAAGATTGAACATTACGTTTAAATAATAATGAAAAAACAAATAATGTTAATCGGATGATTAAGAGACGACTATAAATTGTCAACAATTGGTAATAAGAAAAAAGAAAAACAAATAATCTGATAAACATCAATCTAATTATCACACCTGTCCAATTAAAAACGTTCTACAATTTATTCCAGAACAATCAAACAACACATGATCAACTACTCAGATAATTAAGACAACTGTGTAATAACATGAGTAAAAGGTTAATACGATTCCTTAAGATTTAGGAACTAACTACTTGATCATTCCCTAACAATTTAGTTAATTATCACACCTGTCCAATTAAAACGTGCTTATACAATTTGTTCAGGATTGAGACAAACAAACGTTTCGAAGAACCTGAAATAAGATAATTCGGATAGAAACCTTTAACAAGGAACAATGAACAACGTGTTAACATATGTAAAATTAAATCAACAATTTGTGAAGAAAGTTGAGATCGTTAAAAACGTTGATAAAACGTTTCTAAGCCCCCACCACCAACCCTACCCCCACTCTTAAACCTGTCCAATTAAAACATGTTTACAATTCGTTCAGTATTAGCAAACAAACATCTTGAGGAACCTGAAATAAGATAATTCGGATAGAAACCTTTAACAAGGAACAATGAACAATGAACAACGTGCTAACATATGTAAAATGAAATCAACAATTTATGGGGAAAAGTTTAAAATCGTTAAAAACGCTGATAAAACGTTTGTCCCCTACTCTTACCCCCCCCCTCTTAGCCAGAATGATAAAACGTTCCCATGTCCCCATGAAGAATTAGCTCGGGCAAAGAAGTTTCCTCAAGAGAATCGTGGATGGAACGGAGTGCTCGTTTGTAGGTGGATACCTTCGTCACGGTGAGCGGTTCGCAGCATGGTTTACCGGACAATCGTGGTGGACGAGCTCGAGGACGATGAGAGAAGAGAAAAGAAGAGACAAGAGAGTAGAAACGAATGGCGAAAGAAGGAAGGAAGGAATGAAGGAAGGAAGGAAGGAAGGAAGGAAGGAGAATAGGAGGATAGAAACGTTTGTGAGAGAAGAACGGGACAGGGGGCAAGAGGAAGGGAAGTAAATAGGAGGGTAGGAGGGGTGAGGTGTGGTGAAGTGAGGTGAGGTGAGGTGAGGTGGGATAGAAGAAGGGATCTTCTTCTTGGTAAAGGAGGAAGAGAGGAGGAGAGGAGGAGGAGGAGGAGGAGGAGGTGCAGAAGTTGGACGAGGATGACCGTGGGGTAAGGGGATTGTCGTGCTGTGCTCATCGAGGTGTAGATCCTCGTCCCCTGGGTCGTTCCTACGTTGTGGTCAGCGTCCCACTAAGCCACGGTCACGTTTACGTTATGCCACGAACATTGTCATACGTGAACAAATTCATATAACCTTTATTTTTTATTACTATACACGATTTTTTTAATATGTTGGGAATAGAATTATCTTCTTTTTTTTGGGTGATACGAGGGATTGTCATATTTTTAGGGAATACTGTAGATGTTTGATTCTGATCATGGGAACGTAAGTTAAGTTATTGGATAATTATTTGATGGGATAATTGGTGTATAGATAATTTGATTTGAAAGTGGTGTACAGTTTGCGAAAACGGGGGGGTCAACTTTGTTAAGACATAAGATTGATTGTTAATTAAATTAACATTAGTTCTGTTAAATAGGAATCTTAAAAATCAGACATACCCAATTAAGAATATCATAAAAATCATAAACCCTTAGCTAAAAAGAATAAATAAAAACATAGGTTACTAGTCATCTTATTTGTCGAGTTTTTAGAATCCAACCCCCCCCATTTACGTTAGTTTACGGATTAAGATGTAACTCGTATACCTGTAACAAGTAGAAACCGATAAAGTCTAAAGAGACTAGTTAGAGATCGAACGTGTTCAAAGTTGAATAGAAGAAGTTTAAAAGAAAACAAAATAAAACAAAACATGAGAGATTACAAATAAAAATAATACTTGGATAGGATGATAAAAAGAAATAAATAGTATAGTGGTTCGGTACCCTTTACTTCGTGGAAACGGTAAAGCCCATTTGGAGAAGCCGCCGGTCGGCCGGCTTCGCGCTTCGTCGGACCGCGAGAGCGTTTCTGGACTTTTACGGAAATCGGGAAACCTGGATGGATAGATGGATGGTAAACTCACAGTCTATAGACGGCTGCCAGGCCATGGACGTACCTACCATGTTAAGATAGAACCGCCACGTATGCACATGCACCTGCCTCGCGTGCGTGAGCTCAGGTAAACTCGCACGAACAAACTCAGCCAAGTGTTCGCGAACACTTCCTAAGTTGGGTTAAAGGATTAAAAGGAAAACAACAACATCAAAAAAATTAACGACACACACAGACACACACACAGATATACACATGGTCGTTGGAGATTGAGATATCGTTGGGTTAGGTGAGTTAACTTAGCAAGATTCAATTTCAACTATTTCTTTTTTTTAAGCACCTTCTTTATTCATACTTGTTGTCATTGTCCTCTGATTACCGGTTTTCTTTCTTATTCGATCAGTATCGATAAAAGTTGCACTGTGTACTTTATAGTTTAGGATTGCGTTGACGAGTTTCCATAAGAAACAAATATAATCTTAAATGATTATTGTTATTGGTTTAAATAATTGTTCGAGGATAGTTTATAAACTTTCTTATCCATACCTGATTGATAATGTTGTTTCCTTTTTTATATCAATTTCATACTTTAAGTCAACTAATTTGGTATTGATGATAATAAATGATTCTGTTAGATTCCTGTTACCTCGAGGAATATGGTGGAAGTGTCTAAGCATCCTGTTTGACTATTAAAAACATAAGCAACGAGGTTGAACGAGCTAAGAGATATTCACAGGGGACTTGAACGGTGCGAAATGATGCAAAGAGGTGGGACTCGTTGAAGGAGGGTGGGATGGGGGTTTGGTGGAGGGGGGAAGGAGTACACTGTGGAAGTCAGGATCGGTTCCTATGCATGCGATTGCATGCGGATGAATAGGGCCTTTGTGTCTTGCGAACGACAGGCGGTACGATATACAATAACGGTGCCTTCAGATTTCTCACGTAATGCAGGTCCACGTTCTTTCCAATGACGCCTTCCTTCTTTTCGCAGCTTGCTCCTAAATTATTTCTTTCTTTTTATCTTACTTTAAAGTTACTTTTTTTAATTGGTCAAGATTTTATTATCTATATTTGTATCGGTATGTTGATTATAATTATACGTTTAAAAAATAATATTTAAATCTCTGTGTAAGGAAAGATTATGAATTCGAAGATCATTTTAATCAAATTTTAATAGATTTTAATTGGAAAAAATAATAATTATATTGAATTTCAGTTTTTTTTAACTTTTAGTAGATTAAAATTATTAGAATATTTGTATAAAATTATCGGATGTTTTTAATCGAAATGAATCATGTTTGAAATAAATATTTAATTGAATAATAATATTATAAATTGAATAATAATAATGTGTTATACAAAAACTGACGAAATAATAAAATCTCACATAGATTATTTAAATAATCGATTAAACGAAAATCTTGATCCCTAAACTAAATTTGAATATCTTTTTCTTATCCCAAGTAATACCGTTAACAAACGAAAATAATCTTTCCTACTGGAAATAGGAAGAACACACGAAAAAACGATGAGCATCGATTGGTATTCCAATAGACGGAAAAGGGTGTGAAATGTAAAATAAAAGGAATTGAGAGAAGAATAGAACGTATGATGTAACACAACACACATATTAACCGGCTTTATGACTTACATATGAATATGCATATAGAAATAAATTAAAGAAAAAAAAAAAAAAAAGAAAAAGAAAAGAGAAGAAAAGAAAAGAAAAGAAAAGAAAAAGAAGGAAGAAAGAAGGAAGGAAGGAAAGAAAGAAAGAAAGAAAAACAAAAAAGAAGAAAGAAAAAGGAGCGAGAACAAACGTTAGTTAAACAAAAGATCGAACCGATGTTGGTGAGGCCTCGTCTACCGGCAACACTTCGTGTATTTCAATCGTCACGGTTGTCAATCGTTGTTGTCAACTGTTGTGTCATGCGATACGTGAGCTCACTGCTAACTAAATTGTCTTTTCGATTTTACCAACTTTTATCTCTTCCTCGTTTTTAGGATATTCTAAAAAAGATAAAAAAAAGACACAATAAAGAAATATAAATAAAAGAAAATTCGAAGTTATCAACGAATCTTGGTATCAAATAACCTTTTGAATGCTATGGGCGCATATATGCGTCCAACGAAAACAATCCGAATCTACTCAGGACTCATATACGCGCTTATCAATTTATTCGATTATTCGTCTAACGATTTTTATCCAATTTTTTCCACTTTTTATCTATGATAAGAAAAAGTTAACGATTTATTTCGAAAAAATTTAATCAACGATCATCCGCACAAGTTGTTGACCTACTTTCGTTTCGAATGAAACAAAATTGTTTTTTCTTTTTTTTTTCACGTCACAGAAAGTTCACGAAAGAAGAATACTGTTCCGGTAAATTTTCCTTTTCGTGGCGGGACGGGGCGGGAGTGGGGGGAACAAACGAGGCGCAATTAATTATACCAAAAATTTCATTTTAAACTCGCGCACAAATGTGTGCACAATACGTACGCGTATGTATAGTGCTTATTAAACTGGAATAACCACGGATGGAAAAGTTATGCCAACGTTGTTGGAAGTGAACGATTGTTCTCTCTCTCTCTCTCTCTCTCTCTCTCTCAAAACTGTGTTGGTGCGATCGTAATCGCGCATAATCGTAACAAAGCGCGACGGCTCCGATTAAAAGCTTTTCGTTGCGCTTCCGCGTGGACTTTTCCCCCTACTGACCCCCCAAACCCCCCCTAAACGCCCCCTGTTCCCCGCTGCCACCTTCATTTCCACCCACCCCCGCCATTCTTCATTTTAATATCGTGCGCATCGTTGCACGAACTTTGAAATGAGCGATGGAATTAAAAAAAAATTACATACACACACGTACACACACACACACACATATGCGCGCGTACACACATTAGCGTGAAAGAAGAGGAATAAAAAAAATGTGACATAACTGACATCAAAGTGTCGGAGTATAAATAGGAAACGTGAATATATTATCATATTAATAATGGATTTGGAATTTGGAATTTTTAATATATGATAAACTAATTTAATTAGAATGATAAATTGTTGATCTGTAGATTAGAATTTATAAAGTATGAGTGTTATTTTCTTTTTCTTTTTTAAGTTAAATTATTGCAACGCTGTAATAAATTCTAATCTATTATAATAATTGAATATTACATTAAATATTCTATTATATATACTAAATTAGGATCTATTAATATTGAACTATACCAACTTCCTAACTATACATATTGAACCATATCAAATTTCAAACTTATAAATATAAAAATCATACTAAATCAAACTCAACCAATATAATACAACATTAAATCATGTAATCTAATAAAAAAGATTTTAAATATATAACAAACAAAATCATATATATGAATAAAATTACAAATATAAAATCATATACATAAATTATGGAAGAAAGATAAAATATTTAGTGGGGGAAAAGGTAAGCAGCAGTAAAGACAGAGAAAAAAAAAAAGAAAAATAACAATGCGAAGAGGTCCGATGCACCGTTGGGGAATTTTCGTTGTTGTCGAGGTGGCACTGCGCATCACCGATGCCAGGCAGGAAGTGGGAACCGCCGAAGCAACGGCAGGCAACGAGGGGGCCCCTGTTGTCGAGGGGGAGGCTTCGTGCTTCGTCGTTGCATTGTGGGAGTGAGCGAGTGAACGAAATGAGAAAAAAAAATAATATACAACACCGACACAGACAGACGGAGAGAGAGAGAGAGAGAGAAAATGATCGAAAGAGAGAAGAAGAAGAAGCATTATAGCATTATGCGAACGAACGAACGAATGAACGATTCGAACGGGGCCCTAGTGACGCATTTACGCGGCTATTATTACTCCCTTCTATCCCCTTCGTCCTACCCCATCTCCTCATCAACCACCACCACCACCGCCACCACCACCACAACCACTACCATCAACTATTTCTCTCCTGGTTCAGCTTCAACCCTCATCCAAATTATAGATACCTAACCACTTACGTCGTTAAAAAATGTGACACGCGTTACCATCGAATTTTACACGCTTTTATAGACCCTAATCCAACCCGCTCGTTATGTTTTCTTATTGGCATCGGTCATTTCCTTCATTTGCTTTTAATTATTTTCTTTTTTATTACAATTAAGATTGAATTTAAGTTTGTGCTGATTATATTTATTTTAGGGGTGAAGGGAATATCGTATTAGTTTCATTTAAAATAATTTTATTATATTAAATTTTTAATTGTAACTTAACTTATAGGTTAGATTTAGGTATGAAGTTTAATCGAGATTTCTATCGATATTATCGAATGAAATTGTACTGATGCTGAAATTTCGATTCCCATGATCTGAAATTTTGATTATATTGTATAGCAATTTAAGGAAATAGGTTAAAATAAGATTATAAGAATAAGATTCGGTTTAAAGATAACCCCAAAAAATGTATATATAATCAAATATTTCATCAAACGCAATCCTTTTACCAATCTATTCGAATCAGAATATAATCGAAAATTTGCACATGTTATATAAAATCACACAATCGACTCAACACTCTCGTTTCAAATCAAATTAAGTAACAACACTCGGCGTATCGACATAACCTCAAAAAATGTGCCCGCGTTGCTTACGTTAAACGAAAAAAAAGAAAAAAAAAACTACAAAAAGGAGAAACCAATCAAATCATCATTCTTCCTTCAAACCCGATGAAACGAATGTAAGAAACGATAAACGAAAAATACGTTAACAAAACAATTTAAGATATTAAGATTACTATCTGTTACTTAAGAAATGAAACAAGGGTAAGAAAAATAATAATAGAAGTATGAATTTGATTACGACAGGGGGAATCGTGAATATTTCTTTCATTCCAATTTGTAACAAACATTTGATCTAACATCGTGGATTAATAATTCTTCATTGTTAAAACGAAGTGAAGTCTCCTAGACGATAAATTCTACTTCGATCGATAAACTCGGAATTCAAAGAACGAACGTACGAACGTACGTACGTACGTGGCCTTCTTTTATATTTCCAAACGTTCGTTCCAACCGTGCCATTCCACTCGACTTTCGATTTTGCATAACGTATTCCACGCAGCTATTGTATGATCTATAGATCATCGAACTGGAATGACGTTCCCTCGTCGAAAGAATTTTTTTTCATTTTTCTTTTCGTTGTTAATTTTTCTTTTCTACTTCTTCTTCTTCTTCTTCCTTTCTTTCTTTCTTTCTTTCTTTCTAATTTTTTTTTTCATTTAACCGTACACTCGACCTCGAATTTCACTTACGATCGTCTCGTCACACGCTGTTTAAATAAAAACATAAAGAATTCTATGCGGACAGAAAGATTGATATTCCTCAATGTTACAATGTGGATGATGAATTACGATACTTTCATCGTAGAATCTAATAGATATTCATGATTTTTTTTTCTATTTCTTTTTAATTCATTGAGTAATAATTACGAGTGTGCGCTTGCCGTTTAATAACAATTTCTTCTTTTTTTTTTCTTTCTTCTAAACGCGATAAGAGTTTTGTATTAATTATTTTCTAAGAATTGTTGCTTAATAAAACGTTGCAATTTAGTATCGTGATTCTATTGATGGGTAACAGTTACAAATTTATATCTTTCTTTTTTTTTATTTGATTATAAGAATTTTTATCTAATTTTTATTGGTTTTGTAATTTTACTATATGCCTAATATGGAAATATTGTTAAATTGGTATTATAGTTATATAATTTACATTAAATATCTGCAATATAATCTATCAATTATTTATTAATATTAACATTTAACAAATTCACTATCACGTGTGTACTATTTTGTAAATTCATAACGTGACGATGAAACGTCACTATGTGACGATGAAACGTCACTACATGACGATGAACGTGACTAAATCAAATTCATTGAACAAAAAACGAGTGAAACCCTAAAAAAATTATTTACATAATTCAACTATAAATTTAACACTAAATCCATTCGGTTTAACACTACTTCTTACCGTGAGTGATCAAATTATTACTTTAAAAAAAAAAAAAACATATATCAAACATATAATTGGATAATGAACAAAATATTATTATTAATTTAAAAATAAATAATCCACATTCTCACATACATTGTCAGAGTATTTTCAAAAAGAAATACGAGTAAAATATATCCACATACAAACACGAGAGAAATAATGAATAAAAGAAGATAGAAAAATAAATGATAAAGTAAAGAATCGAAGTTGAATTTGTAAATTGCGTGGGAACGATGTGTAAAAATGTTTTAATCGAATAGAATAGGTTAGGTAGAAGGGTACGAAGGGGGAACCAATGATAAAATTAGTTTGTTAGGGCATTGATGGAACGTGTGCCGCAGGTGGACAGTATCGCAACGATACGCGTGATTATTTATTGTGCGGACAGATTGGATCATTCAGAAGCTCGGGGAGCACTTCGGTAGGAAGGTAGATAGATAGATAGGTAGGTAGGTAGGTAGGTAGGTAGCTTTGCCAGCTAGGGGGGAATTTAACCACCCCTTCATCCACTATGGGAATAACTCGATTCGAACGAACGATACACCCGGTGGTCGTACATAACCTTCAATTTCCCGTAAAGCTTAACACTCGTACTAAATAATTCAATCGCTCTAATAAACTATAATAAAATATTTCACTTTTTTTTTTCTTTTATAAAAGTATCCAGGCATCTTATTTTGCAATCGTACGTTTCAGATTATCATAACTCTCGTATATTATTATTTACTATAGAAAATATATAGTATGTGTATATATATATATATGTTGATCAGTCGAAATTACAAGTTTTATAAAATTAGATCTATTTTAGTTGAAACAAAATCGAGTTTGTAAAAATGGAAAGTAATTGCTATAGTTAAAAATATATATATATATGAAAAACTTCTCTTATCTAACTCACGCTATTACTCGTTCGCTATCGTTATCGTTTAAGTATAATATGTACCGTTCTCAATTAACCTCTTTTTTTTTTGTTTGTTTCTTTTTTCCTTTTCTTCTTTTTCCTCATTCCTTCTTATTCCTTTACTAAAAACTATAAAAAAAAAATGTCTAATTTCGTATAACTTCTAATCATTTAATATACAATAAATTAATAAGTACTTAACCGATGTGTGAAAACTAAAAAGAAAATAAAAGAAAAGATTTATCAATGAAAGTAAGTAAATGAAAACGTTTAAGTATAATAAATTGGAATAATAGAAAAAAGAGAGAAAGAGAAAATAAAACATTTCCTTTATGGTTTCATGTTGGCACGCTTGAATATAAAGACGGAGTGGGTGGGAGGAGGTGGGGGGTCTAGCATAAAAGTTTTATCGCTCACGCCTGGTGATAATTAGGTTGAGAGGTACACACTTGCATTGGCCAAAAACTAAAGTAAAACGATGCACCGTTATCAAGACACACACACACAAATACACACAGATGCACAAATATATAAATGTGTGTGTGTGTACGTGTATATAAGTACGTTATCGCGAGTCAAGGACCATACTTCTCCGAAGTATACTAATTATGCCACTTATGTTCGTTCCGTGTAATTTACTAACGCACCCATAAGTGCGTCGTCGTAGATCTTTTCGACAATTCCCATACAAGTTTAGGTATTCTAATTAATCTAAACATATTTATAATAAATTTTTGAAGTTTACCTAAAAATCGATCGATTATTATTCTTCTACGATAAAGTTCGATTATATTTTTCCTATACAACCATAAAAAGTCAGATTATTATAGTTAGATATCGTCGTCTCGTTTAAACCACTTTTCATGAATATTGAAATTAGTATAATAACTCCGTACTCTCCGTATACTCGTTTTCGCATATTTATTATTATTTGTTTCATTTTTTTTGTTTTGTCTTGAATCTAGAAAATTCATTCGATCCTTTTTTTCTTTTTCTTTTTTTGTTTTCGCTTACGTAGATAACTCGTATCTCTTCTTTTTTCTTTTTTTTTTCTATTTTTGCGTTTTAGTTTCTTCATTATTTGTTTTTTTTTATTCTTATCTTGAAATTGAAATTTTATCCTTAGGATATATATTCTCATTGAGTATGCATCGGAGAGATATCGACAGCAACCCTAAGCTTACGTTACCTTATTTTGCCGCAAGCTACGACGGAAGCGATCTTTTCTGTCTTCGATTATTTTTTGTTTTTCCTTTTTTTTTTTCATTCCTGTAAAATCAGTGCGCATCAAACTCGAACGATTTGATTTTCTTTTCTTTTATTTTTTTTTCTTTTCGCATCATAGTTTGAAATAATTCGAAAGAACGTTTAATAAAAAAAGTTATTTTCTACACTGTTACTTATTATTATTATTATGATTATTAATTGTTTATTGAATATTTCGAAATTATTAATATTAAAAAAAATTGACTAAATAATTAAATAATTTATTTTGAACACAACCGTGAGTCCGTTTGTAGGTTGTTCGTTGTTAACTGGAGTAACCGTGCACCACCTGTGAAGTTACCTGTAATAAATAACATTTTGCGGGAAAAAAAAAGAAAAACAATAAAGGAAAAATGCACTCGATTCGTTTTCGAAAATAAACTGCACAATTGTTATCACCTAAATTATGAATGCAAAATAAAATTTCCTACATTCATTTGATTCTAAATTATTAATTTACGATTGTAATTAACATTTAATATTTTGTTTTTTTGTAATTTTATCATTAAATATATATTGTGTTGTTTCCTTTTGATTATTTTTTCCTTCTATACAATTTAGTTTAAGTTTGATTTTTTAGTAACCCCGTCGGCGTAAAAAACCAGTTCACTTGGTTCACGTTTGCTCTCCATATTTTTTTTCCTATCCCTTTCTTTATTCTATTTCTTATTTCTTTCCTTTTTTTCCTCTTCTCTTTCCTTCTTTCTTCATCCCCTGTTTACGTATGTATTCCGTCACGCGCATTTGCATGCATTTCGGTAAACCCGTCCAAGACTTTTTGTGCTTTCTTTTTTTTTATTTTTCCCTTAGCTGCGGATTCCTCGCCATTTGCCTTTCCATTGCTCTGGAATTCAAACCTTTTCGGAATCCTTTCTCTCCGTGTCTTGGAATTAGAAACCGATTGTGAGAATGTCGACCAAATGTAGTCCACGTCTAATTGATTTCTAAATACTAATTACTATACTTTTTTATTTTTTTATTTTTTTATTTTTATCAACGAAATAGTACAAATTTGTTTCAATGAAGTATTCAAATAAATGTAAACGAAATATAATGGATTGTTGATAAAATTTTAATAATTATTTTCTCATCTAAATTCAGATTCATTTGTTCGATTAATTTGGGTCTGACTAAATTTGCTCAATGTTTTTCTTTTATTTCTTTTCGGTTAATATAGTTCATTTCTTTTTTCTCTGTAAATTTAGGTTAGGTTTTCACTTCAATTGTTTTCTCTGCTAAAAAGTGCAATTCTGTTCAATTTTCGTTCAGGTTTGATACTTTTTAACTAAATCGACTTAATATTTTCTAATTAATTTAATTTAATATTGTTTTTTGTAACAAATTTAGTACAACTTTTAGGTTATCATTGGAATATAAAGATCTGGATAAAAATATAATATACATTTAGATCAGAGAAAGAGAAAGAAAAAAAAGAGAGAGTGAGTACGATCGAAAAGAACTAGCGAAGGGACGAAAAAAAGAAATTAAAAAAAAAAAAAATAAGAGAAGTCAAATAACTTAGAAAGGTTACGTGTAAAATCGAGATATCGTATACGCAACGAGCGTTCCGTTATTTTTATTATCGTTCAAGAACGATCGTGGCAGGCGTCAAAATATAATACTGGATTTACGAGACAGATATGCTACCGGTGTTGCCTTAACGCGTAATAAAAAAGAGCTTCGCTCAGTAAAGTATCGTAACGAAGTGTGCAAAGGGGTGTATTAACGAGAGTCCATTAAATCGCGCGTTCGCTTACTCCTCCGAGTATATTTTTGCATTAATTGTACATGGGGAAAAAATGAAAAAAAAAAAAAAAAACAAAAAGAACCAGAAAAAAACGTCTCCTAAATCCTACATGGAAAGATTTGAAGAAAAAAAGAAACCAAGATAAAACGTCTCCTAAATCCTACATGGAAAGATTTGAAGAAAAAAAATAAAGCTAGAATAAAATTATCATAAAAGATAAAACCATATTGGGATAAAAGTAATCCTAACAAATGAAGTTTAAGTATGCTCAACCGTAAATTTGTTTACGATTATTTTCTTTTTCTTTTAATCGTCATAATTTAACATATTTAATTGACATATCAATATATTCATTGTATTATATTAAAAATTAATTATAAACAACGTTCCCAATAATTTTCTACGTAAAAATAAATCCACAAATTATTGTAGAACAAATTTTAGTTCAGTTTAATCGCAAACACACAATTGATCAAACTCGACGAATAATAAATTAGAAATAATTTTGAATATGTAAACGAAACGAATTAAAAAACACATTCTGAAATGTCTTATTTTTTTTTCTAACGAATATAATTGAATGTTGGTTGAACTTTTATCGTTTGAAAAAAGTATTTCTAAAAAATGATAGGTACAAGAATAAGAATAAGAATAAGAAAAAGAAAAAGAAGAAGAAGAAGAAGAAGACACAAGTAAAAGTAAAATAATACTAACTGGACACTGTTGGCTTTTATCGGCAGTACCAAGGCATGCCTCGCAAATAAATCTCTTTCTAATTGCTCGTTGAAAAACTTTACTGTGCAAAGCACAACCGACAAAGGTTCCGAGCTGCTAGAGAACCCCTTTCCTCGACGTGCTTTATTTCGTTACGCGTGTCGAGACGAAAACAAGAATACAACAACAACAAAAACACACACACCAAAGTAAGAGAAAGAGAGAGAGAGAGAGAGAGAGGAAGTCCACTGAAGTGAGACAGAAAAATGTGTGTTAGAAAGAAATAAGCACTACTGAAAAATAACTGTCGTTCTAGCAGCTTTGTTTATTGATATTTACAACCAACGATGCTGGGGTATATAGACAAACCTAACTCGAGGGTTCTTCTTTTTATGCGAAACCTTTTTAGTCTCACTTGACTACCCTTTTATCTTCCTTCTCTCTCTCTTTCTCTTTCTCTTTCTCTCAAACTCATTTCTCTTTATTTTAGATACTTTCTTATTGTTTTGAATTTATTTTTCTACTTTATATGTCTGCTAATTTAGAATCTATTAAAATTAAATAGTAAATAATTGTAATTAAAGTTTCTAGACCACGAATAAAATAACAAATCTATGTGTGTAGAATGCATATAGTTATAGTTGAAGTTCCTAGATAACCTATGCAATAACGAATCTATGTGTATCAATGTGTATAATGCATATGTGGAATTAAAGTATATTTAATTATAGTTGAAGTTCCTACATCATGTATACAATAACAAATCTATGTATGTTAATATGTAGAATGAAATTTTATATAGTTATAAATGAAGTTCTTAGATCATGTATACAATAACAAATCTATATACGTTAATACCTATCTCAAATCAAATTGTATATAGTTATAATTGAAGTTCCTAGATCACGTATACAATAATATATATATAAATATCTATCTAAAATCAAATTGTATGTAGTTGTAATTAAAGTTCTTAGATCACGTATACAATAACAAATCTATATGTTAATGTGTAAAATTCATGCATAGAATCAAAGTGTATTTAGTAATAGTTAAAGTTCCTACATCATGTATGCAATAACAAATCTATGTATGTTTACATAAAGAATGAAATTTTATACAGTTACAAATGAAGTTCTTAGATCACGTATACAATAACAAATCTATATGTTAATGTGTAAAATTCATGCATAGAATCAAAGTGTATTTAGTAATAGTTGAAGTTCCTACATCATGTATGCAATAACAAATCTATGCATGTTTACATAAAGAATGAAATTTTATACAGTTACAAATGAAGTTCTTAGATCATTTATACAATAACAAATCTATGTAGGTTAATATGTAGAATGAAGTTTTATATAGTTATAAATGAAGTTCCTTGATTATGTATATAATAACAAATCTATGTATGTTAATATTTAGAATGAAATTTTATATAGTTATAAATGAAGTTTCTAGGTTATGTATACAATATCAAATCTATGTATGTTAATATGTAGAATGAAATTTTATATAATTATAAATGAAGTACTTAGATTATGTATACAATAACAAATCTATGCATGTTAATACCTATCAAGAATCAAATTATGTATAGTTATAAATGAAGTTCTTAGATCATTTATACAATAACAAATCTATGTATGTTAATATGTAGAATGAAATTTTATATAGTTGTAAATGAAGTACTTAGATTATGTATACAATAACAAATCTATATATGTTAATACCTATCTAAAATCAAATTGTATATAGTTATAAATGAAGTTCCCAGATTATGTATACAATAACAAGTATTAGTGTGTTAATGTGTAAAATGAAATGTTATATAGTTCCAGTTGAAGTTCCTAGATAACAAATGCAATAGGAAATCTATGTGCGTTAACGTGTAGAATACATGTGTTGAATCAAATTGAATATATTTATAGTTGAAATTCCTAGATCACGTATACAATAACAAACGTATATGTGTTAATGTGTATACGTGATGTGCACGTAGTGCATAGGGGCGAGGTTTTGCCGTCGGTGGTTGGCCATATAAAACGTGAAACAATGCCGCGCGGAACGGTGCGTTTCTTCTTTGCTCGAGAACCGAGCCCGCACTGCGGTTTTAATGAACTCGTTTTGACGTGACGACGCCTCGTGCACCTTCTTCGAGAATTTTCTCTCTTGTCTTCCCTCTCTCTCTCTCTTTCTTTCTCACTTCAAAACCCTTTTTTACCCACTCCCAATCCTTTCTCCAACGTAACCCCCTTTTTTTCTATTTTATTTCCATTCCCTTTCTCCAATGCATTTCTATTCCTCGTCATTGTAGTTGGTCAACTTCAAACTCATCATACCTAAGGCCGCACCCGAGCTTGTTAATTAAATTGATACTCGCGTTAGGTTGCATATTATTTGATTTTAACCCTTTCACGGGTTTATACAAATTTTTATTCGTTTTATATTTCTATTCATTTGGAATTATTTTCTTTTGGGAGAGGGTGAAGCAATTGTACGTTTACCAAAATTTGGTTAAATGGATAATTTATTATTGTTATTATTATTTATTATTAAACAAGGTATCGAATTTGTTATGATAAATATTAATAATTTCTATCAGCAATAATTTATGAAATTGTTATGATTATAAAATAATTAATTATATAAAAATTATATTACACGTGCATAACAAGATACCTGTTACAAAACATCGAATAAATAAATAACAATTTAAAAAATAAAATATCCAATCCCCCGGTATAATAATCAAAATATAACCGAACTAAGTTAGTAGAATTCAGTGAGCATTTGAGTGCATGAAAATGCAAGCTTACAGCGTACATTCATTACGGGATTCAAAATTCGCATAAAATCATAAGAATGATCTTCAAGATTGATCCGGCTTATCCTATAAAATAGGAATATTCCTCTTCCTCGAAGTTGAGGACATATACATTCAAAGATACACACACACATACCTGTACTCATATATACATACATTTATACACATAAATGTAGATACGTAGTTCGTTTGCGAGTGGATACGATGCAAAAGCTTACGTAAGAGCTGAAAGAACGTCACGTGCATACGGCGCATGTGTGCGCGCTTCGAGAAGACAAAAAATACCGCATGTGCAATCCCAGTCGTCGTGCACATGCGCATTGGTATCCGTTGCAGGACTACGTTCTATGTGTGTAGGCAGAAGGAACGACACGAATGATTACGAAACTAACGTACCTCTTTTCCTTTCTTCTTCTTCTTCTTATTCTTCTTCTTCTTCTTCTTCTCATTCGTTGATATTTCCGTATCCATCAATTTCAATAATAATCGCAAAATTATACCCACGCTATAATAATGAAAAAAAAAAAAAACTCATCCAACGATCTGACCGAATTTATGCTACAATATTTGTAATATTTTTGTTACAGGTAAAAATATGGTTCCAGAACAGGAGGAGCAAGTATAAGAAGATGATGAAAGCAGCACAACAAGGTGGCGGCGGGGGTGGTGGACAACACGGTAGTTTGTTAGCCGGTGGTACTGCCCTACCTGGTGGCCCTTCACCTCAACCTGGTCAACCTGGAAGTCTCATGCAAGGAGGTAATTACTATCATCGACTAATATCACGCAGTTATTAACACTAGAACTATATACGTTAAATGATGTTTAACAAATATCTTTTACGAATGTATTATATATATGTTACCGTGAAAAACCGAGATTGGTTAATATCACGATTCACATGGTTGTTTGTCAAAGCATACCAAATACCGAATATTTGGATTCATTTTTATACATTATAATATTTAGGACATACACCAAGGTAGATCTTGACAATCTCCAATTTCAATCAGTTAAATGGTGGTGTGTGTGTGGTTCTAGTGTTAATTTTGTTAATGATCATAAACGTCACAGATTGTAATTTATAATTGTAATAACATAATTAAGACGTATGATTAAAAACTAATGATATAATTGTAATATGAAATGGAAGAGATCTAGAATAGATCTTAACGAGTTAACAAAGATTGGCCGGTTATGTTAACAGGCGGTGGAAGTTCTGTTTCGGGTAGTCCGACGACAGGGTACCTAGGAGGAATGGGGGGTGGTGGTGGTGGTCACACCCCCGGAAGTTCGAGTCCCGGAAGCGAGATGTCGCCTCAGCATAACGAGAGTCCCCCTGCACCCGCCTGGCCGGGTGAGATGAAACACCATCCTCATCCCCATGCCCCACCACATACTCACCATCATCCACACACGCCTGGACATCATCCACCTCCACCACCACCACCCCCACATCACGCGGGTTACATGCCACAGTACTCTTGGTATCAAGCTGATCCTAATCCTGGACTACTCACGTGAGTTTATTTTTATTTTTCATACTTTTCCTTCTTACTTTTATTCAGGCTTTTTATATATATACTATTAATTAATTATAATAATTAAATATAAAAGATAATAGTATTCTTTTCGAGAATATTTCGTACTTAGAAAGATGGAAGTAATCGAACAAACTTATATCCGTGGTTTATAATATATGGGGGATTATAATGATATTATTTATATTTTTATTTAAATTTTAACAACAATCAAATAGAATATATTTAATAGATATATCAAGCTAGGTTTAGAAGTTTATTTCGTACTTAAATAATAATCATTAAAATGTAAAACGTAGTAAAGATATGCGTTACGGTAAACGCGAGATAACCTCAAAATAAATCGTAAAATAAACGTAATCAATTTTTCGATATATTACAATTGATTCTGTACCAAATTACCGAATCAAACGTATACACGTGCCGTTTGTAAAATCGTTACAATATCTATCCACGTTTCGTTATGAATAAATAAAATATAATACGAAACAATGTTGCATATCACGAGAAAGTACACGTATCTTTGACGAATGATTATTACTATTATTATTATAAACGAGATTAATGGAAAAAGTCAAAAGATAATTAACAAAGTGTTACGAGAAGTTATGCCGTTGCTGTATACTTTTCCTTTTGCTTTTGAACATTTTTATTTTCAAGGTAGCGTTGATAGAGCTCTTCTTATTAACGAATCAACGTTGAGAGATAGAGACAGAAAGTGAAAGAGAAGAAAAAAGGATGGATGATGTGTGTGTGTACGGTGATTAACTACTTTTCTCTGTGATATGTTACAGGGTGTGGCCGGCGGTTTAACGAAGACGTCCCCCGAATCGTGTCGAGGAGGAAGAGGAGGAGGAGGAGGAGGAGGAGGAAGTTGTCCGCCATGTTCTAGAGGACGTAGTACCAGATTATTCGTGGCGCCAATCACGAACAGATATCTCGCGTTAAACGTTAAATATCCCCCCCACCCCCTCCACCAACCAACCAACCAACTAACCAAGTAAACCCCCCACCCCACTCCAAATTTGTTCTGCTCGAATCGAAATTTTGTGGTCCGTTTGTTTTCTTTTTCTTTTTATCAATTATTTGTCTTGCTGCAATTTTTAAATCAAAAAAGAAAGATCAAACGCGCGACGCGTGTGTGAAAATCATCCAACCACCACCTCGTTACCCCTCAGACCACATACACACACACCGCCCCCTACCTCCCCCCTCTCAAACCCCTTAAAGTTTGTTTCATCGAGAGACAATGATGGACAATGAAGTTCATCCTAAATCTCTGATCGTGTGAATTCGTTCATTATTTAACAAAGAAAAAATAAACGATGAATGGATTTGTGGAGATGACGGTAATGAACAAGGGGATTAAACAAATGGATAAGATATTAAAGAAAAATTATTGTTGGGTAGAAAATAATAGGACTCCCACGGGTGAACATAGATTGATCATCGATCGTTATGGGAAAAAAAAAAAATGATCGATCGCGTATGTCGCGCGTCGATCATCGTGTATTATAAAATAAAATAAAATAAAATAAAATAAAATAAAATAAAATAAAATAAAATAAAATAAAATAAAATAATAGGAATATAAGAAGAGAAAGAAAAGTAAAAACAAAAAAAAAAAAGAAGAAGGGAAGCAGGAAAAAAGTAAAAAAAGATAAGAATTAAAAATGATTTTAATAATTAAAATAATAAAAAATAAAATTGATGCGAGAGGTGTGGTAACGCGCGTAGGTTTTAGGTGAATCCAATGACAATTTTTTCTGACGACGAATTGAAATACGACGATTCGTCGATTCGAATGTTATATGAAATATTGCGATTTCGTCGTTCAAAGATTAAAACAAACAAACAAACAAACAAACAAAAAGAAAAGAAAAGAAAACAGGAAGAAAATTGTATATCAAAGTGTGACTTGTTGGTGTTGTTCGCGGGGATGTTTCAGTGATAAACGCGAAATAATATTCTGTGCGACCTCGAATAATTAAACAAACAAACAAAAAAAACAACAAAAAAAGGAAAAAGCAAAAATAGAAAAAAATCACGTAACTCGTTCGAAGGACTGCTACGCCCAATCCGAGAAAAAGGACGACAAATCTGTAAGTGCAAATACAAACAAAAACAAAAAACAAGGAGAAGAAGAAGAAGAAGAAGAAGAACGAAGAAAACGATGGGAAAAGAAAGAAAAAAAATAGAAAAAGTGCAGGCTCGCTATATCGAACGACGGACAGACGGACGGACGGACGGGCGGACGAATGAACGACGATGGAAACAAATTTAAAGGCAAGAGAAAGAAAAAATGAATGAAAGCAGAAAAAAGTGAATAAAATAAAGATAATACAAATTTTTGACGAGAAACAAAATTTTCCTTAGACAAAGTTTAAGCGTAAAAAATACGTGCGCGGGAAAACCTTCTTATCTCTGTCTCTCTCTTTCCTGGGCAAGAAAAAAAAATAAAATAAAAAATAAAACAAAATAAAATAAAATAAAATAAAATAAAATAAATTCGAATATATCGAAATATAATTCGTCGATCGTTGAATGCGTGTATGCGCGTGTATGTACGTGTATGTACGTGTATATCTGTCTACGTGTATGTGTGTACGTGAGAGAGAAAGAGAGAGAGAGTGTACAATAGTTGTGTCTTTCGCAGAGACACGACTAAGGGTTTCGCGAGTTCGCACTTTCGAGGCCCCCGAACTTAATTAAGCGTCTAATTCCAGTTTCCACCAGCCCCCTCCCCCCGTTCTTCTCCCCACCCCGACTGTTGGTAATTATTATAATAATACCATTAGGCGTCGGCAAATGCGTATTACTATCACCGAAAGGGAACTACGAGAGCGAGCTGCCACTATGCGCTCACGGCGATTATTATAATTATCCTTCGGTCGGACGGAAGAAGAAGAAGAAGAAGAAGAAGAAGAAGAAGGAGAAGAAGAAGAACCGAAGCTCTCATTTTTTGTTGAAGAACAAGATTGAGAGTTATTCTTCTACTTCTTCTTCTTCTTTTTATTTTTCTTATTCTTTTATCTCATCTATTTATCTTATTTTCACACTTTTTCGTCTAGATTTCTTTTTACATTCGATATTATTATTGTTATTATTATTCTTATTATTATTTTCTCTTTCCCACCTTTCCCACCTATCCCACCTATCCCCCCCACCTCCCACTTCCCCGCCCGACCGGTTGGCAAATTTAATTTCGATCGTTGCGATACAATCAATGTGGCCTTGGAAAAAAAAAAAACATCATCATCGTCATTTTTACCTTTACGTCTTCGTAAGAGAGGAAGGTAAAAAAGTCTAAGACCGTATCCTTCTTGTTTTTTTTGGTTTTGTTTTGATCTTCTCATCGTCGTTAGTCATCTCAACGTATTGTCTCATATTCGATATTTACTTGCTGTCATTTTCCTGCGGAAGATTGATAATACATCGATGATAAATAATAAATCTGGATTGTTTTATGGAAAAGAAAAAAAAACAGAATATATTTATCTTTCTAAAAACGCGAGAAATTTAATCGTCATGTTTTTTAATTATATTATTTACGATTTAAAAATAATTTACTCGAACGAGAATGTAATAATCAGAATCAATAAATCAGAATGATTTTGATAATATTTCGATAAGAACGGTTTCATTCGAATGCATTTCGATTGGACAGACGAAGTTTGGTGCATATTTTTTATGCGAAATTATTATTAAAATTGTTTAAAATCATCTTTATATTATCATCTCAATTTTGATTTAAAATAAAAATATCAATTGTAAGATGGCAGATCTCTAGTGACAGTTGCCCAACTACACTGCTCGACCTACTTTGCTCGGTCTGTGAGACAGAAAAAGATGGAAAGAGAAAGAAAAGAAAAGAAACAAAAAAAAAATTAAAGAAAGAAAGAGAAAGAGAGAAAATATTGCATAAACTCGTTGAGCGTTCGTACCTCAAGGCGCTTGAAAATAATGAAATCCTAATGACATTTTCGTGAGTCCAACGATCTCGGCAATCACGGTGGCTCGGTGTAATCACCGGGTTCCTCCTTTTCGGATGAGGCAACTTCTCCTCTCTTCCTTCCAGTTGAAAAAGGAAAATAACACTAAGAGGAAAAAGAATCAAAGAAAGAGAGAAAGAGAAAGAATAAGGTCTACTCCGAAAAGGAAAGAAACTAAAGGTTGGCAACCCCCCCCCCCTCCCTCCCGCCTCTTCAAAGTCTTCGTTGTTGAACCCGCGTCGAGTGGTTTGATTCAGAGGAACGGAAGGGGAATGAAAAAATCATTATCCTTCTCTTTCTCTTCCTCTCTTTCTCTCTCTCTCTCTTTTTTTGTCCGTTTTTCTCTTTTTTTTTCTTTCCTTTTTCCAGTTAGTCAACTTTCGAATCAGGAAAAACGGTAACTTCAATATTACATTTTTCTACTGTTAGATCTATTCTATGATTCCATGGAAGAATCTGATTCGTTAATTAGATTTGATTTATTTTATTGAAAATATTAAAAATGATATAAATATTAATAATATATCATTATTAATTTTTTATTTTTTTGTTTGTTTATAATTAATAATATAAATAAAAATATATCAAAGTTCAACCTATCAGATTATTCCGAAACAATCAAACAGAGAATTCTATACAAATTTTATTTTATTTATCAATTGTTCATTGTAAGTAAAAGAAAAAGAAAGAGAAAAGAAAAAAGAATACTTAGAAACTCGTATTCAATCATCCTCCCGGCATCCATCTTGAATTAACCTAAAAAAAAACGAACGAATAAAAGCGATTAGTAAAAACGTATTTTAAAAAGACCAAAATGTTACACGTATAAAGTCCTTCCATAATAATAAAAAAAAAAGAAATTAATTTATTACATTACGATTAAAAAATATAAATAAAAAAAACAAATCACGAAGCAATGTATATAACAACCGAACAATTGAATTAATATTCAATCTTTCTCTTGGCGTCCATTTTGGGGTCAACCTTTAGCCATCTTGCATCTCGAGTAAGTGAGTGAGTGAGTGAGTGAGTAAGTGAGTGAAAGAGAGTAAGAAAAAGCGAGAGAGAAAGAGAGAGAGAGAGATACAGAAAATGTGCTCATAATACCTGCCTCTCTGACAATGAGTGAGGCGACACGAAACCGCAAAAAAGGCGGTTGCGGCTTACGAGCACGGGAAACTGGGAGGTCCGGTGTGCCCCACCGCTTTGACCCAAATACAGTAGTGGTCTGGGTTGCTACAATGATCATCGTCTCATGAGAAAAAAAGCAAGCACCACTCTTTCTAAATAAAGACCATCTCTTCTTTTCATTTACTCAATTTTTACTTCAAATATATATATATATATACAAACATACATACAAATCAACATGGCCGTCGATCATCTTACTTCATTTTAAATTCAATTCCATAATACATAACCTCAAATTCGTATAAAACAATATCATTCGTAATTTGTTATTATCAACGAATTTGAATTCATTTTGAATATTTCAAATACAAGTACAAATATCGAAAAAATCTTTCTCTCTTTCTCGTACAATCCAAAAATATCGGGGATAGATATTTAAAGTATGGTTAGATTATAACCTCGAAAAATTGGGTATTACAAAAAAGAAAAAAGGAAATGAGTCGATAGAAAATTAATTCTTTCTTCTTTAAACTGTCGCGATGTTATTGACAAAAATAATAACAATAATAATCATAATAATAATAAAAAGAAGAACTAAACTACAAATCTGTAAACGATTATTTCTGCAATACGTTACTAAAACGAATAAAAGAAATAAAATACGAGCTCGCCGGCCGTGTCTCCTCGGCGTAAAGGAAAAATTATTTCTTTTTTCCATTGTCCGGATGTGAACGCGTAACACACGCCAGTTACACTTATGCGAGTGTGTATGCGTGTGTGTGTGTTGTTGTTGTGTCACGCCTTCCTCGAGGAATATTCTAACGGGGATTCCGATCTACATGTGTAAAATAGTAAAAAGAAAAAAGAAAAATATTAAGAAAAAGAAAGAAGAAGAAGAAGAAGAGGAAAATAAATACGAAAAAAAGAAAGGAAGAAAGAAAGAAAAAGAAAGAGAGAGAGAGAGAGATAGATAGATAGATAAAAGATGGGGGAAAAAAAACAAGAGGTGGAAAAGCGCAAACACCGTAAAAAGAGTCCGTAGAATTTACTAGCGTTACTAGTCTCGGTGCAAAGCCATGAAGATCGATCGGAACACGTTGAGGGTGGTAGTAAAGGGTGGTTAGGGAGTAGGAGGAAAAGGAGGTAAAGGGGAGGGGCAGGGGGGACGAGGGGAGGGATAGGCTGCTTACCCTCTTCGAGAAAGATCGATCCTCGAACGCGCCTGTAAATATTGCACCGAGGCCCCCTAGCACGTAAGCTCTAAGTGAAATCTGTGTAAAATACGATATTGTGATAAGTGTGTGAGAGATAGAAAGAGAGAAAGAGAGAGAAAGAAAGAATGTGAATGAAAGAAAGAAAGAAAGAAAGAAAGAGGAGAGAGAGAGAGAGAGAGAGAAATAAAAAATTGGAAATCGTCTATATATGTATGTATATGTATATATGATACATTTATATATACATGTATAGATTACGAACACGGCAGATCCTAATTTATCAATTTTACCGACTACCCTTGTACGACTATACATACTACGAAAATTAAAATAGCTTAATTATGATTACTATTGTATAAAATAGGAATAATAACTAATTAATTCAATTTAATACGGGGTCTCGTAATTTTTCGTATATTAATTAACACATAATATAGTAAAGATTTGTTATGATCGTTACTCTCTAATACTTATAAACGTAAGGTAAGTGTAACATTTTTTTTAAATAATTTAAATATCTTTTTTTAAAATTTAATATAATAATATAATAATTCTAAAATATATATATTTTATAATGATCTCTTAAATAACTTATAATATTTAATTATTATAATTAAATATTTCATTGAAAGTAACTCAATATCATTCGTTCATATGATTTTATTATAAAAATAAATGTATTTATATATATATTGCCTATGGGTTATTAAACTGAAGTATAAGGATGACGATGAAGGATTATACGTTGGATCTATTTAGAGATAAAGAAAAGAGAACATTCGCGTTATCCTGATGGCAGACTCGTAGATGTACCTTTTTTATTTTTTTTTTCTTCTTCTTTTATTTTTTTTTACTTTTTTTTTTATTATCTTTTTTCTTTTCTCTTTGTTCACCAGCAGTAGCGGATACCACCTGCCGTTCTAGTGCCACCGTACGCATGCTCCACTTTTATGGATAACTGTACTTACTTACTTCTATCTCGCTCAAAGTTATCCCACGGAGAATTCAAGCTTCTTCTACCTGGTGTCGAGGAAGTTAGGTTTCTTAAGAGAAAACAGATAAATCGCAAGGGGAAAAAATAATAAATAAAAGATTCATATTTTTAAGACGTTATATATCAATCATTATACTATTGGCATTAATCAAACAATTCGTTAGATTATTGTATAATTAATAATTGTGTTTGATATTGATTTGTTTTTCAATCTTGTTTGCTTTGTATTTAATTTAATAAATATTTTTACAAAAATTTTAATGATAATTATTTTAATGATTAGTTTAATGATTTAAAATATTTTTAAAAAATTTTAATGATATTCTATAACGTTGATGATTTATTCAATGTTTTGATTAATCTTTATTTATTCAATCATTAGAAAACGAATACGATTTGGACACGTATAAATGTGTTTTATTATAATTACGATTAAATTATCATTAAGATCATTTGATTTTCGTAGAAAAATATAATATACGTGTATATAACGTTTGATATTTAAAATGCTACTCAATTATATTTCTGAATCCAACATTAAGCCGGCTGAAACTATTTTTATAAAGTAAAATAAAGAAAGAGGGATTAAAAATAAAACATTTATATTACATTGACAATCTTATCTCAAAGGAAAAATATATGTAATATTTAATATTAAATTATAAAAATAATATTTAATTTCCATAGGATACGGGTAAGAAAAGTATGTTTTAGTTCTTCGATACGCACGAGTTCACCTGCCCGCTAAACGGACATGAAAAAAGTCAAACCTATAAATGCCATGCAATGTTCCAATAAAATTCGTGTTCGAAGTATTCTACTTTTAAAAATGTGAACTTCATATACACACACACACACACACATAGATGCGACATACACATTTATACGCGTGTACTCTTACACTAAATAGAATAATGAAACACGAACGGGGAAAAATTCCCTAGGAAGGTTCCCGTGACAATATTCAGTGGTATAAAATCTTACCAGACGTCGAGTGGTAGGTAAGGAAAATAAATATAAAAAAAGAAGAAGAAAAAGAAATAAAAAAGAAAGAAAGAAAGAAAGAAAGAAAGGAAAATAAAAAGATGAAGAATAAAAAAAGCGGCCCATAATGGACACAATGGTCGATAGGTCCCCGCCTATATGAGCCCTTCGGGTGAAAGGCACCCTTGGTATTCAACGATGTAAACCCTCGAAAAAGATTATGTCGAGTGGATGTTTATTATTTCTTTACTTCGATGCCTTCCAAAAGAAGTGGAGGGGGTTAAGGTGGGGTACGTGGGGTACGAGAGACTTTATGGGGTGTTACCATCATTTTTTTTTCTTCTTCTTCTTCTTTATTGTCGGCTTTTTTCTTTCTTTTTCTTCTTTTTTCTTTTACTTTAAGTCAGAATTTGGTTAGTTTTTCGTGTTTGTTTGTTCGTTCGTTTGTTTGTTTGTTTTTTGCGTTTACGTGTTTATATTAAAGTTTCCATTTCTATTTCGATGGGGAAATTATGGAAAAAAACGGATTTTATTGTTATAATATTTTTGGGGGGGGGGAAGAATTTTCTTTTCTTTACCATGAGTCATAGTTTAAGTTACTTCATCCCCCTTTTTTATATTAATTTTCATTTCTAATTTCTTTTAATTCGGACAATTTTTCGAGAATAGGGGGGGGGTTGAAAATATTATTTTTAAAGATTAAATATTATTTAATGTTAGTTAATATTAATGGGAATCGATTTGTGTGAATATTATCAAGCCACTCGGTGTGCAACGTGCATACGGAAGATTTCAATAAAGCTGGACGATCAGGTCTGACTAGTTCGTCAGTATCTTCTTCGTTCAACGTTCTATCGCATTATGCGAAGGATGTGCATGGAGAATTCTCTCTTTCTCTCTCTCTCTCTCTCTCTCATAGTTATATTCCTTCGATGACTATGCTAGCAACAACGTTAGAACGTATGGAACTTCCTGGTTGAAGATTCGATTCAAAAACATTGAAATGAAATATTTTGCAATATATCAATAATTATATCAAATATTATAAATTTTTTCAATCATTTTTTTATACACAAACTTAATATATACCAAAAATATATTTATGTGCATTAATTGTTACATTGTGCAAACATTTTTTGTTGTGAATGTGACACATTTTTTTTCGAATAATTTCAAACAATTATATTGAAATTTAAACAAACAAAATTAATAATTGTATATTATATATATTTTTTAATAAATATTAAATACTTTTCTTAAATTTCTTATTAGTTATTGAATTATTATAAAATAGATCATTATTTAAAAATAATATTTTTCTATTTTTATTTGTGACACAACATTAATCATCCAAAATACACAAATAAATATATTCATCGGTATAATTATTTTCCTCTTATCTAACGATAAAATAGAATAAAAATATCCGGAGCGTATCTTTAACCTACATTGTACAAAATAACTCAAGTATATGACAATTAGCACGTGACTACCAAAAATATCAACAGGTGTCTGCAATATTACGTTTGTCAAACAATATTATTAGAATTCATTCGTTTCAGAAAACAAAAAAGAAAAAACAAAAATTATTAAAACCAAACTAAAGTTAACCAATTATTACAAAAATACGTTGTATTCTATTTTAAGATTCGTTCGACTAACTATGCCAATGCTTCCGTTGTTCTTTTTTTTTGTTTCTTTTTTCACATATACGTTCTAACGAAAAAAAAACTTCATTCTCGTACGAGTAAAAGAAAAAAAAAAGAAAAAGAAGGAAATTATGGTAAAGAAGATGGTGGAAAAAAAAAGAAAAAGAAACAGACAGAGATAGAAAGAAACAAAGAAAGAGAGAGAGAGAGAGAAATAGATTGTGGGACCAAACAAGGGCAAAGGGGGTTGAAGGGGGGGTAAGAAGAGAGTAATAGAATTAGTTCGACCAGACGAGAAGACCTCCTCACTCGACTCGCTATAATACGAGCCAAGTTCCGTCACGAAGACCTTAATATCCGCCACTTCCTCCGCCTCCCACTCGGTTCGTTTGTTTATTCGATATCGTCAGCCGTCTTACGAGGCCGAGCTCGTTCTTCCTGACCCTTGCACGATAATAATTCGACCCCCCCCCACCCCCACCCCGCCCTATCCCCCACCACTCAAACCCCATCTTCTTCTTCTCTTTTCATTTTGTTTTTTTTCTTTTTTATTTTACTTATTATTCTTCTTCTTCTTCTTATTCGTGCACCCACACACTTTTCATCTTCTTTATACACACAAACACAAACACGTTTATATATATATATATGTGGATGTATGTATTTGTTATATATGAATTGTATATTTGAAAAGTGGTGTAAGCCCATTTTGCAGCTCGTAAATATAAATTATTTTAGTTAAATTAGTTTGAAAGAAATTTATATAATAATTTAATTATATATTGATAAATTAATAGTTAGAAATATTGGTAAGACTTTGACGTAATTAATATATTGACGAATATGCAAACCTTTAATTTTTTCGGAACGACAGAAAATGGTCTTGCACCATTTTTAAAATAAATTGTCCACATATATATATATTTGTATATGCGTAAGATAAGATAAAAAAAGATAAAAACGTAATGTGTATTTACGTGTTAGAAAAAATTGGAAGAAAAATAATGCTCAAGTTTTTATTAGAAATGATTTGTTTCCGGGATAATTTTGTAAAGCAAGAAATCCGATGTGGGTTAAATGCTAATTGCTTAAAGTCGAGCAACTCTGAAACATATATATACACGCATACACACATACAAAAACACAGAGGAAACTTATATACATGCATGCACATGGTGTATCTTCCAAGTTGCACGATCTACAAACACGATAAGACCAATTACACGAAATCCATGCGTTCCTGGGGTACTCTTAAGATGGCGGGGGAGGATTCCCCCTGCGTGTGATCATCAATCCTTTCCCTAACCTACTAACGTGTTTACATGTTCAACAATTTCTTATTATTTTATGATCAATTATTTTATGATCAATTTGATGCTGGTATACAATAAAGTTATCGGTCAGATCTTTTGTTTTTCAATTCTACGCAGTTGTACGGGTCCGTTAAGACAATACATTGTACAAATACTAAACTATTTTCATGCCAACGATAAGATAAATTTCAACATGCATTCTGAAAGTGAACACATAAAATGGCATTTTGAAAATAACATTTTTTTTTACACTTTCATTAATTACAGAAATTAAAGAACAAAAATATACACTGATGTGTTGGTTCAAAAATATTGAGCCAAGTCTAGTAGAGTTGAAAAGTTTTGAGCCTGCCCTAGTAGGGTTGAAAAGTCTTGAGCCTGCCCTAGTAGGGTTGAAAAGTCTTGAGCCTGCCCTAGTAGGGTTGAAAAGTCTTGAGCCTGCCCTAGTAGGGTTGAAAGTCTTGAGCCTGCCCTAGTAGGGTTGAAAAGTCTTGAGCCTGCCCTAGTAGGGTTGAAAAGTCTTGAGCCTGCCCTAGTAGGGTTGAAAAGTCTTGAGCCTGCCCTAGTAGGGTTGAAAAGTCTTGAGCCTGCCCTAGTAGGGTTGAAAAGTCTTGAGCCTGCCCTAGTAGGGTTGAAAAGTTTTGAGCCTGCCCTAGTAGGGTTGAAAAGTTTTGATCCAACCACGAGTAGGGTTGCTAGGCTGCCCAAATAGTTCGTAAAAAATATTTAAAATGTCATCACTAATATTCCCTGCAACCCAATATCAAAACATCTTCGAATATTACTGCTGTTATTTTAAAAAAAAAAATAAAATAGGAAATATCGAATTTTATAACACAATAAAATAAATAGAAATAATATCTAACAAAAAAAAGAAGCGATTTATTAAAGTTAAATAAATATATTTAATTTATATATGTATAGGTAGTTGGAAAATATATAAAAAAAAAAAGAATTCGTGCGAGAGTGAGAGTGATAGTTAGATTGAAAGAGAGTAGTAGGGCGGAAGGGTAGGAAGGGGAGAGTATAAGAGAAAAGTTACGCGAAGGCTCGTGAGGTGGTCAAGTTGTGGAAAGGGTGGAAAAGGGGATGGATGGATCGGAGGGGGAGGGGGGGGAGAGGGCTGCCAATTTGCGATTCCACGCAGCAAGAAGGGCGTGGCGGTCGTCGCACAAGGGGTGGCTCGCTCGTTTGCGCGACATTGTCGAACAGAGCCCTTCCTAACTCCCTCACCCTAGTCGTCATACACTCTTCTTCCACGTAATCCTCCACGATTCTCTTACGTCGTTGGATGATGGGTAACGAATGTCGAGAGGAAAAGATACTTTGATAACAGATATCCAATTTTATCTCATCTGATCTTAATTTACCTTTTTCAATTTGTTTTCATTTACAAATTACTAATTGCAATAAATCTAATACATATGTGTGTATGTGTGTGTCAGTGTACGAAATCCGATCATTGGATAATTTTCCCAAAGGGTGAGGGGTATTAAAAATTATTATAATATATATTGTTATTGTAATTATATATAATTAATTCGTTAAAAGTGTAATTTAATAAGTTTTGTGTATCCTTTTTTAGGTTATGTTTGATTTTGTCACTTTTTTGTATAGAAACACTTAGTTTATTTTACTTACACGTTTCTCCTTAGCCCCCTGTTTTCTAAATCTAATTAACTGAATCGTATATTCGAGATTAATCAAAAACTTAAAATTAAAAATACGTATTACTACATTTACTGTAACATTTATATACGTATGTAAAACTTAACGGTCTTAAAACATACATCAAATCAATATTGAAACGTATTAGATTAAATCCCATTCCAGGTGGTCCGAATTTAGGACTACACAACGAACCAAGGTTAGAAAGAAAAAGTATGAGAAACTCCGCCCAATGGATCGTTTATCTCATAAGGGTTGTTACCATGCCACGTGACATAAGGCTCAGCAGACGCTAACCTAACTTTTATCTTTATTACTTATTTATTTGTTTTATATTCAATGAACAAATGTACCCGAGTAAGAGTCTTTGTTAACGTTTAACAAATAAAGAAGAAAGAAAAGAATATAAAGAAGAAAGAGTCAAGCTTTACGGTTAAACGTTTCTAGATTTTGTCGTTGACGTTAGAATAGAATCTTCAAAAAGGGTTTGGGAGAGGGAGGGAGGAAGGGATTAGTTTTATCTCAAATTCTTTACAATCTTTTACCGATCTTTAGATATTCCGAGATTAACGAAATGATTGATTTTTCACTTTAACTTTCTGTCAAGTTTCAAATCTTTCTTTAAATAAACATATTTGCGAAAGATGAGTATAGGTTCATACCTGGTTTCTCATACTGTCCAACAATAATCTTCCAGACTAACATGAGAGGTCTATTCCCGGTTGGTCGGTGGTCGCGCGACTAATATTTTTCATCATCTTGATCGTAGGTAGGCCCACTCGAGTTGGCTAGTTTTTAAAAGTAATGATGGTTACACTAATCTGACAGGATGAGAAGGTGAACCTAACCGTAACCTTAGATCCTTATCTTTTCCTTACATCCTTCAAACGTTTCTCTTCTTTTTCAAATTCCTACGATCTTTTCTCGTTCTTTTTTTTTCTTCTTCTTCTTCTTCCTTTTCCATTCTTTTCTCTTACGAAATATCTTTTTTTTTCTTTTCTAACCGATTAAATTTACAGGGTGGTCCTAAGACGTAGGTTCGTAAGAATTTTTTACAATTTTTAACTGTAAAAAAAAGAAAACTAATCTAAGACACGAATATTAAATTAATTCTTCGAACAATAGTTACGAATAAATGTTTAATATCGTTTGAATTTCTTTACGAAACATTTTAAAACTTTCGGCTACCTAACCTTAAAAAAAAATGTTCCAACTTGGTGCTCGATCCGTTAAAAATAAATCAAACGCATCGTGGTAACAAAATTTGTCGATAGCTTGATTTTGAGAACCTTATTGTTTTCCTATTTTTTATTTTACTTTATTTTTCTCTAGGATAAAAATTGTAGGCGTGACGACTCTAGGATAAACGGGTAGCGTTGTGGGGGGAGGGGGGATTGAAAGTAGGATGGGTGGGTGGGTTGGTTTTTTGGCATTTGTCCTGTAGAATATTTTATAAATTAATGTCAACGCGATATTCGATGAATATCCGGTTACACCGGAAGTCATAGAATACAATACAGCACGCGTTCGACTTGCGATGTAGGAAGGGTCGTAAAAAGAAAGAAGAAGGTTCAAATGGAAAGAGAAAGAGAAAGAGAAAGAGAAAGAGAGAGAGAGTCAAACTAACAGTCTGGCAGGATGGAAGGGAAAGAAAAAGAGAGAAGAGAAAAGAAGAAAAAAAGAAAGAAAAAAAACTAACTAAACGTACGAACATACTGAACGAAAGCTCGTAGATCGTAGAACCCTAAGTGAAATTCCTCCCACATTGTAAAGTACCCTCCTGTTCTCTCTCATTCTCGTTCGGTTACTGCACACCGGTCGGTCGGTTACTGCTTTTTTAAAGAACGATTTTTTTACCCTCCTTTCTCGATACCCGATTGTGTCCGAGACACCGGGGGCGTGAACTGTCGTTGCCGACACTGGCCTCAAGGCATTTTTCACATTTGGCAATCGCGACCGTTGAGCTGTAACGACGATACCTTCACCTGGTAAGTTTACTCCAACATCTTACCTTCTCCTATATATATATATTTTATATTTATTTTAACCCTTGGGGAATTATAATATTATGATTTATATTTATTATATTTAAATATTGTAAATATTTTCTATACGATTAATCATTTATTTTTGGTATACAATTTAAAAGTAAGATAAATTAACGCACACTTTGACGTATTACTTAATGAATAAATTAAATTAATATATATAAAAAAAAACCAGGTTATTATAGAAATATATAATATATACTATTATACATTAGTATAATTATTTAGATTAGTAATAAAGTCAGTGGATCTAAAAATAAATATTAAGATCGTGTTTAAAACGATAAATTCAGTAAATACCAAACTTGCATGCCATCCATCATATAAATAACTAACGAAAATATATCCTCGATAAATTCCCGTCGACGAATAAATTCTTAATGAGGGAAATTCAATCATAGATATTTCTAGATACCAGTCTAGAAATAATGAAATAATAATGATAACATATTTTAACACATATGTATCGTAAGTTGGTATAATATAATACTTACGTATTACTTTTATATCAAATACGGTACGCGTACTTATGTGTAGTCGGATTACCGTTTCAACCTATCATCGCGTCCGATTTCAGGGTCCGACTGGCACGCGCCAACCCTTCTCAGTACAGTGTTCGCCCTTAAGCCTTTATTACGTTTTATTTTACAACTACGTGCCCGGCCACACTTCCCCACCCAGCTACTTTCAAATTCATTCTATACGCGTAACGAGATTACGGTTAATGTTACGAAGTCACGATAACAATGCACTTTCAGTTCATCTGATAATAATCTCTTATACGGGTCCTCTTATATGTTATTTATATTTATATCTACTTATACATTTTATCTTCTACTGAAAACACATTATATAAATGTGATATATTCTATTTTTTGAAGTTATACTTCTTTTGGCGCTCGTTTGGGAAAATGTGATGGGTGTGATTTTTTTCTGAACGACACCATGAAATTTGTCGGTATTTACGATGCGCGGCAAAGCAAGCGATTTCAAATTTACAGCATGAAGTTGTCTTCTTCTCTTCTTTTTTTTTCTCAAGCGGGTCACCCATCCAAGTACTAATCGTACTCAGCGATGCTTTACTTAAATGATCGAAGCGGGAACTAATACTATCACCGTGCCATGGCTGTTGACGCGTGAAGTAATTCGATAAATCTCTCTTATATTAACTGTGAACTGATATCTATATTATGATATTTTATTATTCTTTCTAATATATATAATATATCGATAGTAAATTTAAATTAATAATAGTAATAATAAATTTTTTTTTGTTAAGTTATTTTTGAGGTTATTGAGGTTATGTTCGTTTTGGTACACCAAAGAAGTATAACTTCTTACGTGCTTACATAAGTACACACACCAGTTTTGTTTATAATTATCAACAACTAACTACTTTGATACATTTGTCTCAACATTTTTTTATTAATTATTAAAACCGAATGATTTGATTTGTTTCGTTTGAAATTTGTCACGAATTATATTAATATTATTAAATTTTTCGCTCGACCGATTTAATATTATCGATAACACATTTTCCCTCGCATAAACACACACACACGTTTATTTTAATAATTATTAAACGTTAATAAACGATTGGATATAATTAATATTAATAAAAAGAAAAATGACAAACGTGTTAGATGGCATGCCTAAGAATCTTATCAAAGTACATTAAAATTGTTAATTAGTACATCCTCTTTCATAATTCGTAATGTCCACCCACTCGAATTCTTTACGATGCTTAACAATATTTTACATCTTCTTTAAATAAGATCAAATAATTCTCAAAAATAAAAAAAAATAAAAAAAGAAACTAAGATTACACAAATAGTTGACTTTTCTTTTTTTGTTTCTTAATTAACGAGATATTAATGTGACAAAATGTAAATTGGTACCTTGATTTACGTTTAAAGTAAGTTATTTTATACAGTAGATCTTAGGTTAGGAGTAACTGTTAGTAAAAATAAGGTTCGTTCATTCCGTATTACGCTTAATGAGGGCTCGTTAATTACGCTAATGAATCCCAGAATCCCATTGGTTTATATACCTGCTTCTCGACTACTCAAACTAACACAATCATCAACACACACACACACATATATATTGAGTGCACAAAACAAACGAGTTGCTGTTGGGTGCTAGCTTGAAACGTCATCGTTCGCAGTGCATTCATCTTTGTTGCACCTTTCCACGATCTTGATCTGACTTTCACTATACTTACAAACCTTATCTTTAACGTTTTTTTTTTTCCGTACACCTTTAATATCTTCTTCTCTTTTTTTCTTTCTTATTTATTCTTTTTCTTCTTCTTCTACTTCTTCTTCTCCGAATCATTGAACAAATAAAAATACAAATAAATTTTAATATAACACATATTTATTTAAATATTTTTATATTTTAATATTAATTGTGATTAAATATTAATACAATTAATTATGTTTGTATTTTTATTTGTAAATATATAAAATCATTGTGTGTTCAAATGAAATATTATTAAGTAAAATTATTCCTTAAAATTAAAGAAATATATTAATTGATTGACAATAAGATAAAAAGATGTTTTTTATCAATTGTTTATTACATATTATCTTCGATCGAATTATACAACACAAAGTATTGTAATATAAATCTAAGCGATAACGAAATTCAACCTGCGTACGAAGTACATCTTCGTAAAACATTTGTCAGACCTAATGATACGGTTCGTTTAATTAGAAATCATTTCAAGTGCACTTAATGTTCCCTTTTATTTTTTTTTTTTTTCACTTCTTATTATTATTTTTCTTTCTTTCTTTCTTTCTTTTTTCTTCTTTCAGACTGTAAGTATCTTTTCTTGTCGCTCTTATACGCTCTGGAAAAGATGCTTATTCGCTATCTTTTAGTTCAACCATATTTCCTCATTATGCGATTACCAAGAGTGGCGGCTGGTTTCACTCAGCAATTCTTTTTTTTTTTTTCCTCTCTCCTTCCTTTTCTTCTTTTTTCCTTTTTATTCTTTTAACTTCCTTTACCCAATTAATGCTCGTGCATTTGATTTTTATTTTACCGTAGGTTTATTTCAGTAGGGAATGTTTGATTTTTCTGGACGGTCTAGTGATAATCTTATTCCATAGCATTACCCCATAAAAATTATTATGGTGGTTTTTGGAATATATAAAATATCTGATAACGTATACGTTGAGAATTGATACGAAAAGATAAAATATTTTTTGCTAAATATTATTTTTAAATGCAAAAATGTGACGTACTGGACGGTTACTGTTCTTTTAAATAAAATAATTTTTAATCAGAATATATATTATTTATTTTAAATATTTATATAAATATTTAAATATATTTAATATAATTAATTTAATATATAATATATTTTAATAATTAAAATATAAATATTTAATATATTTAATATATTTAAATATATAATTAATTAATTTTAATATATTATTAAATAATATATTTTACAGAATATATTATTGTTGCACATTCGAGTAAATTTAAATAATATATTTTTTAAACTATTTCGTATATTTTCTATAACTTCTAAATTAATCATTTGAGAATTCGTATAATGTGATGAAATTTTGTGAAAAAAAATAATCGGGCAATTTTTTTTAAATTTTAAACAATACAAATTTCGATTACTAATTTTTAACTTCTTTAGAATTAATCTCTGTCCCTTCCATATGTAAAAATAATACAAAAAGAGAGAAAAAAATGAACCCTCATGTAAAATAAAATAAAAATTCGATAAAAATTCCGATCTAAGTGGTAATTGTATACAATTATTGACTTGGCATGATTTCTAAAGACTCAAGGTTTCAAAGATATCACGACATTGTAAAATGATGTACGCGTGCGTGTTATAAATCGTGCAGATATGACAATAGCCAAAAGAAAATTACATCTTCGTGCACAAAGAAAGAGAAAGAAGGAAAGAAAGAGAAAGAAAAAGAACAAGAACGAGAAAAAGAAAGAGAAAGAAGATACCAGACGAAAAAACAATTTAAACAACCTTGAAATATCTTTTCGAACGTGGAATCGTTATAAACGTGAGATTGAAGTGAAAGAATCCAAAAGAAGTTTTAATCTTAAGTATTTCAAAAGACGATCCACATACACACACACACACACATAACACGCATACAAATTTACTCTTTTCGTGTATAGTTGAATCGAATTATATTATCTCTCTCTCTCTCTCTTTCTTTCTTCCTTTTAGTTTAACCGTTAAAAAGATATTTCGTGTTGCTAGCGTGCGTTCGTGCACATTTAAACGTGAATCGAAATAACAGAAAAGGGGGGAAAAGAAAAGAAAAAGAAAAAGAAACAAAAAAGAAAAAAAAATCCCAAGAAATGAAATAAAAGAATAGAAAAAGAAAAAGAGAACAAAATTATTATTATTATTATTATTATTGCAAGATCTTAAAATTAATCCCTGCTATCCGTTTTTCGTATTCTGATTAAAGTTTAACGTTAAGATACCACAGTTGATATAAATATTCATTGATTTCTTTTTAAATACATTTATTTATCATATCCGATTATGTTTGCTACTGTTATCGTATACATAAGTAACATTTATTTGCATTACAAGATATCGGAGAATCGTGAAACGTAGTTTAATAAAAGAATACCGGTAACTGGATTGGCAATTAAAATGTATATTAGATGATAACACATCTGTGATGTCAAAGTAGAAAAACAACAACAACGTGTTAAGGAAAACGAATCGTTTTTTCTTTTTCTTTTTTTTTCCATTTCTAACATAAGTTTGTTTGTAACAATAATATCAGTTTATTTCTTTTTTTCTTGATACAGGTTCGAGTTGTCGTCTCAATTTAATTTATGCATTCGTGGCAGAGTTTTATTTCTTTTCTATTCTTTTTTTGTTGTTGTTAATAAGGTCTAGTCATAGTTTATCAAAGATGAAGAAAAAGAAGAAGAATTTGGAACAATGAGAATGAGGAAGAAAGAAAAACGGAGATAGAAGAAGAAGAAGAAGAAGATCTTTTTAAAGTAACGGGTTATTACGCGATCACCCTGTATTATCGTGTGGTGTGACCGCCAATTGCGTGGGCTCGTGTCTTTACAGGCCGCTTCCGACCTTCGTAACAATTATTTGCAATTAAAGTAGTCGCGGTAAAGGCCGTACGCTTGTTATTCCTTTAATTTTATCATCTTTTTTATTTTTTTTCTTTTTTTTTTTTTACGAAATCTTCAATATCGATATCTTCATACAATATTATAAATTTGTACAGAATATTAATATTATACACGTCATATTATATTACAATGAAAATAAATAATATCGATGTAACTACTTTATTTTTTTTTTATAATTTAATTTTTATATAGATTATTATTGAGATTTAGAATTATTATCTAATTCTTTGCAATTAAAAATGATTTTTTATTTATAAATTATATAAATTCCAATAAACTGTCACCAACAATTCACATTCATTGAAAATCTCAAATATAATTCATACAACATTATTAAACAAAATCTATGAAACCCTAAATAACAAAAAAAAACCAGAAAAATCCCTATAACACCTATCGAAAGTACTATACTACAAAATTTACCCAACAATTCACATTCATACACAGAATATTAATATTATACACGTCATATTATATTACAATGAAAATAAATAATATCGATGTAACTACTTTATTTTTCTTTTTTATAATTTAATTTTTATATAGAATATTATTGAGATTTAGAATTATTATCTAATTCTTTGCAATTAAAAATGATTTTCTATTTATAAATTATATAAATTCCAATAAACTGTCACCAATAATTCACATTCATTGAAAATCTCAAATATAATTCATACAACATTATTAAACAAAATTTATGAAACCCTAATTTTTTTATAATTTAATTTTTATATAGAATATTATTGAAATTTAGAATTATTATCTAATTCTTTGCAATTAAAAATGATTTTTTATTTATAAATTATATAAATTCCAATAAACTGTCACCAACAATTCACATTCATTGAAAATCTCAAATATAATTCATACAACATTATTAAACAAAATCTATGAAACCCTAAATAACAAAAAAAAAACCAGAAAAATCCCTATAACACGTATCAAAAGTACTATACTACAAAATTTACCCAACAATTCACAGTCATACATACCTCGAACATAATTCATTCCACGAATCCATTAGATCACACAACTGACGAGGACAGTAAGAAAGAAAGAAAGAAAGAAAGAAAGGAAGGAAGAAAGAGTGAGAAAGAAAATTAGAAAAAGAAAGATAGAAACGCATCTGCCTGTCCCAGATTCCGCGGATCCTTGTAGCCTCTACGTCATCATCGTTGCATTATTGTCAAGGACAGTATACACTATAACCGCTGTAAGATATCACAACTCGTGCACCCTGTCGAGAGGATCACTCTGTTTGTCTCGTTTTGATAAAAGGGAAAGAAAGAGAGAGGAAAAAAATACATCACTACGGGGTTTCTTATGAACGACCACACTCTTTCGTATGTATACATGTTGAACGAAGGTATAAATCCCTTTTGAACGGGAGCCAGTAAACATCGACCATTGAGAAGGGTATCCACCCCTCCTGGCTAATCCATTCCTGGACACGTTTAACACGATCATGTCGAAAATCGGATTTAATCTATTGTGTTACTCTCAAAAGAATGACACCGATCTTTCTATCTTCTTCATTCCATCTTTTTCCGCAACCCTAAATTGTTTATTTTCTAATACTTTTTATAACACGTTACGCGTTTAAAAAATCCAAAGATTTTCTAATAATTAAAATTAATTAATGATATTTAATCGTAATTATAATATGTTTTATTATCTGATGATATTTTAACGAATTAATTGTTAATGTTACGAGTATTTTGTATCATTGTTTATGTTTCGAATTTTCTTTCTTCGAGAATCAATTATTTTTAGAAGAATCTTCGATTCAGAAGCTTACTATTATTCATGTAAAAACCTTCTCGAATTTATCTCTAAAACATCATCTAACACGTGAATTGGTTAACTTAAACAAACCATAACCTAAATCTTACATTCCATTTTACTTTAAAATGTTTCTTTGAAAAGTTATGCAATTCTTAAAAATTTCGCAAAAACAAAAAAAATAATACGTGCATCATTAGTTCATATAACTCGGGACATAAAGTGTATTCCCTGACAAAAATATCCATTAGCCAACATAAACGAACCATAACCTAAATTTGACATCCCATTTTAAGTACAGCCGATGCAAAAGTTTATTTGGAAAGTTATACACATCTTAAAAGTTTCTGAAAAAAAGGAAGACACACGAATTAAAAGAGTAAGAACAAAGCTACTATTGTTTTAGTACAATATTTTATTTGATGATATTAAAAAAAAAAAAAACACAAGAAAAAATAATACTTGCATGATTAGTACATATAAACCAGACATAAAGTATATTCCCTGACAAACAGATCCGCCGTTGTTTAATACCGGATACATAGATGTATCTATGTATCTAAAAGTAGTAGTTCCAATACAATACTTACATTGAGTCATTTGAGTGTAGTGGAACGTCCAAGGAAGTACTGTTAGAGAGATACTAAAGAAGAGTGCACTTTCGAAAATCTCCTGACTAGTCTCTTCCCTGTCATGAAAATACCTTGTGGATGGTGAGTACGAGTGGATAGGAGAAGAGGAAAAGAAAGGGAACAATAAAAAGAGATAGAAACCGAAAGAGAGAAAAAGAGAGAAAGAAATAGAGACAGAGTAACTCGTAAAAGGAAAACGGAATCGAGGGTGAGTCGGAGCGTAGCCATTTTGTCTGTTTAGTTCCACACGGAGACACCCGATGTATGGAAGCTGCCGTGCGTATAATCGCTAATGTTCAAACCCCCTTATCCATCCTAAGGGTGGTAGCAACGGTGGTGGTAGTAGTGGTGGCGGTAACATCAGGACAAAGGTGAGCCATTCGCTAATCTCATAGGTAGCTTCTTTCTACTCTTCATTTTTATGTTTTTTTCTTTTTCTTTATTTTTATTTTTATTTTTACATTTTTTCCCCTTTTCTTTCTTTAAAACGTCATCGATTGTCATCGTCAAAATATCATTTCTAAATTTTTCTACTTCTTTTCTTTCCTTTTATTGTATACGAAGTTATAGGTTAGGTTTCGTTGCTTCCGAAAATTCGATGACATTCTTACGATGTGCTCTCTCTCATTTTGTTTTCCATATACCCTTCGAAAGTTTTCCCCCTCCCTATCCCTCACCCCACCGATGGAAAATATTTTTCGGAAACATTTCTATGAAAATCTTCGGTTCCGTTCTCCTGTCACTGATTTTTTTCGCTTCGATACATTTTTCTACTCTTATTCGCACGAATTGGTCTATTTTGATAAACAGGATGTTCCTACTTGGTTTAACGAAATGAACATTCTTCGGTAAGGATTTGTAAAGGATCCCAACCCTCCCCCCTCTATCCCTGTTATTTCCCCTAACTTACCTCAAAGGATACTATTCCGTTGCTGTTTTTGTGGTCGGCAAATCTTGATCTAGTTTCATTGTTTCTGTTCGTGTCCGATCGGTTTATCCTAAATCATAAAGATATGGGAAAGCATAATAATACCGCTTTGTTGCGGTGGAAGGGGGAATTGTGGAAAGGGAAAGGGATTGACAAATCCTGACATATTAATCTTTTGTGCGTTCCACGTTGATATTGCTACTGAATATTTTCCACAAAATTTTTTCCTTAGAACATTTTTTTGGGTTACTAACCTATATATGTAGAAACGAAATGAAAGAATATTTTTGAAGGCAACCCTATTGGACCTAACGAATATTAAATAAGAAACGATTTCCATTGGTTTGTCCTAAACGATAAGGTTACAATTCGTTTCTATGAGAATTGACATACGTCTTACTCGTCGAGTAGAGTGTGTTGTGTCGACACATCCAGATGATAACTATCTCGTCTTCTGTTTCGAAAAGGACCGAAGACGAAGAGTCCCTCGGTCGATCCGTTTAGCCATCAGAAGAGTAGTAGGTACTCGTCTCTGGTCGCCGTCGGCCTCTGATTGTCCTTTATTGGGTTAAATTGAACTTCCTTCTCGTGATACGCGGCTCGCATCAACTCACTCGCTCTGAGTAGTTGCTTAGGCTCTTAAAACATCTGTATAGGTACGGGGTGTTCTTAAAGTATTTAACATTTATATCATCGATCTATTTATTTCTTTAAAAACAAAAAAAAAATTGCAAATCGTATTTATTCAAACACCATCTAATCCTGACAATTAGTTCATCAATTTATATTACAACCTATAACAAATGTTATTTTTTAATAATTCTTACTATTGATAAAAATTAAAATCGATCAATCTCGTTCTTTGAATGTAATCATAAATATTGTTAAATATTTATTTGACACATTTCATTGAAGATATATGATATAATTTGGAATTTATTTTATTTTAAATTGTTATATCGAATCGATGCACATTCTGTATTTGAATTAATATTTCGTGTTTTTCCTTTTGATTTTATTTTTCGAATTAAGATTAACGAGAAACGTGTAAACGTGATTTAGTTAGGATCGATTAATCGGATAACGCGTGAGAATTAGAATCGTGATTTATCGACACCCCGTAGATATGACAACGACGGAGAGTCATACGAGCTTAAGAGTTAAGAGTTTGGGCTTTGCGCTGCGCAACAATTCGCGAGGGGGCGAACCAAGAGTGAGGAATTCAGAGCGGGTAAATACGGTGGGCGGCTTAGCCTTATCTACGTGTGGAGAACGCGATCCAAGCGACCTGTGAACTGCACATAATCGCGTCAAACCCAACGCTTACTATAGTTACTCTCTTCTTCATTCTCGTCTTCATTATATCCCAAACTTTTAACGCGTACAATTCATTCAAACCAATTCCCACAAACCAAACCAAAACAAACGATTCAGAATATCATTAACCAAATATTCGATGCATAATCGATAAATTTATGATCGTTTCCAGGCCATTTTGTTTATTATTTAGGTTAAGTATAGGTTATGTTTTCATTACTTTTTTGTAAATAACGTATAAGATGAAAAAGCTCGTTGATTGATTGATTAATTTAATAAATCAAATTACCCTAACCCAATTGTCAAATATTTTGACCAATTAATAGTACGTACGACAAATTGGTTAGGTGTAAAAGTATACTTGGGTGTTATTAGACGTGACACGGAATTTTTCAGGACAATTCGTATCGAATTTGATGGGAGTTTTTCTGGAGTATCGGTTGAGAATCTCTGCTTGAGGGAATCGTACTGATAAGAATGAATTATGCAGATGAATGTTGCGGCGATGTCGCCGATGTATCAAACCGACTCAACTAGCTCATTCTCCTTCGTTATCTATTCATTGACGAGGCCGACATGCGCGACGTGATTGTGGACCAGAAATCCGGACTGTTCCCATGTTCCACTTATGGCATTTGGTCCAATCGCACGCGTCTGACTTTAGACGATGTCTGATAAGTTAGTAGTAGGGCTCATGCCTATTCTGCACTTCCTCATGACTTAGGAAGTTCAAATACTTTCAGAAACGTTCAGGAAGTATATTCAAACTGTACATTATCAGTTACATTTGATTTCAACTGACCAGTTAGTTGACTTCTATTTGTTCATTGGAAAGCGTCAATTGAAGTAATAATTTCAACTTAATAAAAAAATGTTATTCGTTGCTTTGCATCTAAACAATGAGAAAACAAAATGCATTTGTTAAAATATCCGAAAAAATGATTCGTTTTGATATAGTAACTGTCCTATTTTATTAGGTTCCTAAATATTTGGGTATCGTGATAAATAAGGTTAGGAACAAAATTCTGGTATCTATGATCGACAAAATTTAGCTGAAGATTAGATTAAAATAATTAGAATAATTTGTTATGCAAAAGGTAACGATATAACATTTGTAAAACACGATCTAGAATATTTGATAAATCTAAAAGATAAAAATCAGTGGAAGTTTACATGAACGGTGTGTAGCAGTGCCGGTGGGCTCAGCTTAATGATGCCGCATCCGGGAGTCTTCAGGACATTGTACCTCGCAAAAAAGGACCTTATAACACGTTCACAGCTGGACCCGCATTCTACGTTCCCTCAGCAGTTCTCTTGCTTGCTTGCTTGCTTGCTTGCTTGCTTACTTGTGCTCGTCAGTTCTCACTTCGACTGAAAGAAGCTGATCCATTAACGACTACCTCTGTGAACATTAATAATCCAACAGGTTTGCGTATAAAAGAGAAACCCAGAAGGATTTTCAAAATGTCACTCTGAACCTTTAAAAACTAAACTCGTCTATCCATATGACGTAACGAAATCATTTCCGACTTCCTGAATTGAAATATTCGCACGCGGATAGATGTTTTACGAGAATAGGAAATGGTGTTATCTAAAAAAACAAAAAAAAAGTATCAAAGTCATCAGGATGAGATCCCGTTTTCTATATATATATATATATAAATGTCGACAGTTGGCGAACGGTTGGTCTCGTCTTTAGAATTCCTTAATTCATTTCGTAATCTTTTCATACTCTTCGCACACTTATATGCATCCTAGATCGTTAATTATAAAACAGGTACTACTAACCATAATACATTGGAACTTAAAAGTCAATTTATTTTCCAACCATGATCGTACACAATAGAATACGTTACACTATTTTTCAGGGCTGGATTTAAAATTCGGGTTTCGATTTCATTAAAAAATCTAAAAAGAACAACCAACAAAAAAACAAAAAAAGTAATAAAAATAATAATAATAATAATAACAATAAGAAGAAGAAGAAGAAGAAGAAGAATAATCGTATTATTGGACACCCTGCTGTGAGTTGTTCCTAACCTAGTACCTTCTCGTCATTCATACGCAGATACCTGTTACTGTTTTCTTCCCTCGGAAAAGAGGAAGAACCTAACGAAAGGAACAGAAGTAAACGAATGAACAGAAGAAGAAGAAGAAGGAAGAGAATAGACCGTACAATCACGATGAGTGGCGGCCCTGAGGTGCGAGCTAAGAGTGGAAAGGCTCCCGGGCTGCCAACCTAATAAAGCAATTTGTCACGGTTGTCGTCCGAATGCCAGCCATACATTAACACACAATCTTGCCTCTCTCTCTCTCTCTCTCTCTCTCTCACTCTTTCTCTCTCTGTCCCTCTCTCGGAGAGAATCGAGCATCTTCTTTCTCTTTCACACTTTCAAACTCGCCATTGGATCATATTCTTCTTCTTTTTCTTCTTCTTATTTTGATTCTTCTTCTTCTTATTCTTATTCGTTTTAGTTTTCTTTTTACCTTCTCTTTCCTCGTGTCACCACCACCGACTTTCATTCTCTCAAAAGCCGATCGCAACGACGGCAATGCTTTCGTAACGAAGAAATAAATCATCATCGAAATGCTTCTGGAAATAGTTCCCAACTTCTTATAGATCTTGGTCTAAGGTATCAGCTAATTACTTACTAATTCCATTCTCCACGAGTTTATTCTTGGATTTTAAATTGCTATTTCATCTTAATCTTCTTCTTCTTCTTCTTCTTCTTGTTATTATTATTATTATTATTAGTAGTAGTAGTAGTAGTAATAGTAGTAGTATTATTACTCTTTGCTTTTTTTTTTTATTTTTATTTTTCGGTACTAGTCTCGACTAGTCATTATTTGGACAACTTACAAGATGTACTTAATCATCGTTAAAATATATTTCATTTATATCTATACGTGTATTTCATAATAATTTTATATTTATTACGGTTGCTTTGATTTATCGAACGTTTTAAAGGGGAGGGGTGGTTTCTTTTCCTTTTTTTATTTTCTTTTTGAACGTTCCGGTTAATAAACCTAATGTAGTTTTCTTTATTTTGTTTCTATTCGAAAGTTCGATGATCTTTAGAAGCCAAAAAAATAGAAGAAGAAGAAGAAGATCTTTACAAATTTCTTCAATATAATGTGGTTTTAATTTGTTGAAAATGTTTACTTTGGAAAATGTATTACCTTAAAACATACTTTTAATTTAACGCATTTGAATGTTTAAAATTCTTAATCTAAGAGAGATCTTAAAATAAGAAAAATCTTGTAATTATATTTATCACACAAAGTTGCATAAATAAGAAAATTTTGAGGTTATGAAAATTCGATTTAACTGAAGAACAATCCTATAAATATATTTATCACGCAAAATTACATAAATATAAAATTTTGAGGTTATAAAAAGTGTCCAATAGTAACAGTTGAAATGAAAAAAATTAAAATCAACTTAATAATAAAAAAATCCTATAAAAATATTTATCACGCAAAATTGCATAAGTATACAATTTTAAGGTTATAAGAATATTAAATAGTAAAAATAAAAATGAAGAAAAAATTCGAATGAACTTAATAAGAATATAATCCTATAAAGTTGCATAAATATAAAATTTTAAGATCATAAGAATGTCTAATAGTGCAGGTTAGGATGAATAAAAACGGAGAAATGATTTTTCTAAATTCTATGCCGAGTCAGCAAGAATCTTTTATCTCTGTTTCTCTTGAGAAGAAGAACTATTACGTACTTTTTGCACGGACGACCCTGAAAGAAGAAGAAGAAGAAGAAGAAGAAGAAGAAGAAGAAGAAACCGAATGGTGGTAGAATGAACGCGTCCTGTGGACTTCCTCGAGTACACGGTGCCGCTGTAAAAGCAACTGAGGTTCTGCTGGTTCTTGCTACCGGTGAGAGGCAGCACTCAGAAGGTGCGGGACATCCATGATTGATGGATCCTCGCTCCGAGTGGTCCCCGACGAACCAGATGGGACTATCTTTCTCTTTCTTTCACCTAACGTTCGTATTTCTGCTTCTCAACTTCGTTCGTTCATTCGTTCGTTCGTTCGTTCTTCTTCTACTTCTTCTTCTTCTTCTTCTTCTTCTTCTTCTTCTTCCTCCTTTCCTACTTATTCTTATTTTTATTCTTATTTTTACTTTTCTTTCTTCCGACAAGGCGAGCGACTTTCTAATCAAGAATTATTGGTCACACTTGGCTCCTGTTCATGCAACAAAGGCGCCACAATAAGAAATTTATCTTATCTTTTAGAATAATTCTATGTCATTTTATACAAATTTTAGTAATTCGTGCTCAAAAATAAAAAGGAGATCTCCATTTTTTATAACTATATTCTCTATGTTTATAACAAATCGTTGCTAACATACAAAAATTAATACTTCACGAGTTTATCAAATACATATTCCAATAAATATTAAAAACCGCATTTAACAATCCCAACATATAACAATAAACTACGAATAATTATTATCAAAGAAAAATTATTCAACAATTATCAAGCCTAAATTAACAATAGACATCCTGAAAATAAAAGTGTTGAATAGTATGAAAGAAATAGAGCAATTAAGTGTACGAGGTATTAGAGTAGTGGTCAATATATATTTACTATGAGAGTTAAGAGACCAATACAGGGCCGAGTTTGGTAAAGTTGGCTGAGATCCATAGTCACGTCTAAGTATTTCGAGTTCAAGGCCATCGTCTCTGATGGAGAGTCGCATGTCCAAGGAAGGAACGACGATGTATCGGCGTTCGGCCACATGGTGAATTAAGGGTCAGCCCATTACCGATTTGACCTCGGATGACCCGGCAGTGTATACGGAGCTGCTTGCGTGCCGCTTGATTCAATTAACCCTACGACACACAAACACGCACGCATACACGCGGTTATATACTATTCGTATATATGATAAACGTCAGTGCACGTGTGCGATTCGTTTGAAAGCTCAGACCGATCTCAAATTAATCGTTTCAGATCTTATTTATTTTTCTTATTATTCACTACCCTAACCTAACCTTCATTCATTCATTTGATATTCCGTGAAATTCGATTAAAGTGTAGTTAGCGAAGTAAGAACCTTCTTCATATATAAATCACGAAACTTCACTTAATTAACATGTTACATATATATTTACACGTTATTCGTGCCTAACAAGGTGCGGTCAGGTCTTAACTACGATTAAGAAACCCTTTTCGTTAATTATCTTACCTGAAATATGTGAGAACCATTATCAAACTCATTCATCCTAACCTCACTTTATATTTGTTTTTATTTATGATTGATTTGTTTTCTACTCTTTCTTTAGCTATTCCTTTATTTTTATTTTAATCAATGTGTCGTCGTAAAAACAAACATTGATTCTAATTTAAATTACAATTTCTTTTTCTCTTTTATTTTTTTTAACAAATCGGTCAAATTCAATTCGTATATGTATTTTTAATCGATTTTTTTACTCGTCGCAAATACTTTCAAGGATTTATATTTCGATCGGATATTATTTGAATGAGGATTGTACGCGAGAGACGATGAAACAACCCTTTGGTTAAAAAAGAAGAAAAAAAAAATAGAAAAGGGCCCCGATCTCGTAGTACCTTTAAACTACTTTTGACAGTATCGTGTTTCTCCCTCGTTCATTCATATTCGTTCGTTCCCTCTCTTCGGCCGAGATTAACGCACTACAAGTGGACCTCTCGACTTCTATCGCATCAACGCATTTGATAAGAGGCGAGGTTACCGGGTGACCAGTCAACAGATGTGGCCAATTGCTCGTACTAATGTCATTCCGTCCGTTGAAAGCTAACTCGAGATGTTATATACTAAACAACATCTATGTTCGTTACCGTAAACATCTACTATCATTTGATTGGTCCAAAAAGTTACTTATCTAAAAATAAAAATCAATTTGCACTTAAGGGTTAATCCAATTAAAATGAAAATTAAATTATCTAAACGTACATTTAATTACTAAAATTCGTGACAATTATTTTATAATTAGTATGAATTATATTTTCAAATCGAAATCATTTCTCGTGATTCGCGTTCGAAATTAATTTATTATTATTATTAATATTATTATTATTTTTTTTTGTAGTTTCTTCTTTAAATAAAAAAATATTCTCTTTGAAGTTTCGATGTAACAATTTTCTCTCATAGATGTCGAGGAGTAAGGTACTCGTTATAATGTCGCAAGTCGTCTGTCTCTATTCGCCAAGCCCCATCGCGAAACTCAACTACGCAACTTCGAGTCTTTCGCTAATCATTCGACTATACCTATTTATGAATACTTTCATTCGCAAACGTACACGTAGATTATAAGAACGTATGAAATTATCCTTCTTTTATATTTTCTTTTTTTTTTTCTTCTTTTCTTTTTTTTTTCTTTTCTTTTCTTTTCTTTTTCGGGCTTACTCGTCTAGCAACGTTACGAGGGTAATTATAATTTTTCGAGTTTTTTACGAGGATAAAAGAAGCGCAGTGTGTTTGAATATACGCACCACATGAAACGACTATCGTGAATTCAGTGGAATATTTACTAGGGATATTTTTGTCTCTGGAAAATTTTTAGGGTACGTACTAAGTGGAATGAATTTTTTTTCTTTTTTTTTCTCGGCTAAGCGTACAATTTTTGTCAACTAGCTTTAATCATATTCTTATCATTGAGAACATAATTCGTAATTATTATTGTTTGATGTTTGTATGATTTTTAGGGAATTGGAAAAGTTAGAAGTTTTAGTTTTTTCTTTTTTCTTCTTTTCGAATTATCCTCTCGTTTTATTTCTTTTTTTCTTTTTTGTTTTGTTAGATTAGTCTACGATTCCACTTCGGAATGATCACTTCGAAAACTATGGTAGTACGATGGTGGTTAGAATGTGAACTGGTATCACGATTTCTTCACGTGTTCGACCCTGATGCAAATTCGATCTGATATTCGTGTCTGTGTTTTCTCTGAAAAACGTTTATGTATATATATCACCGAGACGCAGAGTATTTCCAATGTATTTCAACCATACTATCGCGTGACTTTCCTTTATTTTACCCTCTGGATATGCCATTCTTCCGCGATTACGACAATAAAATGAATCTATCGTATCGCGGAAGGAATCGCGATCGGGTCAGGTTCTTCTTATCGACGAAATGGCTACCGTTTCAATGCTATACTATAACCGTGTTTTAAAATATAACATCTTCATAATCAAACAATCTTCAAAAAAACAATTTTACATACATTTATCAATTTAATAACAATTTTTATAACACCAATTTCAAACAATTCGTTTGTACATTTTTATCAAATCATATTCTAGTAAGAACAAATCGTTAAATATGGCGCTAATCAATTTAACGTAGATGGCGCGTTTTATCTAGGGATATCTAGTGATTAATAATCGTGTGCTAAGATTTTTCGATACAATAGGAACAAAAAAATTACCCTTTGAAATACAGTGTTTTACGTTCATCAAAATCTTTTGTAAAAATTTTTATAAATTTCAACAAATATAATGATTTATGTACAATCTACAAAAGCGTTTTAACACAAATGAATACTATTGGGTTAGCAACTAAATGATTGCGGATTTTTTAGTTGACAACTAAGTGAGCATGGTTACTTTAATAAAAATTTATAATTTTTATAATTTTATATAATAAAGAAATAATTAAAATATAAATTTTAAAAATTCTTTTTAAAATAAAACCTAATCTTTCTCTCTTTCATTCCTACTTTTAAAAAGGAAGGATCATTTAATTGCCAATCCAATATTATAAAATTGATTAGTCTAATATGCTTCGTTTATTATCCGAATTAACTTGCAAAATTTATCGTGTTAAGTTGAATATAATGATGTTTAGATTTGAAAAATGTATAATCGACGAAACAAACTAGTTTAGGCGTTCGTCTGAAATAAATTTTCTTTTTCATTTGTTTCTTTCTATCTTTTTTTTCGTCGGAGAGGAACGAGATCACCCGATTAAATCTTTCGAATAGAACAACGTGCGAAACGATTGAAGTTTACTTCCCATCATCATCAGTCGCGTTTTCACGCTCGTGTAAGCACCGATCGCGGATCGTATGTGAAGCTTGAACTACGTTAGAAGAGCTGTGATCCTCTCCACTCGACACGTTCAACAGGCCACATTAAATCACCCTCGTCTTACGTTGCGTTAGGGTCAGGAAAGAAAGAGAGAAAGAGAGAATGAGAAAGAGAGAAAAAGAGAGACTACGCACCAAAGTGTAAGTACTTGATTTTCAGTCGTTCGACTCTTTACCATTCGGGTTTAATTGAATTTATGTCCGACACGAGTTATCTGAATAAGGGTGCTGCTGACTTTAACGTTTAACGTAACTTAACGTTACCATAAATTTATTGTATACCTTGAAAGTTACTAAAATCTTATCGATACTTGTCATACGATTCAAAATAATTAACATTTAACGTTTAAAAAATAATTCAAATTTTGAAATCGTCAAGAATTGCATCTAGGTTATGTTGAAGTTTCTAAATCGATTAATTCATACGTTTTACAATTTATAAAATATTATTAATAAATAAATAAGCAGTCCTATCAATAATATTATACGATACAAACAAAATTCAGTCTTAATGTTTAAATAAAAAATAATTAACATTTGGAAATCGTCAAGAATTGCATCTAGGTTATGTTGAAGTTCCTAAATCGATTAATTCATACGTTTACAATTTATAAAATATTATTAATAAATAAATAAACAGTCCTATCAATAATATTATACGATACAAACAAAATTCATTCTTAATGTTTAAATAAAAAAATAATTAACATTTTGAAATCGTCAAAAATTGCATTAAGGTTATGTAGAAGTTCCTAAATCACCGAATTCATATGTTTTACAATTTATAAAATATTATTAATAAACAAATAATCAATCCTATCAATATAATCTGTCTTATCTGTCTGAAAAATGTCAATGCAATTAATTATCTCTCTGATAGAAATGAATTAATAAAAACACGAGAACAAGTTCAATAAAAACTGACTCTATCCAAGAATTAACTTCTCGAACCACAAAAATCCTCTTTACATAGATCGTATTAGCCTAATCTATCAAAGCCGCTTAAACTATGTAATACGAGAAGAATGACACGTTTAAAGATAATCTGTTGAACAAGAACAAGAACAAGAATAAGAATAAGAATAAGAGAGGGGTTAACGTGGAAAGTAAAAGAGATAAAGATAGAAAGAATGAGTAAAAGTGAGAGAAAGAGAATAAGAGTGAGAGTGAGAGTGAGAGATGATGGAGAAGAGGGTGGAGCTTTGATTGGTCCATTGAAGACACGTGCTGGCAACCCCCGACGTTGGGCCAGCCCTCTGGCCGTGCATCTCGTTACGAACTCATTCAGGAACTCCAACGTCGCCAATGACGAAATCAAGTGGGATTGTTAACAGTGCCACACCGTAGGTGGCTACAAGAGACTGAGTAAGAGAGACAGAGTAAGAGAGTGGGGGAAGGAAGATGGTAGGTGATCTCTATCTGATCCTAATAACAATGACGACATAATCAGATAGGATAATTCAGTGAACATGATAGCTATGATCATTCCTATCTTTTCATACACTTCCACATTTATTTATCTATTTTATTTCGTAGTTATTTATAGAATGGTAATATGATTTTAGTGGGTATACATTAAAGTTAGGAAATATTTCATTCTAATATATCACAATACGAGTAAAGTTGAATTTGTTATAAACTTTTTGACAGGATGGGGTTGTGACAAATCATTAAATAATAATCAAATATTATCTACGTAATATATAAAGTAAATGAGAATAAATATACGTAAGGATTATATTTAACGATCAATAATAAATATTACGATACTCGGTTACATTTTTTAAGGTCGATTTGATCCGAGAGAAGTGTAAAGGAGGAAAAGAAGACGAATGAGGGAGAAAGAGAAATAGAGAAAGAAAAAAAGGGATTGTCGACGTTCTCATGTGTCCCTACGAAGTCGATCGGCCCCGTTTGTTCGAGCGAGCATGTGGGCCAACAATGGCCACTTCGGTAGCAGCCGCGACGCACTTCACTTCGTCCATTATTCCGTACACGTTTTCATGTGGCCACGTCGGTGCTGCTAACGTCGAGGTAGCAAAAGAGAGAGAGGAAGAGAGAGGGAGAGAGGGAGAGTACGAAATGGGGGATGAGAGAAACCCAGCAGAAGGATGAGGAAGAGATGAAGAGAGGAAGAGTGGAAGGGTAAGAAGAGTTAGGAGAAGTGGGGCGGGGAGGGAGCTGAGGAGGGGCAGGAGGGTTTGGGTGAAAACTAAAGCGGGGGGTTGGGGTGGTATTCCGCAGCCAACAACACCGGCCCCGAGGTGCACCAAGGGTTCTCAACGGTGCCGGCCAACGTTGAAAGAACCTCAAGTACACTCCTCGAAATTCGCTACGGTCTCTTGCAAGTAGCGACGGCTCGCATCGACATGGCGCTACCTGCGAGAACAGAACTTAACAACTTCGAGAAGTCGAGTCGAAACACTTTAACCGATTTCTAGTGCACTTATTTTCTTATTTCGTTCCTTCGTTCTTTCGTTATTTCGTTATTTCGTTTCTATACTTCTTATTCTGTTTCTTCTTGTACTTGTTCTTCTATTGGGGTAACATAACATGGGCTAGGAACCAAATTCAGTTTTACAAACTGTCGAATTTTTCGGTTAGTATGGTAAGTTGGGTTCTATGGATTTTGAAAGTTTGTGCTTGCAGTTATTTTACCTGATTTATGAAGTTTTACGTTATAGGAATTTGAGAATATGTTGATGTAGTCATTCTATTAATTAAATGAATTTGGTTATCATGAAGAATTAAATAAGTAGGAATAAGAAATGTGTGTATGCAGTGATATTTAGGGTAGCTGAATGTATTTCATTTATGAAGTTTTATGTTACAGGAATTAGAGGATATGTTAATGCAGTCATTCTATTAATTAAATGAATTTGGTTCATGAAGAATTAAATAAGAAGGAATGAGAAATCTGTGCTTTAAGTGATATTTAGGGTAGTTGAATGTATTTGATTTATGAAGTTTCGGGTTACAGGAATTAGAGAATACATTAATGTAGTTATCGTAGGATTAATTAAATCAATTAGGTTGATGAGTATTTAAATAAGAAGGTATAGGATATCTGTGAATTCAGTGATATTTAAGATAGCTGAATTTATTTGATTTATGATACTTTGACTTACGAGAATGATAAACTAATTATTGATTTAATTAATTAAATACGAGTCGCGCGACTACAATCAATTAAAAAGATTACAAAATATAATAATCTAATAATTATTACATATAAGATAAATGAATATTATTTATGAATTCATCTACAAAATCTACAAAAAATCTACAACATAATAATTATTGATTATTACATGAACATATTTATATCATATATAATTAAAAAAATCATAGAATTATATCGATTCACTGATAACTTTAATCTAATTTCTCATAATAAAATATTATCGATATACATGTTATACATGTGTATGTTGGATCAAGGTAGTAACAGTTTCTTTCTTAAACTCGTACTAGCATATATTGGACCCTTGAACTCTCTTAAAGTTCTTCTTTAGTAATTTGGCTATAGGTGCGGGTACGGATGTGAAAGAGAAACGTACGAACGTACATACATTCGTTGGTACCCGGGCGAAGGGTGAAACAATAAGCGACGAACGACAATGAGAGTTTAAGTGGCGACCTCAATGATATCAACTGCACGCTGGAATAGAATTCAATTGAATTGAAGGAACAGCAAGGGGAATTCTTTCTCTCTCTCTCTCTCTATCTCTTTCTAACTCATTCCTTTTATTCCTTTTTTTTCTTTTTCCTATCCTTCTTTATCTCCCGTTCGATTCATGTTTTCTAAAACACTTCGTCGTTAGAAAGTTTTTAGTGCTCTTCTTTTCGATATTTTGTTATCGTACTTCACTTGTCGATCTTCCGATATCTTCTTTTTCTCTTTTGTTTTTTACTCTCTCTCTTTTTTTGTCTTATAAAACTCTTACATACGTACATAATAATTCCTTTTTTTTGTTTTGTTTTCACGCTCACGCAGTCTGTTACGTTCTATTTATAAATCAACGTATTTCTATTAGCAGTGAGCAATATTAAATTATACTAGTTTAATTTCGTAAACAAGATGACGCAGGTGAAGTATATAAAACAATGCGATCTTGTAAACAACATCTAAACCAGTATTTCAAGAATATTCAATAATATTATGTATGTCTGGCAAATATACACGTTTATCTACGATTTATACGACGTTAAAATTATTTTAAATAAATATCACGACAATATAGAAAATAATGAGAAAGAATTTAATTGGCTGATTTGTAACAAAAAAAAAGGAACAAATAACAATTATTCATTAATTTTTGTTCAATGTTTTACATATATATTTAAATAATTTCTAATTATTTTCGTCCAATTATTACTTAAAACGTCGTCAAAAATTTTTATTTGAATAAACTCACATTTTAATATAAAAAAAAATATAGTATTACGAAAAAAAATTCACAAACAGGGGTATAATTTTTTTTTTCTCAAGAACCTCGAAATCATTTAAAATGTATTAAAAAAATATTAATCAAAAATATACAAAATAAAATTTCCAAGTAATCTATATAATTATTAAATATTAATATACATATATAATAAATAATTTTTGTCGAGAAAAAAAAATGTAAAAAAAGATTAAACGGACGAACCAGTCGATTTAAATATAAAATATATCTTCGCTTAATGTACTCAGTTAAATTTATATTTTTTTTTATGTGAAAATATAACATGTATATTATGCGTGTACATATATATATATTTGTAGGCCCGAACGAAGTTGTTGTTGCATAATTAATAAAATGCCTTGATACGCCGACGTGTGGCTACAAATAGGGATAGCATGCGGCTAATTCATCGTAACCAGCGATCGCACGATTACGATTTCATTGCACGACGTTGTGAGCACACTTTCGTCGCACCATCAAAGGATAAGGATAAAGATTTGCGAGCTTAATTAATGCTTACCTCTCGTAAAAAAGATTTATAATTACGATAGTATACGTGGGTGAGGCCTTTCACCACCACCATCACCACCCCAACCCTCCCCCCGTAATGACCGAGTTATTTCAATATTATCAACGTAAAGGCAAACAAAACAAAAAATGCGAAATTCTTCAAATATTCGTTTGTCCTCGGAATAAAACGAGCTACAAGATTTGTGCAATTATATTATTTCGTTCTTTTACTAGAACAACGTATATAACTTTCTTTTTTTTTTTATTTTATTATTTTACAATTTAAATTTAATTTAAAGTATTCTTTTTTCTTTCTTGTTTCTTAACTTACACATTAAAAACGTACAATTTTTAAATAAATAATTATTTTCGAAATAAAATTTTTGAAATAATTTTTGACTTTTTTGTTTGTTTGGTTAATTATTACTTTTGTTTATGGGGGGGAGGGGAAATATATATATGGTGTTTATATAGAGTTATTACAGTTTAACATATAAGTCTAAGCTGGCGCCATCTCAGAGTAAAGGATGGAACTAAAAGCAAAGTATAAGAGGTTAGGGGAATCCGTTCGTGCCGTTTTATAAGACCTCCCTCGTCTGATTTAGGGTGTCCCATAAATCAACTCTACAGAGTGATCGCGTGTAAAACGTATTACGCTCGACTTTCCTCCGTTCTCGATTAACTCGACTGTCTGTAATCGTCCTGAAGTGCTTTTGATAAACGAAATCAGATAGATTTATTCGTTAGACATAAGAAAAAAAAAAGAAAAAAGAAAAAAGAAAAAAAGAAAAAAAAAGAAAATTTAAATCATTCGTACTTCCTTTGCAAAACGTTTCATTTCTCAATTAATCTTTTCATTTAAGTATTTTCATATCATTCTGAAAATAATATTAAACAATGATCAAATATTTTTCTTTTTTTTTTTTCCTAATACTCGTTTCCCACGAAGAGGATGATTCGTTAAACAAAATTTTTTTTGTATACGCTAAATATTACTCTGCGACCAAATATTAAATTAATATTATAATTTCTATTTTTATTTTTATAATATTTATAATATTTATAATTAATATTATTGATTAAACAAAACAAAAACAAAAACAAAACAAAACTATCGATCGAGTTATCGACGAGATATTAAAAACAATTTCAATATTTTTTGTTCGTTTGTTTTAAATTTACTTTTAAGAAATAATAATAAATAACGAAGCAAACATGACGAATGTGAAAACACATTACTCGAGTATATATCCCAATAGTAAAAATCCTAATATGTGGAGGACGGGGGAAGGGGAAGGGGGCAAGAAACTAAGACAATTTCATTTTCGTCGTAAACGCTTGGTCGTAAAAGCTAGCAATGCATGTTCGAAAGAATGTCAACCGTTTCTTGGTAGATACGTAAACGTACGTTACACGTACAACACACACACACATACACATTTACAAATAAAAAGACACATTCGCACAGAAAGAGAGAGAGAGAGAGAGACATACATTCATACACATGTACAGTAAAAGGACTTCAATTTCTATCTTCGTATTGTTTTTTTCTTTTTGTTTTTTAACTTGTTTGATCCTTTCCTATTGTGAACAGCACACTGTGAACTAGTAGAATCTCCGATTAAAAGTCCAAGACTTTTGAGAAAAGTTGCTTGCTTGGATGGATCATCCACTGATGGAAAGGACCAATGACCGATCGAGAACCCATGGAAGGAGCCAATCCTACCATAGGAACGTTAAGTATCCAGGACTCTTAGTAAAAAGCATCAAACGATGCCGCCGTCCGACGTTCATGGAAAACTGCATTCACCCTCTCTCTCTCTCTCTTTTTCTTTCTCTCTCTCTCTCTCTTTCCTACACACCTTGTATCTTCTAACAATTTTGTTGCTTTCCCCCTGCCCCTACTCTTTCTCTTTCATTCTCTTCATCGTGTCCCTCTCCATCCAGACCCCCCCCCCATCCGTTCCCCATTCATCACGAACCAACGAAAAAATTACTTTCAATTCTTAATTCGTTGTTTATTCCACGATTTTAAGACCAAATTTTATTAATACTTGTCGAAAGAAATATTAATTTGTTTCTTTTCTTTTCCGATGACATCGATTTTAGGTTATGTTTGCTCCTAATGTATTTTATGTTTTAAAAATGATTAGATTTTTAATTGTATATAACCGGTCGTTGTCTGCCTATTTTAATAATTTATTATCGTTATTCAATATTATTTTAAATTAATTTAACAATTAGAAAAATAAATTGAGATATTCGTTCATATTATTTCAACAATTTCAACGATATTTCATAAATTTAATATACCATGTACCGAATAGTATAACAAAATAATTTATTACTGCACAAATACTCAAACACGCACATACACACACACGTATGAAAGTTTTTCAATTTTTAAATAAAAGAAACAATAATGATCGTAGAAAAATCATTGGATTAATTGAAACTAACCAAGTTTTATATATATATCACATAATTCGTGGTAACAATTAAATCGATTAAGTTATTTATTTTTATTATCCCCCTTTCCCGTCCGCCTCCCCCCACCCCTCGACCCAGCTTTGTTTCTATTCGTTTTTTTATTTCTTTTATCTTTTATTTTCTATGGAACATCATTGCACGTTTCCCGTCCCATTTAATTTCCTTGATAGACCGTTAACGTTTTATACGCGTTTCATAGTTATCTTATCCCTTACGCATTAGTTTTCTTCTTCTTCTTCTTGCAGCATTGAATTCTTCTATTAGTTCAAAAAAATCTACCGGTATGTCGATTGTTTTTTTATTTATAATTTTAAATTTTAACACCGATTATACAAAAATTATGGAATTAACTTTCAACGATTTCCTCAAAGATGGCGCGTCAAAAGTACTTTTTTTTTTATACACAACTCGAATAATTTATTATACCACTATATATGTGTGTGTGTGTGTGTGGAAATTATTTTTAATTTTTATTCTTTTATTTTTTGTTTTTTTTTATTTTAATTTTAATATTACGAGCGCGTCTATTAGAATTTATTTTAACACAATTCCGTGTTGCGTGCGTATGCGTGTGTATGCGTGTGTCTGCGTATTTTTATACGTATGCATATTCTTTTGAGAATGCACACCTTGCAATCTTTAACGACTGCATTCTTGCCGTCGCATCCATCATGTGCATCAAAGTTGAATGCAGGATTACTGAAATAAAGACGATCAAGAGATACGATTAATAAAAAAGAAGGTTAACTACTTTTTATACCATAAGTGATATACTTATAGTTAATACGTCATCATTCATTAGCGTACTTGTATCTTAATTATTTCCTTTTTTTTCCTGCTGCTATATTTTTTTCTTTCTTTCTTTCTTTCTGTCGCGTTTTTTTTTCTTCTTTTTTTTTTTAAATTATTTTTCCTCCATTCGATAAGATCCTGTTAATACTGGTAATTTTCGGGTAATAATTATTTCCATAGGCGACATTTAGTTAACATAATTTGTCTTAATTAATTATACGAATCGTATGTGTTTTTTTTTTCCTACTATTCTTTAATGATATTTTTATTAATACGAATACTATGCCGATTAATAACTTTTTTTTTAATAGTCTAATATTAATTTAAATTTAAAATAACGTATTCTAATTTTATTTATATATTTATTTATTCATTTTTAAAAAAAAAAGGAATAAAATTACTGATCGAAATTTATTAAGATTTATTTTAATTTTTTCATATTTTTTGTAACTTTTTATTATCGCAGCGTTATCGTTGTTTTATTATTATTTAAATATATTAATTATATAAACGCGTTATTATTATTATTATTATTCCGACGACAGATTTAATATTCCAAATGAGTTATAAATTATCCCGATTCGTATTAAATTAAATCGTGTTTGCGATTTGTAAACGATTCGAACAACTTGTACCGAGATAGGAATAATATCTCAAAGAGAAAATTACAGGAGGATTCTAAGTCAAACTTGTCTTATAGTCGAAAAGGGCACGCAACATTTCTCCCAACGTGTACTTAGCCCTTATTAGTAAATAAAAGACCGATTATCGGTAAATAAGGGACATTAGAGCGTTTATTAAAGTCTATTATAGTATTATACCAGTCATTCTCTAAGCTAATGGGCCTTTAATCCTAATCTCGTTAACGCATATACCTGTCTTTTAATTACAACAATTCTAAATCACTTTAATTTACACACACACACACACATAACCTACAAATAACACAACACATAACCTACAAATAACACAACACATAACATACATAATCGAACGTACAAACGTAAGAATAATTTTTACTTTAACATTAAACACGAATAAAATATATTAAATATTAAAATATAAATAATAGAAAATGTTTATTAATTTTTTTAATTAAACTAATGTAAAATCACACACACACTTGTGCGTATTTAAAAATGTTCACTCCTAGAATATATCTGATAACCGATATAAAAAAAATTAATTCGTAAGTAAAACAAATAGAACGAACGAATATTGGAAAAATGTTTATAAAAAAAAGACTCGAGTAATAATTTTCTTTTTTTTTGTATTCTTCTTTCTTCTAATAAGTCTACAATCTTTTAACTGTAATTTCGTGCCAATAAACGAGGACAAAGGATACTCTTAAGTACACACGTACGTATTTCACAAATACTTTTTTAATTTTTTTTTTTTTTCAAATTTATCGTCGTTTAAGTAAACTACCATGATAAGTTAAAACCCATTGGTCCGGTTATTTTCTTCGACAAATTAGTCTTTAACAATAATTAGTCAGTAAAAATGTGTACAGTTTGGTATCGTTTAGTATATTGTTTCGATAAACTGATATACACGTATCTGTGTGTGTATATGTGTGTGTACGTAAGCTATCGTTTGACGTTTTAAATATTACGTTTTACAAAAAATATCGATTGAAAATTTCTATCTTTTTCGTTTCTTTTTAAACTTTTATTACTCGCAAACACGAGCGTGTAATTTTTATTTTTTTTTTTTTGTTAACAATTTCATTTATTTCCCATATATTAAAAATAAATAAATTAGAAAAAAAACAAAAACAAAAGAGAAAAAAAAGTCAGATTTAAAAGTATTCGAGCGAACGGTTTAATTATTGGCTGTAAAAAAAAATATATATATTATATTATATTTATTTATATTTAAACGTTAAGAAAATTTGTTCAACAGTCTAATAACACTCGTAGAAACTAGTCAACTTGTTTATCATGCTACAACTTTTATCTTGGTCATTTAATAATAGCAAGTAGATATTTTATTTTTTTTTTTTTTTTTTATTTTTTTCCTTTCATTATTTTTTATCAAACCATTAGTCATATTGTTTATTATTATTATTATTATTAACTGCTAATGTCATTATTATTATTATTATTATTATTGAAAATTGGTATGGAAATTTGGAATATTTGTAAGACTCGAATAAATAATGCCGATTCATTATTTTCAATGATTTTTCATATTTATTCACTTATAATACTTTTGTTTTAATTATATAATTAACGAGATGATTTAAATATATATATTTTTATACAGCCAAAAAATTATTATAGTTTTTAACTATTTATCTTTTTTTTTATTTTAATTAATAATAAAATTCCATGCCAATACGTGCATTAAAAAGCTGATAAAAATTAAAAATCCGAAGAGAAACTTTTTTCTTTCCCCCCCCCCTTATGGCAAATTAAATTTACGTTTGAAACAATCGAATAATATTAAAGTGACGTTTTTAAATCGATACTAAAATCATTACTAAAGGAAATAGATCATTTTCATTTAATATTTTTAAATATAGTCCTGTCATATATGTAATGGTTTATTGCAATTCGCGTAATTCCTATTTGAAGTAAAAAAAAAAAAAAAAAGAAATAAATAATAAATAATAAATGGATAGTAAAATTATTATTAGAAGTCTTCCGGTTCCGTAACAATTTCAAACTCGATGTATTATACTTAAGCAATATGATACTTCAGACACACAGAGATGAAACATCATAAAACATATTAAAAATATCCCCATAAAACTCTTCCCGTACGTATTCTTGATTTCAAATCCCATGGAAAAAATCTGCTTCTTCATAAAAAAAAAAAAAAGAGAAAAAAAAAAACTATAATAATAAGAAGTCGAACGGATCCGGTCTTTCGTTTGACTTAAACCCCAAACCCTTCTGGTTTATCTTTCGCGGCGTGTGTCGTATATATTTATAGAGACAATAAACCGCAATTATGACCACCATAACCGACTAACTAGCCGCCTCTTATGTCAAGGATTACCCAACTTTTTTTATTCCATTTTTTATTTCTTTTTTTTCTTTTTTTTCATCTCAACGAACTTTTCTTCTTTCTCTTTTCAACTTCCAATCGAACAACCCTTAACCACCTCGTACCACATCCTTTGCTCTCAATTCTTAGAAATTTCTTCATATAAGGAGACTTAAAGAAACGACAATATAAAAAAAAAAAACACCATATAATGGAAACAGGTAGCTTGTAAATAAATTTCGTAGAAATCGGTTCGAGCGTATTTTTTAAACGGGATTTAACAAAAATTGTCATAGAAACAAATGTTTTATTTTTTTTTTTCTTTGGACAATAAATTGCAATTCTTGATCTTTCATCGTTTCGTTACTGTTATGGTTTTTTCGTTTTTTTTTTTTCAAGATAAAAAAGGTTGACAATAAATTATTAAATGCATAATTTATAGAAATGACGTATTTTGAAAATAATGAAAAATAATGTTAACTGGGCTTGAAGGAAACTGTTAAGATTTTCAATTGAAATTGATGTAACAATTATTTCTTGAATTTTGAAATTTTCCTTTCTAAGAAAACAATTATAAATCTATCGAAACTATGACTCATTATATTTATGCGTAAATAGAAAATTTGGATTTTTTAAGAAATGAAAAAAAAAGTTTCAGTGGGACTGTAACAATTATTCTTCTTTGTAAAAGTTTATACATATTGTACTTTCAAACAAATTAACTATTCATTATTAGATAGATAAGAGTATATAAATAAATAATTCAATAAAAATCACGACTTGTTTATATTCAATCCATTATCAATTCTTTAAATAATACCAATTTAATAAAAAATAATTTAAAGTTTGTATATTTTACTTTAAAATATTCCAAATATAAAACAACTCATAAAAATTGAATTTCTTACAACATAATAAATGTATTAATTAACAAAATTAATATCAAACACACAAAAGAGATTAAATAATTACAAAATTAAGTTAACAATTTCGTTCAATCCCAATTCGAATAAAATTTCCTATAAAAATCTTTTATATCGAAATATACACCCCAAAAATATTTCAAAAACTAATCGATCAATTATCTCTTATCGTAGTATTATTTTTTCTCATTTCAATAATTTCATTGTTATAAATAATAATTAAAAAAAAAGTATGATGAACGAGGTACACGGTGACCGCCTATAGTGATCTCGTTATAGTTTAACGACAAGCAACAGAAATGTTGAATCCAACGAATCAATCTAAACGCAACGACGAGAACTACTCGTTCGAATCAGAAGCAAAGTCAGAGTATATTTACATTTTTTTAATCTTTTTTTCTGTATTTTTTCATTCTACGTCTATCTTTGTGTTTCTCTTTTGCTAAAACCACGTCTGTTTCCCTCGCGGCTTCGGTTAGAACGGATTTAATGATTATTACTGCGTCGATGATTGCATCATAAAACAACATATTGCTCTACCTGGAACTGAACAGAGATACGATGGAACTTACGAGCTTAGGTAGAAAGAACTACTACCTAGTATAACCTCGAAGGGCGATAATAGAGTTGCCCTCGTTTCCGGTTTATATACATCAACGCGTTAAATTATATAATTCAGTTAAATCATGAATACACTAATTTTAATCTGAAATAACTAAAAATTCATTTGAGAAAAATATTATCAAAACAATTTTGATAATATGATTTAGAATATCAATGAGTAAAATATGAATTCGTTTAAGTATGAAATTGCAATTTGATTTATCTTAAAAATTTGTTTATACTTTTTATAATAATGCAAGTACTTTGAAAAACAAGGTTTCGTTAATAGTATTTTTTTATTTGATATAATATATTAATCAAATTTTTATTTCATATCATAATTATTTATTTCTAAGTAATTATTATAGTATAGTTATTTCAGATTTTAATTAGTTATTGCATGAATTAAAAAAATCTAATAATTTGCATAAATTCTATCAAGTATTTAACTATTTATACATTTTTATCTTATATGGTATAGCGTAGTATGGAAACATACTGTTTTATAGGATCATGTGATTTAATTTTGGATGGTGGGGATAGGTAGTTGGAAATTTATTGAATGATAATCGTAAAACAAATTGTTTGATTAACTATTTTTTTTTTTTTACATAATTGTATTGATTTGATTTTATACTCACAGTTACGATTTTTCGTGCACCATTACCTTCAATCATCATCCATGTTGCATCATTTTCTGTCACCCTTATTCTGCATCCATTTACGTATAAGATTGTATCTTAGAATCACCTCTTTTCCACGTCTCATGATTCCTTTGATGTTTTCTTTACTTTCTTCTTTCTTCTATAACACACAAACGAATAAATTATTATTTGGAAACATTATTTTTCACATAATTAATTCGCGCCAAAAAAATTAACCTCACTTTTCATTTACTACTCATTTAACGTTTAATTTATTATCTATTTATCGTATCTGAATGCATAATCTGTTAGAATTTGTATAAATATCGATAAACCAAAAAAATACAAGATATAATTTTACATTTTAATTAACATATAATTGTAAAATATAATTAAAAGTTTCCTACGACAACGAAAGAAAACTATTAAACAATTGAACTACGAAACATTATATTCGATATTAATAAGTTATTAATCGATTTTAACAAAATATTAAATTAAATTAAAACTTATTAATTGATGTTAAAACAAAATATTAAATATATTTCACATATACGTGTACATATTATATTTCTATTCAAATAAATATTCATACGTGTACGTGTGTGTGTAGTATTAGTGCACATACATGTATACGTATATGAAACAAAAAACATTATTAATTAGAGCATAATTAAAAAACAAATGATTTAAAACATTATATTTAATAAAAATGAGATAAGAAAAATGTATATTACCTGTAGCAGGAATACGTTCGAACACGTCTGTTGAGATACAAAGAAGAATGACGAATGTGAAGAGGGAAGGGAAGATAGACGTTAAACTAATAGAAAAAAATGTTTTCTCGGTCGTATTGAATGTTTAGTTTATGTATACATATCTCACCCCACTCAGCCGTTGTCTATACTCCAATATTATTGTTTCTTACCGTTGAGAATTTAACCGTCGAACTTGTAAACTCCTTGACCTTCGTGCTCGTTCGGAAAGTGATTCGGTAACCTTCGAGTATAAAGCATAGTTATTACGCTCAGTCTTATTCGAACACTGCGAGAGGTGTGTGAACGGTATTAGAATAATATTAAATTTATTTTGCGTATAAGTGTACGAGTTTTTTAATTATGCAAGTGATATGCATATGTGCGCGCGCGTGTGTGTGTGTGTGTATTTGTGTTTGTGTTTGTGTGTATGGATAAAAAGTGATATACGTTCGAAGGATGATCAAGATAACACCTGTCACGTTTCTCTGATAATTAGGTGGACATTTTTATGGAGTCCTTACTCTCGTATTATAAAGGTAAATACCATAAATTATTTAATGATTAAATGTATTATACATTATACACACATACACGTATGAAAATCGTTAAGAAAGTTTACTCTCTAGTTAAAAACACGGTTTAATGTGTTTAAAATATTAACCAATTAACGTTCATTTTGAAAGAAAAGTATACAAACTGTTTTGATCAATTTTAGATACATTTTTTAATTGTATATTGTAATTCGAAGATTTAGTATTATATTTATAAAATATATTAACGTTAGAAAAATGATCAAGACAAGACAACTGTCGCGATTTTTTAATAATTAAATCATACTTATCTTATAAAATATATTTTATATTTATTTAATTATTATTTATAATTATAATATTAACATTTTCTTTATTTGTCAATTTGAATTTTCGATAATCTAATTGAAAATGTATCTAAACGTTGATAATTTATAATCCTAATAAAAATGATTAGAATTCAATTCGATGTTAATAGAAATGTAAAAAAATATATAAAATTATTTATGAATATGTAAAAAAAAAAAAGAAATTTTTCATCATTTTTCAAGTCGAACTTCCGATGGTCTCTGGTAACGAGGGTTGCAATAGGTTCGCGTGTAAAGTATTCAATTAATTCAGGGCGGATGTTGTCGAGCTACGATACACGGGGTCACGTTCTCAAAACGCGAGAGCGAACGTGTTATACATTGTGGTGGTATAATTAATGTAAGTTAGTAAAGTAAGAAAAAGAAGAAAAAAAGGAAAAAGAATAAGAACACATTGTATGTAACAAAGAAGTTAAGGTGTCGAATATTTCTTCTCATTCTATCTCTTTTGAATAATTTATTAGCATAATTGTTCGAACCTGCTATACTGATCAAAGGAAACAAATACAACCATATGTACATCCTTATATAGTAAATATATATATGTATGTATGTGTGTTTGTGTAAGTGCATGTACAAGTGAAAGAAAAAAAATATTAGGGTCGATGATCAAGAGTAACTATAAAAATTATTCATTTGTGCATACATTATACGAATTATAAAATGTTTTAAATGTAAATTCTAATATTTTAGTAAAAAAAAAATGAATTCAAATTAACTCTGACCATAAGATAAATTTATTAATTTTAATTTATCGGTGTAGTTAATTTTTAAATTTCATACTTTTATTCAATAATTCATGTATGTGGGTATACGTTTATGTGTGTATATGTATGTTTTAATAGAAAAATATAGTAATGGATTAGGGTTGGTGTTTAGACAATAAAAAAAAGGGTTTAATTGTATTGAATTTTGAATATACCGTTCTTAGGAAACATATGTGTGCCAAAGTCGATATTATATTTATGATTGCGTGTTAGGAGAGTTCAGGGGTAAGACTTTTAACGCTTCACATAGATCTAGGATACACAAGGAGTGTAGTAAATGCGTAAGAACTCGTTGCCAGTGGTATAATCAGTGCTTGGAGTATATTACTGTAATTGTACACTTTTTAATAATACTCGACGTTTAATCGGAGACCTTAGACCAGTTGCATTATTTCTTTGTTTCCATTCTTAGGATGTTTTATTTTAATCTCTTTATCACGTATTATTGTTGCTTTTTATTTTCTTTTTTCATTTTTTATTTGACTTGATTTAATTTGATTTGATTTGATTTAATCGTTCAACATATCCAATTGTTAATTAAATTGTAATCTTTTTTTTTTTTTTAATTTATTCGTATTAAATTTAATTTAATTTGTTTTAAATTTAATTTAATTTATTCGTATTAAATTTAATTTAATTTTTTTTTAAATTTAATTTAATTTATTCGTATTAAATTTAATTCGTATTTAATTTATTCTTTATTAAATATATTTATTTTTGTTTATATAATTTTTTATAGCAAATTTTATTCCCTTTTTCTTTATTGTTTTCATACTTTTAATAATTTGTTCTTTTTTCAATTATTATTATTATTATTTATTTTATCATTTATAATTATCAGAGAATATTTTTGTATAATTTCCATTGCGTTTGGAAACGTTGACAAAATTATTTTGGAAAAAATAAAATTATGTTTGTTCGGTTCAATCGAAAAGAAATAGAATAGATTATTATTATTTTGTTTTTTTTTCTATTTTTTTTTTGTTTCTTTACGATTGTTAAAAACGAAAGCAGTGGCAATAAGAAACAGACTAATTGGTGAATTAGCATATTCCTTGGAATATTTCGGCGGCACGCGATGTTCCTGGAGCTGGTTCCGTGTTTCTCGAAAGAATTTTACTATCCTACCGAATTCACCATTAAACTAGTATTCTAAATTTTATTCTTTACTTTTTTATTTAAATCTCAAGTGGATATGTTAAAAAAATTAATTTTCAAAAAATTCATATCGTCAGATCATAATATTAAATATTTTATTAACGTTCGTTGATATATTGTCAACGTGATAGATAAATTTTAATTAAATATATCATTTTTATCAAGATTTTGTTATCATAAATAAATAATAACACGTACACGTATACGAATATCAAGATTGTTTGTTTAATTGTAATTAATATATTTCGGCGGCACGCGATGTTCCTGGAGCTGGTTCCGTGTTTCTCGAAAGAATTTTACTATCCTACCGAATTCACCATTAAACTAGTATTCTAAATTTTATTCTTTACTTTTTTATTTAAATCTCAAGTGGATATGTTAAAAAAATTAATTTTCAAAAAATTCATATCGTCAGATCATAATATTAAATATTTTATTAACGTTCGTTGATATATTGTCAACGTGATAGATAAATTTTAATTAAATATATCATTTTTATCAAGATTCGGTTATCGTAAATAAATAATAACACGTATACGTATACGAATATCAAGATTGTTTGTTTAATTGTAATTAATATTTTACCAAAATTTGATTACCCAATCGAGTATTAATAAATTAAATTAATATTATATAATAAAATTATGTATAAAATAAATAAAAATTAATAAATTAAATTGTACACGGTTTATTTTCTCTTCTGGATCAACAAAAAATTTGTAAAAAGTAATACTAGTATATCAAAAAATTATGATCGTTGCAGTACTGAAAACACGAATAAGATGACTCAATCTACGCGTGAAGAATAATCTTAAGATCGTTATGTTTTTTTTTCTTTTTTTAAATAATCGAATATTTACGCCCTAACAATCATATCTTTTCAACCTACGTAAACACGTAGGTGCAAGTAATCAGTACACGCGTACGCGTGTATGTATACGTGTATAAAAATGATGGTGTGCCATAGCTTCTCCAAAAAAAAAGTAATATGGAAACTAAATTGAGAACTCGAGTATATATATATATTTATATGTGTGAGTGTGTGTTCTTAACTATATTTCAAAAGTCTTTAACAAGAGTAAAAGATAGAGTGATCTTATCTATCATTATGGTTGAGCTATTACGATGATCATGCTATTGTCCTGTTAGGTGTCACCATCTCAACCTTTCGATCAATCGTTTTAGCAAGTTAATATTATCGTGAACTTCCTTTCTTGAATGATATTTATACTTTGATTTATTTATTCATGTCGACACTTATAACTATTTTAATTTAAAAAAAAAATATGTATATAAATATATTTTTTAGTTTTTTTATTTTTCAAAATTAAATACAAAACTTAGACGAACGATTGGTGGTAGGAGTTGAGTTATTTTGTAAAAAATTGTAAAAAAAGAATATTTATTCATTTCGACACTTATAACTATTTTAATATAAAAAAAAAAAATATGTATATACAAATATATTTTTTAGTTTTTTTTTCAAAATTAAATACAAAAATTAGACGAAAATTTGGTGATAGAAGTTGAGTTATTTTGTAATAGATTGTAAAAAAAAAAAAGAAGAAAGAAGGGATAACAAGTGTTTATATTTATTTATTAATTAATACATCGAAATAAATCAAATCACAAATATTATTATTTTTATACGATAGTACTTGTAGTACTTGTATACGATAGTACTTAGTTGAGTTATTCTGTAAAAAACTGTAAAAAAAGAAAAGAAGAAAGAAGGAATAACGAGTGTTTATATTTTATTTATTAATTAATACCTCGAAATAAATTAAATCACAAATATTATTATTTTTATACAATAGTATTTGTAGTACTTGTATACGATAGTACTTAGTTGAGTTATTCTGTAAAAAACTGTAAAAAAAGAAAAGTAGAAAGAAGGAATAACGAGTGTTTATATTTTATTTATTAATTAATATCTCGAAATAAATCAAATCACAAATATTATTATTTTTATACGATAGTACTTGGTTGAGTTATTTTGTAAAAAACTGTAAAAAAAGAAAAGAAGAAAGAAGGAATAACAAGTGTTTATATTTAATTTATTAATTAATACATCGAAATAAATCAAATCACAAATATTATTATTTTTATACGATAGTACTTGTAACATAATAACACATTTTCTTCGCTATTATAATTTTATAAATTTGTTTCTTTTTTTCTAATTCTATTATTAGAAATTTGATTACGACCTACACATGACCGCAAAAAGAAATAAGAGAAAAACCTAATACGTTAATTAACAATTAAGTAAGCAACGTAGAACTGCAACACGGTGCGAATAACAATCGAATTATCCTCCGTTGAAAAATCATAAATATATATTTTTTTTTCCTTCCTTTTTAAGTATTTTTCCTTTTTTTTTTTTATTATCCTTACTTTTTATCTTCTTCTTCTTCTTCGTTTTCAGTATTCTTATCTTTATTTTTTCTTCTTCTTCTAGACGTAGCTGGAAGATGGGTGCAAGAGTGTCCTGCGTTTCCCATCTGCGAGTTTCGAGAAATCGTAAATCGTAATGGGCATCAACTATCTGTAATTACTGTAGATTGCGATGATATCGATTATTATTCCGTCTTATTCTTGTCTCGTACAATTCACAAAGCTCATCCATCCATCCATCCATCCATCCATCGTTCGTCTCTTCTACCATCTTCGAGATCCACAAGTTGCGCCCGTTATTGTTGTCTCGTATATGAAATAATAAAAAAAGAAAAAAAAATACAAACAAAAGGATCGGAAGATTAAGACGAGGGTACGAGAGAGAAAGAAATAAAAAAATGATAGGAGAAATATCAAGAATAAGATGAACAAAAAAAAATAAAAAAAGGATAAATATATAGAAAGATGACGTAAGCACCTATGTACACATATATACACATAAGTACACCTATACATATGTATAAATACACATTTTCATATGTATATGTACACATATACATGTGTATGTATACACATACCTAAACATATTTAAAATCCTTAGTGATAGGCACGAAATATGCGGTTAATAATTGGCCGATTTTCCATGGAAATAAACGGAGAAATATAATTTGTTTGTAATATTACAAGAGATATCTCATTGATATCTAATAATGATCGATAATGATCCAAGTAACAGAGAGAGAGAATTTTGCTTTATGCAACTCTAACTTTAACAATGCGTTCTTATTTTTTTTTTTATTTTTTTCTTTTTTCTTTCTTTTGTTATTTTGCAATTTTTATTTTCTTCTTTTTTTTTTTTTTTTTATCCTCTATCGTATTATTTATCCGTCAATACCAATAGGTAGGAGGATCATTAGCCTAATTTGTTTCGCGTCAATATTTTCAATTAGTAATCGATCTTTATCATCTGTCTAATAAATTTAACATTGAATTTATTAATCGAGACAGTGATGTATGATTATAATTAAAAGAATAGGAATGTTAAATAAGAAAAAAAAATAAATAAATGTAATCCTTTCTTTCTATCCCCATATATAAATGAAAAATTATTTACGTTTTAATCGAATAAAAATTACAAAATTGCGCGCAGGTGAAATAAATTCAATGAAAATAAATGAAATTAACGCTGATTGATCGATCATTGAACTTATTAATTATTATTAATGTATAATAATATGTAAAAAAAAAACTAACCACAATTGTGGTAATTTCGAATGAGAAAAAAATATGAAATTAAAAATCAATTCTACGAATGTGATCGGATTTTTGAAAACAAAATTTAAAAAAGTATCTTATTTATTTATTCATTTTTTTATTTATTTAACGAGAGATACTGTTTTGTTTTTTCTCTTTTTTTTTGTTGTTTTCTTCACGAGTATTATTAAATAGATATTTTTTTTTTTTCTTTCGGTCGGATTTACAAATCGGTAATTTCATCGTTCGTACGTCAATCGAGAAAATTTTAATGTCCGGCCGGCTTTCACTCCGCACCATTTACGATTAAACCAAGATTCTCCATCCTTCCTTTCTTTTTTTCCTTTTTTTTTCCCTTTTTCATCTTCCTCCTCCTCCTCCTCCTCTTCCTCCTCTTTTTCCTTCTCCTCCTCCTCCTCTTGCAAGCAACGGTGCACCTGCAACATGAAAGGACGCGAAAACGTGATTGCGATGCTGCAAACTCTTCTCCCTTCGATCATCTCGTGAGAAAAGAACTTTTATTTATTTATTTATTTATTTTTGCGAGCAATAATATATTTATATTATTTATAAATATATCGTATATTTATTAATTATCTAATAAACAATTGTAGTCGTACACAAAAAAAAATATGTGAACAACTAAACGAGACTTCTGTTAACAAATTAGAAACTTAAAATCAATAAAATAATAATAATAATAATATATTTATTATAATAATATTATTAATATTTATCAAATGATCAAATAATCGTTCGAATTTACACACACATACACACACAAATTATATCAAAAAAAAATCAATGAAATAGCATTAATAAAACAAAATGAAGTTTTCAAGATATCGAATAAATTTGCAATGAAAAATTATTATATAAAATAGTTTCTTTTTACAGTGAAAGGAGGGTACGTTTTGCAAGAGGAAAAAAATATATGGAAAAAAAAATGAAATAAAACGGGCAAGTTCGAAGAAAAATTATGTAGGACAACATTGGTGTGTTGTTTGTAGAGAAACGAGAGTCCAGCAGGTGATGAGGCACGCGATTCGAAAATTGCTCTCTCTCTCTCTTTCTCTCTCTTTTTTCTCTCCCAAGAGAGAGAGAGAGAGAGAGAGAGAGGATCGACAAAGCTGCACGAATTCTTCGACTAATTGTCAATTCTTCACTTTCTTTCAAACGAAGGGTTTTCAACTCACTCATTTATACATTTCTATCCATTTATATGTACTCCAATACATTTAAAATGCACACATACATATAACGTGGATTCAAAAAACGTCTTCGAAAGTTGTTCAAAGTTAATAATAATGGAAGAAGGCCTTTGGAAACATCGATGGGTCCCAACAATTTCTTGGATTTCAACCATCGCCATTCCCACTTCCCACGTCGTACCTTATAACAACCCCATAATTTTCTTCCTAACCCGAAGAAAATAATATCACTAAATTCTTCCTTCAATATCAGACTTTTTAATATTTTAACATTTGATTAAAGTCATTTAATATTTTATTAATATAGTCATTTGTTGACTAATAAGTTTATATGTGTAATATGTGACCATAATTATGAAAGTATTCTAAGTCAAAATGAAAAACAAAAAATGAGTTTACTAGTTATTTCACATAACATTATTTTCAACTAAATTAATTCAATATAATTTTCACGATATTGTCAAAAATGAACCTTTAGATAGTGTTTGTTATTTTAATATTATATAAAATTCATTTAATGTTCAAATGTAATCCTTTAAATATCTCGAAACAAGAAATATATGACTTAGAATACTTTCATCATTATGTGGACACATCTAGTAATTTATTACTAGTTAGTACTTAGTAAGTTAATAATTAGTAAGATACGGTTACTACTGTTTAAGTTAAAATATTATTGTATATTTTAATAAGTTAATAATGTATAAATTAATGCATGTGTCTCATTTTTTTACAGGTAATTGGTGACCGATAGAAACCACTCGAGTGCAAAAGATTAATATTCTATGAATTAGTGTAATTTATGATTAATATATTATATAAATATTGATTAAGTTAGAGTAACCGATATCTAATAAGTTAGTACCTTGTAAATTAGTAACTTAAAAACTAGTAGGATAGTATTGTATGAGTAAGTGAGTACTTATTTGAACGTTAACGAAGACAATAATTAAACCGACGTTTATTAACTGGGATGCTGGATTGTAATGGAGGGTGGGGTATAGGGTGGGTTTTAATACGATAAGCCAATTATCTTGATAGAAAGAAAAACTTGGGTGTAATTATAATGGAAAGGTGATTATAACTCCATTCCGTCGCTTTCGAGTTAACACTATTACGCGTTCATTTTTTTTTTTTTATATGATTTTTTTTAACGTTTCGAAGTAATTATCTTCTTTCTTCTTTCTTTCGTTGTTGTTATTGTTGTTATTTTTGCGTTAATATCTCTGTGTAATAAAAGTATTATTGTTATTATTTTTGTTACTATTATTATTATTGATATTATTATTATTATTATTATTATAGAAAGCATACCGTGGGATATTGACCGAGAATGAAAAGAATGATCGTTAAAAGTTAAATCGATTTTTCACTTGAAAAATGATTCAATTTTCTAATTCGAGGCGTGTTTGGTCTAAATACTTGAACTAATGTAAGTTGAATTAGAGATCTAAATTATATCGTGAAAGTAAAGGGAATTTGATATGATTTTAAAAAGTGAGGTTAGGATTGATAGCGGTGTTGGTAATGCGCGTCGGTTGTATCTTTGGTTTAGCGAAATTATGGGAAGTACTGTTATTTGATAATTTCTATCATTTCAATGGCAGAATATGAGTATGATTATTGATAGGGGGATTTAAACATGGTTGTTTATCGAAGAACAGATGTTAGATATCATTTTCATCTATAATTCTATTGATAAATATTTCATTTATTACATTGATTATCTTACACGATTGATTCATTAACCGAAAACTTCACGAAGATATAATCAATGTTTTATCATAGTGAATTTTTATTAAACAAATAAAATAAATTAATCCTAAATTAATAATGTGTATGTTAATAAATATGTACGTTAGATATGAATGTATAAGATCTCGAATTTTTACCACTTAGCCGAAATATTTGAAGTATGTGTCTACCTAAAAGTTGAAGAGCGAGAAAAAGAACGAATAAATGAATCAAAATCTATCAACAAATAAAATAAATTAATCCTAAATTGTTAACGTTCATAGTTATATGTATGTGTGTTAGATAGAAATGTATAAGATTTGTAATTTTTAGCATTGAACCGAAATATTTGACAGCACAGAACACTTGTTTCTTTTGAAATAAAATAACAAAAATCCAAGTATGTGTATATGTAAAAGTTTAACATAAAGAGAAAGAGGGAGAGTGTGAGAGGGAGAGGGAGAGTGTGTGAAAGAGGGAGAGGGGGGGAAGAAATGCCTAACGTCGATCGAAGAGAGGGAGCCCCACCTCTATGAGAACGATGCGCGTCGGGACAGGCCCGTCGAATGTTAAGGAGTCGCTGAGGGACGCGCCAGAGGTGAGGTGAGGTGAGGAGTGGTGAGGTGATTGGGGGGGGGAGGGCAGGAGGGAGGTGAAGAGAGGGTTGCAACAGTGGTAGTGCTGGTGTTGGTGAGGAGGAGCGGCGTAACCTCGCCTAAGCTAACTTCACCTCCACTCTCGGAGGCCGACGCGCGGCCACCGATCCCGCGTATGATTTCCAGCAGGCCCCTCATTGGTTGACTGCTTTGAGCGCGGTTACCGCCTTCGCCATTAAACAAAACTCTCCGAAGAAGAAGAAGAAGAAGAAGAAGAAAAAGTAGATGTTGAAGTAGAAGTAGAAGTTGATGTAAAAAAGGAAAAGAGAAAAGTCAAATTAAAAATTGAATCGGATGTCTGTGTTCGGTTTTGTTTTGTTCGTGTTCTTTTTTTTCTTTTTTATTATTCGATACATTTGTCCTTACTTTTTATCTTTTCGATATTTTCTTTCTATCCGGATTTTTTTTATATCGCAAGAGTTTGTCTAATTTCGATGTATTTCGATTAGGTGTAGTATTTTGTTTTTTTTTTGTTTTCGTTTTATGAATCTTGCAGTTTGTAAATTTTCTTATTACTCGTAGCATTGGTTTAGTTTGCGTTCGTATTTGAAATTTAATTTTAGTATTCTAGAAACTTGGAAAATGCATCGATTAAATGATAATTATTATATTTTAGAATTTATGGCATGAAATAAGAATTATTGTAATATTAATGTTTTCTAGGTTAAGTCTGCCATTTTAAATTTTCAGCATTAACAGTCATGGCGGACCGGTATCATCCCATATACACTGGAACCACTAGTATATACCTACACCAACTATATTATTTATATATTTCTATGCAACATGCGAGGATAGTTAACGCTACTACGATCGCGTGTACGACGTAGTATTATAGTGAGTTTAGGTGTAAGATAGGTCGGTTGTGACGAGTGCATTCGGAGCATGACGTAACGCAACGACCTCGTACGCTTATATCTCGGTTAATCTCGTCATTAGTATTTATCATCTGACGATAACAAAAAAGAAAATGTAAAAAGTTTCAGATTTAGGGGTGTTAGGTATCTTGAAAAAAAAAGAAAAAAGAAAAAAAAATACAAAACTCAAAAAACAGCTGGTTGGCTTACAAAAACTGAATGGATGGGGTGCATCGTCAATTTTCTTCCCAACAGATTCGCGAATGCGCTTTGCGATAGAACGTCTTCTATCTCATTCTTTCTTTCTTTCTTTCTCAGTGTGTCGGATCTTTTATCTTTTTCTATCCTTTGGCCATGTAATTGATATTATTATGGGCCTTCGGTGAGGCCCTCCCATTACGTTATAAATGTTACACGGCTCGATTACCACTCTTCGTTCCGTACATGCTTACATTGTCCGCGAACAATGCTGGACCCTCTTCCTCCTCCGCCTCTTTTTCCTCTTTCTCTTTCTTATGGTAGTATCGAAGAAGGAAGAGTATCCCAAACGGGGGAAAAAAGGGTCAACCCTCTTGGGCTTAACTCGCTCGAAGATACAATGATAACGAAACTCGTTCAGATTTATGTTTGTACCGTTGGTGGTTAGGTTCGTATTATTTCTTTACACTATTACAACAATCCAACCATATGTTATATATATATCATAATTATTATTAGATATCTGATAGATGTGTAATTTGTGTGAGAAAATAATTCAGCTCGCTCGTATTAGACAAGCTTTCTTTTATTACCCTTACAATTCCCTTTCACCCTTCACTCCCCTCCCACGATCACGTCCCCCGTCTCAATCCGCCCCCCGCGACCCTTTCCCCCACCTCTCGCTCGGTTAAAAGAACGTTCGAGAAAGAAATTTAATATGCAATTTAAAGATCGATATCGAAAGTGATTACGATCGATATCGAATATCGATTAAAAACTAAAACGGATGAGAAATTTCGTACCTTCGGTACGAAGCGCCATTTTGTGGATGAGTTTTATGGCGTATATACAACTACCACCACCACCACCACCACCACCACCACCAGCTCGCATCTCGCCGCTATCGTTTCGTTTTATTCCTTTTTTTTGTTTTTGTTTTCGTTCATCCTCCCCCCCCTCCGCCCTTTTCAGGCTCACCCTTAGCCCCAGCCAGCCGTTTGTCGCCCTAATTATTATTATTACCCCCATCTCGTCGTCTCGCTCGCGCACGTAGTTTTTAGGTTATTCCTTTTTTCTTAGCGTTCCGTTCCGTTCCGTTCCGTTCCGATCTTTGGTGTTCATTCCTGTTGTTTCGTTATTTTTTTGTTTTCTTTTTCTTCTGGTTTTCGTTCCGTTCCGTTCCTTTCAATTCTCGCACCCTCGTACCTATCTCTTCTTCTTCTTCTTCTTATTTTTATTCTTATTCTTTTAACCCTCCTCCCTCGCGAGATAGATTTCGGTCCAGCCAATTAGATTTTTTTCCCTTGGTATTCCTTGGCCAAAGGAAAAGGAAGAAAATAAATTCGAAAGGCACCCCGGATCTCGCTCAACAACTGGTGTTCTCCTTCCTCGTAAGTACTTAGGTATATCGGCGAATCTAAAGGTAAAATTATTGGAGATGAAAGAGAGAGAAAGAGAGAAGAAAAAGAAAAAGAAAAAGAAAAAGGGAAGAAAATTTTTGGTAGAAGGCGCGGCGACCAACCTGTTTAATCCTAATAATAATTCATCTTACCCTTCCCCATTCCACGTTCCACGTTCCCCCTTTCTTAGATCCATTATCTTCTTTCAAACTTAACTGTGCGAATTTACGATTAAGTTATGCGAGTTGTTTATTATGCAATATCGTTTGTTAGAATATTTTTCATAATTGTTTTGTTTTACTTCTATGATTCGTCTATGATTTACAAAAATATAGGTTATATAGGTTATGTTAAATATTTTCTATGATTTTTCAAGGATTTAACTTATCAACGATGCGTAATATTGTATCATAGGAGAAATTGTTTATAAATCGTATTTATAAAAATATTTGATACAATGTTTAAACAAATGATTTAATTCGACAATGTTAACTTGTACAACGTACGGATATATTAAATTAATTGTTAAATAATTCGTTAACATATTTATTAAATAATTTGATAATAATTTTCTTGATAAATCATTGGAAATAATTGAACGTTGATTTCTTTTTTTATCCTTTCTTCTTTTTTTTATTAGAAAATACTATAATAATCTGTAGAATATCGTAGTGGATACTGTTTAAGTAAAGGTAGAGGTAATGTATTCGTGCAATTTTCAGTATGCTTCGATAGAACGCGTGTTTAAAAATTCTTTCAAGAAAGATGTAATACCAAGGTAAGAACAGAGACAGATGTTGATAGGTAGATAGATAAAGATAGAGAAAAAGGTATACCAGCAAGGGTGCAGTTATGTCACTATTAAAAACGCATTAATCCTGAATCCGTAGGCTTCATATACTACGTAGACTACTACGAGAGAAATAAATGCTGGATTCACTCGCTCACTCTTTCTTTCTTTCTTTCATTTTCTTCTTCTTCTTCTTCTTCTTCTTCTTCTATTTTTTTTTCTCTTCTTTTTTTCATTTTTTCTTTCTCTTCGTACAGTTCGCGAAGATTTCAAGAAGACGTTGCGCTCGTTCGCTACCCACCAACTGCATTATTATCGCACACTCGCAGTTTTTTACTCAACACAACGGCGACAACTTTAAGGAGTGGAAGATTTCGTAGAACTAATTACACATTCTTCAGGGATATTTTTTCACTTTTCGTGTCCATTTAAACAGCTTCAACAACGTGGATACGTAAAAGTGTGACGTCTAACTTATATTTAGCAATATGAAATACAAATTCTTTTTCTTTTCTTTTTTTTTTTTCTTCAATCTTATCATAGAAACCAGAAAACAAAAAAGAAATCATTTGTTTCGCGCTTAAATGCGGTTGGTAATGTACATTTTAACAATGTGATTAGAATATTTCGTATATATTGTATAATAGAATTACGTAACTTCTCGTCAAGTCTCACGTGTACGTAATCGATTCGACTTACCTTCAGAAATTTGAAAAAAACAAAAAGAACAAATATACAAAATTAGATTTCATCTAAAACGAATTATACGATTCGCCGAACAGCGTATGCAATCGATATAACTCACATTTAAGAATATAACCTACAAAAAAATACAATTGGGATCTGATTCGAAACAAAAAAACCCTCTAACAAGATTCAATATGGATACACAAAAATCTGATAGAAAAAATAAAGTTAGGTTATAAGTTGAAAAACATCTTTCGAAATATTCTTCAAAACCACTTGGATCAATCGATTGATCGATCAACCAATCAACGATCGCGTTTACCCTCCAACAAAATTCAATATGGATACACAAAAATCCGATAGAAAAAAAAAAAGTTAGGTTATAAGTTGAAAAACAAATCTTTCGAAATATTCTTCAAAACCACTTGGATCAATCGATTGATCGATCAACCAATCAACGATCGCGTTTACCCTCCAACAAAATTCAATATGGATACACAAAAATCCGATAGAAAAAAAGAAGTTAGGTTATGAGTTCAAAAACAAATCTTTCGAAATATTCTTCAAAACCAGTTCGATCAATCGATTGATCGATCAACCAATCAACGATCGCGTTTAGATAGAAAAAAGAATTTCCAATTCGATGGACACGAAATATTGTAAAAATGTTGATCAATTCGATGAAATCGTAATACATCATGGTTGACGATAAGAAGATAACAACTCAGTCAGTCAACTCTATCCCCTTTCCCCTACCCCTTTCCCACCCCCATCCTCATCCCCTCCACCCCGTTCTCTTTCTCTTCCTGAATCCTCTTTCCCTATCCCAGAACGATAAGAATCCATGGAATGAGTGCAATATCGCGAGCATCATTGACGACAACGACTACGACGTTGCGTTAGCATTCTCGAAAAGCACAACGGAAGAGTAGAAGAGACGGAAAAGCTGTGGAAGCTTCTAAAGTACTTGCCTGCCGTCGCTAATGGCACTTCTAACAGTGAGAGGGGAAAAGAGGGGTGGGTGGGGGCGGGTCGGGAGGGAGGCAAGAAGGATTTTAAGCTCGTTTCGCGAAAAAACTGTTGATTTATTTTCCGAAGGAATTACGTTTTACAACGCGGACGGGTTATTCTTCTTTTTCTTCTTCTTCTTATATAGTAACGATCATAATCTTTATCTATCGATTTTTTCTTCTCTTTTTTTGTTTCTTTCTTTATCGATTATCTCGAACAAGGGGGCGGGGGAGAAGAAAATAAAAGCCGTGGTTTCCTTTTTTCTTTTTTTCTTTTTCTTTTTATCGCTACTTTGTTTTTCTTTTTTCTTTCGTATTCGTCTTATTCGTAGATTTTTCGAGCAAATTTGGAAATTGTTTTTTCTTTTACGGTAATTTGTGCGTGCTTGAACAGCATGTTTTTTACGTCGTACGATGTATTACAGTTTGCTGAGATTTTTCTTTTTAGTAAATTATATTTTACTATAGTGTTAGGATACCTTATGGGAACGTATGTTGCAATGTTTTTCAATTTGTTGAAGTACATTGAAGAGAAAACAATAGAAAAGAAAAGAAAATGATGAAAAATATGAGCTGAAAAATTTGTGCCGATTAAACGTGAAATATTTTACTACGACTTTTAGAAAAAAAAAATCGTCGACATAATCAAAGAGAAAGAAAAGAGAAAGTAGTAAAAGGAACGACGAGGGTTGAAAAAAGAAAGAAAGAAAGAAAGAGAGAGACAGATAGACAGATAGATAGATAGACGAAGAGTTAGGGAGGTCTAATTATTCTTCGTGGTAAAGAGACTACGTGGAAACGTAGTTGGCTTTGTCGGTGGTTTAACGAAGCGTCGAAAAGCCGCTTTAATCGACGAGACTCTGACCTAAATAAATATTCATGAGAGAGTAGAACGGGGATAGGATCCTACAAGTATTCACCCGAAATAATATCCTACCCAATATCAAGTTCCAAATTTTGATAATGTTTAACGTCATAGTTAACCCCAATTGATTTCATACGAATTTTATTAACGATTTCTTGGATGAATCCAAAAAAAGAAAAGAAAAAAAAGGAAAGAACAAAAGATGGGTAGGTTGGGGGTGGAGGTGGGGGGGGGCGAGTGCTCATGGGATCTGAGAAGAATAATCCAAAGATAACAATAAGAATAAAAACATAATACGAATTTCAATATAAAAATATAACAATGGCTGAAGGAAGGAAGAAGCCTTGGGTCATCCAGTTTGGGACCATAAAGAATATCGTCTGATCGATTAACATAATATCTCTTCTTTCGTATTCAAAACGGGCCACCACTAAGGGTCCCAATAATGATATACATATGGTGTATATATATATAGGGTGACTTTAGATCCATGTTTATACTAATGCTAGGTCTCTAAGATCATAATGAGCCTAAGATCGAATTAGGATCGGACTATCTAAGTCTACCCCTATTCCTAATATCTCATTTCTATCGTTACCTTTTCCTACCTTTTCAGTTTTTTTTATTTTTAATTTTTTTTTGTTGGAAACAGACTAGGTGATAGGAATATAAAATTCAACGATCGTTGATCCAGCCCATTTTATTTGTAATATTTTTTGTCCTCCCCCCCTCCCCCGCTACTCCCCCGCCGATTATTTATTCCCGTAATCATTTTATCGTAAACCGTTTCGAAGAATATCATCGAAGAAATTTAACTCCTGTACGATTAAAATAGAAGGAAATAAGTATTATCGAAAGTACGAAGATTATTGGCTTCCAGATATCTGATGATCTAACAGACACATATACATATATAATACTGAAGTATAGTAATTTTATTGCTCGTAAAATTCACACGGATTGATGTGAAACTATTCAATATTATTTAGCACCGCGTATATTAGTATCTATCAATGTTTCTTTGATAGTTTCGAAGATAAAGATGAAGGTGTATGAAATTGGGTCTGATGGGGAGTGGGATTAGTAGAATTTTGCGTGATGGTCAAATAAATATATTATTTGAATGAAATGGGGACTAGTAGGGAAAGGTAACTGGTTGAATTTTTCGTGAAATGGGGCCTGATGGGGAGTGGGGTTAGCAGAGTTTCGCGTGATGGTCAAATGAACATATCATTTATGTGAAATGGGGACTAATTGGGAAAGACAACTAGCACAATTTTTCGCGAAATGGGGGAAAGGGTTGGTGGGGAAGGGCAACTGGTTGAATTTTGCGTGAAATGGGACCTGATGGGGAGTGGGATTAGCAAATTTTCGCGTGATGTTCGGATGAACATATCATTTACGTGAAATGGGGACTAGTCGGGAAAGACAACAAGCACAATTTTTCGCGAAATGGGGAAAAGGGTTGGTGGGGAAGGACAACTGGTTGAATTTTGCGTGAAATGGGGCCTGATGGGGCCTGATGGGGAGTGGGGTTAGCAGAATTTCGCGCGATAGGCAAATGAATGTATTATTGGGACTAGCGGGGAAGGCCAATTGGCAAAGTTTTGCGCGAAATGGTGGGGAATTGGTACTGGCAGAGTTTTGCGTGGGATAGAAAAAACAAAATGAGAGAAAAAGGGAAGACAATTATTTATCGTAGCGAGTTTACCACGGTCCACCGACATACTTGAAATTCCGGGGCACCGATTATTACGTAGGATCGCGTAGCTCGCGAAACACGAGGAACAACACTAACCGTAACCGTACTTACATTACTTTCCCCCCATCCCCCACCACCACCACCACCCCCCTCATCCCTCCTTTCCTATCCTCGTATGTCCGTTGTTTTCTGTTGTCCTCCGTTTCAAGTATTTCCCACGATTCATCGAAGAGAAAGATTTATATATTACATATGACTTACAACTGTACACACGTTTCTTTCCTTTCTTTTTAACTTTTCTTTTCTTTTCTTTTCTTATTTTTTTTTTTATATCAAGGTCTTAACAATTCTACGAGAACGCATGCTCAGAATTGTAAGTATGACAATTGTGAGTTTACCGAACAGTATCGTAGTTTCCTTTTACCTTTTTTACTTCTGTAATTAGTTTTTACTTTTATATGGGTTTCTTTTAATTATTTTGTTATGCGATTTAATTTAGAATGATTTTTGTAAAAATATAAGCATCGTTCGATTATAATTATTCTTATCAATTCTTTCCGTATTCAATGATTATTTTTTAAAGTGATTTGTTAAGATTAATTCATATTATTTTTTGTCGTAATTTTCTTTTTTATAAACAGATTTTTTTGCAACTCCTATAGTTTGTAGTTCCATTTTTATGATTTCTTCTTATTTATTGAATCGTTTCCTTATTTTTGTATTAAAGTTTATTAAATAATTGTAAATGGGGCTTTATTGATTAATTTAGGTACTACTCGTGCTTTGATATCTATTACCAATATCTATGATAGTTCAATAATTATCAGGAATATATATTTGGACATGCAAACCTATCAATTATCCAACTCGATTTAATTGCCATCTTTGTGTTCTCGATTATCAATCAAAATATCTGTTATTTACCTAAAAATACAAATTTTATTATTCAATTAGATCAATTGCAATTATCGTATCGATGATATTAAACATTTGACCATCCCCATTGAATATTTTTTTCAATGACATTTCTTCGGGTTTTTTCTCTTTCATTTCTTTTTTTTTCTTCCTTCTTTCATTCGTCATAAAATTATTCGTATTAAAGTGTGTTTTGAAGAGAAAAAAAAAGAAAGAAAAAAAAATTGGTTCAATTTATTTAATTATACGAAGATACGTACGGATTATAAAAAAGATTTATTGTTATTCTTAAGAGGTAACGTAGAAAAAATGCGTATCCTCTCGCGAAAATTGCGTAGTGGCTGTCTTCGGGTTCGAGCGGATTACAGGGGTGGCAGAGTTGAATGAAGGGTGTAGGAGGGTTCGGCTACTGAGGGATCGTTGTTGCCATGACGACATCAACCGCTCACTACCCCTCGTTGCACCAGAGGGATCCCACCAACCCTCTGTTGGAGGACACGATCCATATCTGCAAAACCACCTTTCAATGGCCATTTTGTATACTTATATATATCTATATATATGTATTCAATAATTCACGATAAAAATTGTACATTTCATATCGAAAACTTAAGAAACATTATTCATGAAACGAATTATTTTGACGAATTATTTTGACGAATTATTTTGACGAATTATTTTGACGAATTATTTTGACGAATTATTTTGACGAATATTATTTGACGAATTATTTTTTAGCGTATTTTAATTTTCATTCTGAATTTTATTATTATTATTTATTTGATTTGATGAATAATAATTAATCTTACAAATATTATAATCATCTTTTTTTCTTTCTCGAATAATTCATTTGAAAAAATCAAAGTATTATTTTATTGGATAATATTTAATACGGCTTATCAATGAGGATAGTAAATTTGTACGAGTAATCATGCATTAATTTTCATTATGAATTTAATATTATTATTTATTTGATTTAATGAATAATAATTAATCTTACAAATATTATTATCATCTTTTTTTCTTTCTCGAATAATTCATTTGAAAAAATCAAAGTATTATTTTATTGGATAATATTTAATACGGCTTATTAATGAGGATACTAAATTTGTACGAGTAATCATGCATTAATTTTCATTATGAATTTAATATTATTATTTATTTGATTTGATGATAAATTAATCTTACAAATATTATTATCATCTTTTTTTCTTTCTCGAATAATTCATTTGAAAAAATCGAAGTATTATTTTATTGGATAATATTTAATACAGCTTATTAATGAGGATACTAAATTTGTACGAGTAATCATGCAGCATGCACGCATGCAAGATGCAATTACATCTTTGTTAATGTATATTATCTTGATTATCTATAAAAACAACAACCCTTATGAATATTATGTGATACCATATACATATAAAAGTTAAATTAAACCACCCTCTCATGTTGTGCGAGATAGTCGACACGCGATAATAATATTACTACTCTAAACGTAGTTGTGATTAAGGTAAATGGATTACTATGAATCTATGATATAAATCATAAAATAATTCAATTGTCTATTCTAACACGAAATTCTTTATTATATTCTTCTTCAATTTTTAACTTTCATATTTGTCGAACGAATTTTTTGATTGAAAAAAAAAATAAAATAGTGTTTCCTTTTTTTTTCGACGTAATTAATGTTGCAAATATCTTTCTTTTTTTTTTAACGAGTTAAAAAATAGATAGAAACGAAAGGTACTCGTTAATAAAAAACAATTGTTACCAGCGCATTAGTAAGAAGTTTCTAGAGTGCAATGAGAAGTACCGTTCGACGACATTTTAAAGAGCCCTTAAAAAAGCACCCCAAAGCCCACTTCTCGTGAATCGCGAATATAGGGGTGTACTGTGGTGGTACTTTAGGTAGGATGAGTTTCCTACCATGATTTATATGACAAAAAGGAACCATCATTCAATATTTAATAAATTGTTAAATGCAACTTTTTAATCATTATTTTTAATCAAATTTATTATATCAATTGACCCCTTTCGATTATTACAAGTATTTTAATGTTAATCGTTATTTTTATGATTTTATTATTTGTTGGAATGTTTGAATATCAATTATGGGTTTAAAAATTAATTAAATTATTTTTCTAATCATGCACTTTTTATATTCTTTATTTTTTATTCGATTAATATTTTTTAATAATTTCTTTGTTAAAAAGTTGTAACATACTGTTACTGTACTTTATTCATCGATAAATTTATATCAAATAAAACCATGTATGATTTTTCTATACGTTTTTGATAACGTCCTTCATAAATAAACATAATTCGTAATTTTATATACGACGATAATAACTTTGTAGACAAAGTGGGGTAAGATATAAATCAATACCGTCTTGTAAACAACATTGAGATCAATCTTCTAAGAATATTCAAAGAGGTGACAAGTGTAAAACGTGCGCGTTTGAATTATCATCGTTTGAATTATTTTAAATAAATTCGCGCAAGTATAAATAATTGTTTATTTAATTTATATTGTTTTTTCATTTAACGTTAAATAAAATAATCACTTTTTTACAACATATCTTATAGATGAATGATACTAACACTTATCAAGAATATTATGAAATATTATATTTATTTAATATAAATAATATATATTTTTAACAATAATTTAAAATCATATAATCGTTTGAAAAAATTCTTACAGATTAATACAATATATTTAATTTAAAATAAAGATTACTCAAAATCGTTTAAAAATTTGTATCCAACATAAATAATATATTATATTATTAGAAATAATATTTCAATCCATTAGATAGATCATTTAAACAAATTCCTATCAATAGTTTTATTTAAAACGAATATTTAAATTTTTTATTATTATTTTCGGTTTTATTTAAACCGAACAAAAATATATTCAATAATATAAACAAAATATTATTGAGATACTAAACTTTCATCCAATAAATATATCTGTATAATAAATGTATGTATAAGCGTGCATGCGTGCGCATGTGTGCGTGTAGTATAGAACGCCATATTTAATCCTGGCACCCTAAAAATATATATATATACACGTTATAGTTTGTAAAATGAACTGCGTGGCGAATAGCCATTTGCGATGAAGCCAGAACTCCACACCCCGGTTAGGAAGATATCTTTGGAAGTATGCGCAGACCTATGTTGAAGGGCAAAACTTGATGCACACGCATAGGGCTCCGATAGTATACAACTATAACTATCTCGCGTACGATCGCTAGCTTATACAGGCTGAGACGAGAACGTAGCACGTCATTACGTTGCCCCCCAAAAGCAAAAAGGACCGTACACCTCGGTACCAGGACAGCCAATAGCCGTTCGCGTGCTAATGAATCCAAAGGGGCCCAACCAATCCCGTTGCTAGCCCTATGTTCACGATCCTAACCCTCTTCGATACTCGTCCTCTTGGTTTTATCACCACTAGTCTCGTTTCTTTCATACTTTCTATTCCTACGAATTTCGTTTTATCATATTTTTAAATTATTATTTTCTACGATATTTTTCTCCGATTCGTATTGTGTTTCTTTTTTTTCTCTTTTTATTAATTTAAATATTGTTTAGGGTTTGTTTTACTTTTTTCTATTTTTTAATTTGTAGAAAATATGTGAGGTGCTGTGATTATATTTGATTGTTTGAAATTCTTAAATTATATTTTTTATGTTATTTTAGATAGAATTCTAACTTGAATTGGTATTAAGAATTAATCAAATTATATAGATATTTATTAATTAATTACAATTTTATACTATGCAGAGACCAAACAGATTTTATAAATAAAAATATATCTAATCGATTGAAGAAAAATCATACCAAATAAAATGATGTATCTATTTAACAAATGAACAATAGCAATTATAATATGACAAATAATATAAAATAATTTCAATTTAGAATTTTATCGAGTAATAATAATTTTTCTGAAATAACTCGTATAGATTTCATTTTTCTTTCTATTTTGTTGTTTCTCCCCGTTTTGAAAAAGTTTCTCCTTCGTAAGACGTTAAAGTGCGTGGACATGGATCGTCGTTGTAGAAAAGAGAACGAACGAGTGGTTATGCTTGTATGAGTGTGCATACAATCGGTGCACCGTACAACAACAGGCAAGTGCATCGCGTACCGGAGTCAGAGAGCTGCTCAGGGCTATCATTATGGCGGCAGTAGACACTCCCTCCTTATCGCAGGTTTCCAACGCTAGTACCGCTCGAACGAAACGCTCGCCATCATTATATTTTCCGCGGCGAGAAAGAACGCACACGAACCAACAACTCTCGGTATATACCTACGAAACATTTCTCCTATATATTCCTCTCTTTCTCTCGCATGCTCTTTCATTTCACCTTTCCTTCTTTCTTTCTTTCTTTCTTTCTTTCTTTCTCTCTCTCTCCCTCTCTCGTACACAAACTTTTTCTCTTTCTCTCTCTCACTCTCTCTCTCTCTTCCTATATCTCATTTTCTCTTTCTCAGGTATCTAAAACTATTTTGAACCGATTTATTTGAAATACATTTGCTTCTTTTCCTTCTTTTTCTTTTTAATATTTAATCATTCGTATAATTGATTAAACTTTTTTTATTATTATATTAAAAATCTGGTTACATAACCTTTTACGGCATGCAATTTTAGAAAATAAAAAGACTCATGTATGTTGCAGGTAAATTATATTTTGTTTTAATTTATAATTGCACGAAATTGATTTATTTTTATTAATATAGAAATAATATTTATGTAAAAACATAAAAATTTCAATTTTTTGTTATAGGTTAACCGTGTTACTTATTATAGATAACCTCAAATAATCGAACCGTGCACATTTACGCATCAAAATCGATGGGACACTTTTAATACCGCCATAATTAAATACAAATTTTGTACGAATGTTCAATTTAACTTTATCTTCTTTTTAATATCTCTTAAACGTTCATTTTTGATCGAAATCGATTAAAATTTTTCGATTAACCTATAAATTTTCTCATAGTTTCCCCCACCACTTTCCTGACGAAGTTTGTGCCGAGTTTCAAAAATATGCACGTTAATTGAAATATTATCAATAATTTCATCTTATATATATATATGTTAGATATATATATAATTACAGTTATATATTAGATAATTACCCCCCCCCTAACCTATTTGATATATCTTTGAAAAGTTGGATACTATGTTCGTACTTTATTTTTTTTTTCTATAACAACGTTCGATTTTTAGTCTCGTAGGATTAAAGTTTGTATGCTTTGTGGTCTTGAAAGAATATACTTTTGCGGTGATCGATAATATTGGAAATTGTCCTAACAATTGGTTACTGCGGTTTCTAAATGGATGACCAGAATATATCTGTCGAGAATTATTATTCGTAATTTCACGTATAGATCATCGTGTATTGATAATAATTATTATTTATTATTATATTTGTTTTAACATTAAGATTAATTTGAATTTGTTTTATACAAGATGCGTCAACGACAAATACTTGCAATAATTTCAACGAATTTTACGCGTTAAACGTGATTTTTGTTTTAATTTTCTTTCACGTTTTGTTTTCTTTTTTTTCTTTTTTTTCAAATGAATATTAAATAATTTATGGAAATAACCGAGTCGTTTTAAAATAATATTAAAAGTTAGAAATATATTATTGTTACAAAGTTTGCGCCCCCTAAGAGTTTTTCTGAGTTGGTTTCGTGGAAAAAAAAAGAAAAAAAACAGCTTATCCTTCCGTGTTTCCTCTTCGACTTTCCGTTCTCGCTTCGTAAATTGCTCGCAGGGTTTCTTTTTCTTTCTTCCTTTTCTCTCTTTTTTCTTTTTTCTTCTTTTTTCTTTTTTCTTTTTTTTTACGATGCGTTTTCAACGATCTGCGGTTTCGATAGGTCGGTTTACTACGTTCAAAAGCAGTTATTCTTTTCTTTCTCTTTCTTTCATTTCGTTTCGTTTCGTTTTTTTTTTTCTTTTTCTTTTTCCCTTTCTTTTTCCTTTCACGATCAAAGAATTGGATCTTGATAACGTAGAAGATTGAAACGAATCGATTCTGATCACGAAGCAATAGGATTTGGCGACTTTCAACACGGAAATTCCCTATCATAATTCTTTAAAAGAATATCGTAATTCTAATAATAATAATAATAATGATAATAATCATAAGAAATATTTGCAAATGTAATAATGCGTGAAATTAACGAGAATTCTTTCACCCGTGACAATGTTACTCGTGTTTTGTTCCTTTTCTTTTGGTTTTTTTCTCTTTTTTTTCTTTTTTTTTCACAATAATTTCTCATTTGCTATAATATTCACGCGTTTAGTTATGACTCGTTGATTTATCTTTCACTTCACTATTTTTAGGTTAGTATTTTACGTTTACGTGTGTTTCGGTGTACACGTTTGTACGTGTATACGGAAGGATTTATGTTTTAAATCGATAATATTTTATTTTGTTTTTTCTAATAATTTATAAAGAAGAGTTTCTTTAGAATACTTTCGCATCATTAAAAAGAAGCAAGATATTAAAAGTTCATTCACACGTGAGTTAATATAATCGTGTGCATCCATCTTTATAATTTCACGCTTGCCGCTAGCCAACGAGATAATTTCAACGTTTTAGTATTAAGCGTAACACGGTAAGCCCCCGAATTAACGATTAGAAATTTTTTATTTGAATATATTATACTTCTTTCTTTTTTTCTTTTTTTTTTCTTTTTTTTTTCTAACAATTCCGACAAATTATATCCCATGCATTAGTAACGATTACTATCTTTCTCATTTTATACGAATATTTCAAGACATTGTTAATGAATGTGTAATTGGGTTTTTTTTTCTTTTTTTTTTTTTTTCTTTTTTTTTTAAGTAATCGTAAATAAATTTTTAATGAGTAATATAAGTATTCATTTATTCGATATAAATGATGGTTATAATTTTTAATTGCTCAATTTGTGTCGAGTATTAAAAAACAATTGCGTGCAGTTAATTTCAATGTAGTTCAATTTATGTCTTTTTTTTTTTCTTTTTTTTCAATTTCAAATTTTGACAAAATTTGTTATTACGAGATGTTATATAAATTTAAAGAAAATCATAATTAAAAAAGTCAAAATTAAAGACCGTACATTTGTAAAAAGATTATTTTTGAAATAATAATCCGTGGATAAGTTTCAATCAGAAATAAATCGATTTGTAGAGGACAATTAAAGTTCGATTCGTAACAGTATTGAAGTTACTCGACAAACTTGGCAAGACTCCAATGATTGGTCAGAATCGGTTTACAGATATACTGTGATTACCATCCTTAATTGATAAGATCCAATACAATTCACAATGAAATAAGTATAGTTATCGATCGAATAAATATACTCCCACATATATATTAAAAAAAAAAAAACAACATACATATATATATACCAAAATCAGTCGATCAAATCATTAGACTATAATACTCACTCTCAAAAAAACCTTTAAATCACTTTAAAACCATTAAGTTTATGAATAAAAAAAAAAACCCGTGACAACTCTAACGAATAAACAATATACGTACACTTATAAATTCCTTATGTGATAAAATAATCATTGTTAATGAAAAAAAAAGAAAATTGTTTTACAATTCACATTCCAATGAGACAAATATAAAAACAAAAAAAGAAAACCCCGAATTTCACTGCGTGACAACCATATGCGAAAACAAAAGAAACAAAAGGAAACTTTTTCGAGAGATTATCTTCGTGGTAATAATATTAAATAGAAATTAGTGTGACATATATGATATGGTAAGAAAAACTTAGGTTAAAATTTAACGCGACGGGCTCACTGGGGATTGCATGTGACAATCCGTTCGCATCGAGGACCGAGGAGAGACTCTATAAGGTGCTTTCCATCCCCCGAATAGCGCTCGGCTCGGTCGGCGGATCCGACGCTGCAATCATTCTCAGTAATGATTGTCATTACCGGGAACAGGAGGGCGAGCGAATACCAGAGAAAGAGAGAGAGAGAGGAAGAGAGAGAGAGCGGGTGGACGAACAAGCCAGAGAGGGATTGGCCTGCATTGCGATTGCGTTTCCGGCTGGTCCCATTGGCCGACAAACTACCAGCGACCTTACGACCAACTTCAGGGAGGTACACTCATATCTAACCTAAAATCATATTTATTTGAATCGTTTAGACAAGAATTTAGTTAGTATTGAGCTTAAATTGTTTTTGTTTTGTCTCCGTTAGGTTAGAAATATTGTTTCATTTGAAACTGTGCATTTTAGGATTCATTGTGTTTGTTTGAAGATTTCTTAATCTAGGAATATGTGTTTTCTTATAACAGAGATACCAGGTGCAGTTAGGTGGTCCTTTGTTTTGGTCACTACACTTTTATCTAATCTAAAATAATATTTATTTTAATTGTTTATAAAGTAATTATGCTAGCATTGTTTTTGGAATTGGTCATTACTGTTTGTTAGGTTAGAAAGATTTGATGATTGCTTTTGTATTTAGAACTGTGCATTTTAGGATTCATTGTGTTTGTTTGAAGATTTCTGAATGTAGGATTGTGTTTTCTTTATTTAACAAAGATACCAGATGCAGTTAGATAGTCCCTTGTTTTGGTCTGTTGATTGAGTCAACTGAGTTAACAGGTTTCTTTTATTTGTTATACATTTTTATCGAAAAACTACTGCACGTTATCTTTCATTTAATCCTCCTTACTAATCGACAGTGTTTTATTTATTAATAAACATAAATTTGATTAATTATTAACACAGAATACAGGTTGACAATGATCTTAAAAAATCAATGATAGTAAATGTAATTATTGTTTAAACATAGATAAATGCAATAACATTGAAAATATCGTTTGTAGTTAGTTAGATGAATGCTGTTGGAAGGTTTAGACACGATTAAAATTGACACCCTCGACCTTTTATACAGTACCCATTCATTAGAATACAGTACAGTGCTTACTCGACTACGCGTGTCCATTGAATAAAATGTAAGTAGCAAATTACGCGTAGAAGCTTGACTAAGTTTTCTCAATGGAAGATTAGGTCCGATTATCGTAACCCCTTTTCATTAGCTTCCATATACTCGTTAATGGTTTTTAAAATATCATCTTACATTACCATTAATTTAATACTCTCGAAAATCAATCTGTCATTAATCATCCGTTTATCCAATTGTAAATATTAAATAATCGTTTATTTGAAAATCGTTGAATATTTTTGTAGCAAACGGAGTGGGCGGTGCGTTAGGTTAGATTAATATGATTTTCAAATCGAGCAAAATTTTCGTAGTAAAAAAGAATAGAAAGTTAGGTTAGGTTTGTGCGATTTTAAAATTGAGCCAAATTTTTCTAATAAACGGAGTGTGATGTGATTTAGATTGGAGTGGGTTGATGTTGAATTAGTATGATTTTAAAATTGAATAAAATTTTTCTAGTAAAAAGAGTAGGAGTTTAGTTGGGTTGATGTGAGGACATAAAAAGAAAAAGAAAAAAAAGAAGAAACAATATCGATGATTTGGAAAGAAAGGAAAAAGAAAGGAAAAAGAAAGAAAGAAAGAAAGAAAGAATGTGTGTGTATGTGTGTGTGAATGAATGAAGGGCTCGAAGGTACATAGAAGAGAGGAGGACATCAAAGCGCCAGATATCACGGTGGGGCAGCCTTTCATGGCTGCCATTATCGCGTTACTTCCGCGTGGTCGAACGTCATTTGTCTCACACTACCGCGATGATTTGAGGGCAACCGAGCCACCGACCCAACCCCTCTTGGCTTGTTGAGGCCATTATGTTGCGCGGTGCGCATTCGTTGCGCTGCGGGCAACACATATCGAATGCACTCAAGATGATCGAATCTTTATCATGCTAGAGTTATGTGTTACAATATATTCTACATGTATTTAAATTTAGAGAAAGAGAATTATTGTTGCATATTGTTAAACATATTGTATCAGGATTTTATAATTAATTGTTATAATAAAAAAAAAGGGGGATTTTGTTAATTTAAAGTGTACGAATAATTGGTTCTATTAATTACGATAATGTTTAATGTAAAATAGAACTATTAATTATTAACAGTTTTTTTTTATATCTTGGAATAACTTAAATTGCAAGAATAGGGATTATTATATATATAATATTACAATAAAGTAATATATAACAAGATATATTTTTGATAATAATTAAAAATCTATTTAATAAGAATTATAATCTAAAATATTAAATCTCAGATTATTCTAACCGAAACAATGACCCAAATGATGATCATTTAACATGAAATCTGATAAAATGAGTAACAAATGAAAACGTAAGAACAAAGAAAATGTTTCAAGATAAAGAATAAGAAACTCATTCCGGTGAACATAGTAAGTACAATAGATGATATATACGTTTGAAGGTATAGTAAGAGTCTAGCAAAAGTGCAACAAATGTGTATGAACAGTAACGTTTTGTCACTCTCTATTACACTCGTCTCTCATTCTTATCCTTTCCTCCTAAAACTAGAGAAAATGGTTTCTCCTTGTAAGAGTAGATAGAAGGAAAGAGAGTTATGCGTGTTCGTTCAGTATGAAAAATGGCACGGGGAAAGGTGGTGGTAGAACCGGAACGAAAATGAAGAAAAGCTCACGACCGAAGATCTCTCCTCGGTGAGTCGATTATCTATCTGTCTCTCTGTTACTCTCACATTGTCATACACTTGGTTCATGCAACATTACGAAACCATTAGGGTGATGTAGTAATACTAGTAGTAGTAGTAGTAGTAATGGTATTGGTGAGATGCCTGTCGTTGTCCTTTTCGAGTTGCTGTCAACGTTTTCATCGTTGCCGCGTTGTTGTCGTTGCTCTCTCACGATTTTCCCGTGGTTTCTCTTCCCATCCATCCATCCATCTATCTATCTATCTATCTATCTATCTATCCATCTATCTATCTATCTATCTACATACATATATATATCTTTCTGTTACTACAACGTCAAGCAAATCTCGAATTCCGTTAACGTGGCCGGGTGGGGTGCGAATCCTCGTCGAAATGGGCTCCTCGTCATCATCATCCCACCACGTCGTGTTCTCGGGTAGTTGTTGTTGTTGTCGTAGTCTTCACTCCCTTTCTAAAGAGCATTCCTCTCCTTCACTTGCAAAGCATATCGACAACTGCGAACGGGCACCAACCACCACCACCACCACCACCACCATCACCACCACCACCACCTTCTGAAACCTCGTCAAACCTTCTCTCTACCTTCTCTCTACCTTCTCCTCATTCTCATCCCCCTCCCCCTCCCCACCTCCTCCCCCCTCACCTTCTACTTTTACTCCTACTACTCCTACATTAAGCACTTCGCAACGACAATTTGCGATACATTTGCAAGAGCACGCTCTGACTTCTACTAGCGGATCCATCTTCCTCCTCCTGCTTGAAAATTTTCCTTCGAGAAGGAGAGTGTGTACTGGTATTACATCTCCTCTCATTCTATCTTTTGTCAAATGCTGTCACCGTTGCTCTTCCTGTCTCTTTCCATCTAATATCTATTCTGAATACTTCGTTCCCTTTTTCTTTTTTTTTTATATTTTATCTTGTTTCTTTTTCCTTTCTTTCTTCTTCTTTTCTTTTCTTTTTTTTTTTTTACGGTCACACCCTTCCTACGTCGATGAATTTTATTTTCTTTTTTTTCTTTTCTCTTGTAGAAATGACGGATAATATTTAGTTTCAATATCGACCTGTCACGTTTTTTCTCGTTGAATATATATTATTTTATACTCTTACGCTGAGAAATAAATTATAATTTTTATATCCTGCAGTTAGTCTTTGAACCTGTATTATATTTTCTTTTTCTTTTAAATCGAAACATCAAGCTTTCGTTTAAAGGGGGAATACGTATGTATTTGTAATCCTATTTTATACACACACATACACATGAGTATTATTTTTTATTTTATTATGAAAACATAATTCATGTTCCACATACATTTAAAAACATATATATAATTAAATCTTACTTTATATATTATGTTCTGATTAAAATTGTTTAAATAAAATAACAACGAGAACATTTGAATGAAATATTGCAAATATTATTTAATAAATTTTTATATTAAAATTTATCTATCGTATTTAAACAAACATTTACGATGCGTTGATTCTATTGGTATAAATTTTTTAATGCTCACATTGATCCTACACTTTTCAATCATCATCAAAACGAAGCTTTTTTGAAATTCTCATTTTTTTTTTTCTTATAGATCCCTCATTCAAATGACGAATAATATTCGATTGAAATATTTATGAACGTTTTGTTTTTAAAAAACAATTGCAACAACAACAAAACAACTAAAGTAATAAAGTATCAAATGTTTAATCGTAATATAATATCTAGAAAAAGTAATTAGAAAACGAAAAATGATAATGGGAATCGTATTTAACACGAAAAGGGTGGAGGGGTGAGAAGGTGGGGGTGGGAATGAGGGGGAGTCAGAGGGTGTTTCGAGGTACCGTGTACGAAGTCGATTTATCAGCAAGGCCAACCGTTGTCATGGGGATGCGACCCGCCCTTTTAACTCCACTTAGGGTTACCCATGCAAACCCTGCGCATGAAGTCTTCTTCGATGGATAATAGTAATCGTTTCGATTCGAGATATCGAGTTTGAATTTGACAAATAATATTGTGCATCGACAACATTTCGAAAAATTCTATTTTTAATCAAGTTGGTTGCCCCTTTTTTTTTGATATAATGTCTCAAAAACCAAAAAAAAATAGAAGAAATGTTTCTTGAGAAGAATATCGGTTGATATTTAATTTTCTTTTTCTCATACACACAGATACTCACGCATACCTGTAACACAAAAATGATGAGGATAAAGGTGGAAGGAAAGAAAAAAAGGAGAAAAGAAAAAAAAAACAAAACAAAAAAAAAATCCCTTCGTCATAGAAGAACAGGAAGTTGTCCTAAAAGGCACTTCTTCTCGAAACCCCCTAACCCCTCCTCTGCTAAACCATACCACGACATTCCCATCTACTACCCCTTAAAGGCACATTTAAGGACCCTTAATGATATCCTAGGAAAGTCAACCTATTGGTTTTTGGTTCTTTTAAAAGAAAAATTCTTCTTATCGTATTCTTTCATCTTGTTCACACGAGAATTTTATTTTATTTTTTTTTTTTCACTCGAGATATCGATCTACCACAACTCGAACGGATCAGTCAAGTTTTTAGATCCGTCATTAATTTTTGTTTCTTTTAAGAAAGTCAAATGACTTTTTTTTCGATGACAAATAGATCTTCGTTTACATTAGATCGGTGAAAATTGGATTATTCGTAATTAAATATTGTTCAAGTACAATCAATCATGAAAATATTTTTTGGAAAATATAAAATAATTGACGAAATGATTGATAACTTTTTATCGGATATATCTTATTATTGTTAAATAATGATCAAGAATAATCATTCAATCTTACGTTTGATTTTGCGATCTTTGAGAAAGAAAGAAAACAAAAAAAGAAACAAAAGAAACACACATGTACGAAATAATCGGTAATCATTTAATGCAGCAATCATTATTAACAAATGATCGAAGTGAATTGTTACCCATGATTATACCATCTTGATGGGATCGTCGAATGAATAAAGATGTATCAAATAAATCGTATTTAAAGAGAAGATACCATATCCTTAATTACAATTACACGTCAACGAGTGGGCAAATCGTCTTTCGAATTAGCCACTTCCTGTAACTTTTTCTTTTTCTTTTTCTTTTTTTTTTTTTTTCGAACAATGATCCATCCTCGATCCTAACCTACGCGTTCGAAGGTCGTTTACCGATCGTTACCTCTTCGTTTCATTTTTTTTTTGTTTTTTACTTTTATTCTTTTTTATTTTGTCCTTTCCTTTTTTTTTGCTTTTTGCTTTTTTCTTTTTTCTTTTTTTTTTTGCAAGAGTAATTCGCGACCATTCTCCCACGATTCGTACAGTTTGTATTTTCCATGAAAGGTATCCACGAGGCACTCCTACTTAATTGCTGTTTATATCGGGCAACTTTTTTTTTCTCTTTCTTTCTTTCGTTTTATCTTCTTCTTTCTCTTTCTTTATTCTCTTTTTCTTTTTCTGTTTTTTTTTTTCTATTTTTTTTCTGTTTTTTTTTTTCAAGCTCACAATCAGCTACCACGATTCTCTTTGTAGATACCAGTCGCTTGCATACGTATGTATAAATGGTATGGGTACGTATGCGTTACGTATACTTACTCTTGTGTATACTAACAGTCTGTAGAGTACTGCAATGTAACATCAAAGGAACCTTCGCTCGTGTTTCCTGTAGATTCCTTCCTTTGTCATAGGCTACTACCGTATTTTTAACCTTTGAACTAAAACTTCAGTTATCTCCTTCTTTCTGTCTCTCTCTCTCTCACTCTCTCTCTCTCACACACACACTTTTGTACATAGTTATTGTCTTTTTTACAAGACGTATTTACCTGAGTTTCGTTACGAGCGTGATAATATTACGTCTTACGCTTATTTTCCTATTAAACAGTTTTTTTATTTCTTTATCTTGGGATGAAGTAATTGTAGATTGTTATCAAGATGACAACAATAAGTTAAATGTTTATGAAACTTTTATATGTTTAGATTATTAGTAACAGACTTAGTATCATGAATTTGTAATAAGTATAGTTATTGAAATCAATTTTACATTACATTTATTTTATTTGTAAGCATATTATTTTGTATTTGTTAGATTAATGAAATTATAGATTGTTATCAAGATGACAACCAAAAGTAACAGATATTTATGAAACTTTTATGTATTTAGATCATTAGTAACAGAATTAGTATCATAAATTTGTAATAAGTATAGTTATTGAAATCAATTTTACATTACATTCATTTTATTTGTTAGAATATTATTTTGTATTTCTTAGATTTATGTCATTGTAAAAGTTTGATTTTTATACAACAACTTGTACAAGTTTAGAAATTAGTAACAAACTTAGTATTATGAATTTATTATAAGTATAGTTATTGAAATCAATTTTACATTACATTCATTTTATTTATTAGCATATTATTTTGTATTTCTTAAATTAAGGAAATTATAGATTGTTAACAAGATGTCAACCAAAAGTAACAGATATTTATAAAACTTTTATGTATTTAGATCATTAGTAACAGACTTAGTATCATGAATTTGTAATAAGTATTGTTATTGAATTCAATTTTACATTACATTCATTTTATTTGTTAGCATATTATTTTGTATTTCTTAAATTAATGAAATTATAGATTGTTATCAAGATGACAACAAAAAGTAACAGATATTTATGAAACTTTTATGTATTTAGATCATTAGTAAAAGAATTAGTATCATGAATTTGTAATAAGTATAGTTATTGAAATCATGTTATATTACATTAATTTTCTTGTTAGCATATTTTTTTGTATTACTTATATTTATGTCATTGTAAAAGTTTGATTTTTATACAACTTGTACAAGTTTAAAAATTAGTAACAGACTTAGAATCATGAATTCGTAATAAGTATAGTTATTGAAATCAATGTTATATTACATTAATTTTCTTGTTAGCATATTTTTTTGTATTACTTATATTTATGTCATTGTAAAAGTTTGATTTTTATACAACTTGTACAAGTTTAAAAATTAGTAACAGACTTAGTATCATGAATTCGTAATAAGTATAGTTATTGAAATCAATTTTACGTTACATTCATTTTATTTGTTAGAATATTATTTTGTATTTCTTAGATTTATGTCATTGTAAAAATTTGATTTTTATACAACAACTTTTATATGTTTAGATCATTAGTAACAAACTTAGTATCATGAATTTGTAATAAGTATAGTTATTTAAATCAATTTTACGTTACATTCATTTTATTTGTTAGAATATTATTTTGTATTTCTTAGATTTATGTCATTGTAAAAGTTTGATTTTTATACAACAACTTGTACAAGTTTAGGAATTAGTAACAAACTTAGTATCATGAGTTTGTTATAAGTATAGTTATTGAAATCAATCTTACATTACATTCATTTTATTTGTTAGCATATTATTTTGTATTTCTTAGATTTATGTCATTGTAAAAGTTGGATTTTTATACAACAACTTGTACAAGTTTAGGAATTAGTAATAGATTTAGTATCATGAATTTGCAATAAGTATAGTTATTGAAATCAATGTTATATTACATTAATTTTCTTGTTAGCATATTTTTTTGTATTTCTCAGATTTATGTAATTATATATTGTTATCAAAATGACAACCAAAAGTAACAGATTTAGTATCATGAATTTGCAGTAAGTATAGTAATTGCAGTTAATGTTACATTACACTAATTTCCTTGTTAGCATATTATTTTGTATTTCTTGGATTTATGTAATTGTAAAAGCTCGATTTTTATGCATCAACTTCTACAAGTTTAAACATTAGTAATAGATTTGGTATCATGAATTTACAATAAGTATAATTATTGCAGTTAATGTTACATTACGTTTGTTTCTATGTTATCATATGTATTTGTATTCTTTGAATTTACTTCATTATAAATTGTCCTTAAGGTAAAAAAATAAAAGATATTTTTATGTAATAATTGAAATAGATACAAAAAATTACGGTACAATGGATAAACATAGTTATTTTCTCTTTTACAAGCATTATAAAGCATAGTATGATGATAATTTTATAATTAAAATTTTTTCTAATTCTCTTTTTACACAATTTACAAATCATCACTCAGATTGTTAAGTAAAAAGTTAACATTATCTATTTAATAATATAAATTAAACTAATGCTTGAATACATCACAGTGAATTAGTAATAAATATAGTTATTATATCTTTTAGATAACGTATGTTTATTTAAAACGTTTCAACAATTACATTCAAGTATTATTTTATAATAAATGTTTGTATCCAATGAACATCTTTCAATTGCATTATAATATAATTCAAAAATATGAGTATGTTAATTTATCTCCTTTAGGTTAATATTATCTAATTAATAGTATAAATTAGACTAATTCTTGAGTAAATTATAATGAATTAGTAATAAATATAATTATAAATTGTAAATAGTATATAATTATAAATAGTATGTGTATTTAAAACGTTTTAACAATTACATTAGATTATTATCTCATAATAAGTGTTGTTATCTAATGAACATCATTTTGATTGTATTACAACTCGAATATGAGTATGTTAATTTATCCTATAATGTAGTATAGTATAGTAGTAAGTAGGTAGTAAGAAAGAGAGTAAAGAAAATAAATAAAGAAAGAGAGATATAAAGAAAAGTGAGAAGAACCCCCTGCTGTGTGTTGTCGGCTACCTGGCTACCAGCTATATTTTCAAAGTCTGCCTAAGGCCTCGCATTCATCATCATGAGACCACCTCCGGTGACACACGACGAATCGAGATTAATACCAGCTAGTCTACATTCAAACTTGAATATAATTCAAATCTTATCTTGTATATAACATGTATATATGTATTCCAGTACTTACAACAAAATATTCTTACTGATTTTTCAATATTTCTTTCAACATATTTTTTCTTTTTTGAAACTAATACATTAAAACCTTATATATATAAATAAAACAACAAGGAATGAAACAAAAAGTATATTTAATATACTTCATTGTTAGGAAAATAATAATAATGGATTATTATATAATTAATATATATAAATTGTTATATTTATTTTCATCATTTTGTTCCATACAAAGTAAATCCTCACTTGTGCAACATTTTTGGTTATGTTTATTTTTGTATTTTATTCTCAATACAAAATTTCAATGAATATTCTTTCATCAGTTTACTGTTTTTACATATCTTAAAAATCAGTGACTAGTACAAAACAAGTTTTACATGAACAATTGTCTCAATTGATTATCAATAATCATAAGCACATCATAAAATATGGTACAAATTTAATTCACAGTTGTATCAACGTGTTAACAAAAATTTGTATTGTAATATACGTTAATTTAGCGTGCTATTTAAATAATTAAAATCCCTATCAATCCTTAAGACAACACACACGTTTTTATAATTATAATAATTATTTTAATCAACTCTCGATCTACATTTATCGTAAGGATAATTTTATTGATAAAATAAGCAGATCTTTTTATGATTATTTGTTTATTAAACTTAAATGTAATAAGACGAGTCACATTCTTATAGTAAAAAATAAGTTATTTTCTTGAAGTAATAATAATAGCTGTTAATAATGATTAAGATTACGATAACCATGTTGGATAAAGTATAATTCGCGATAATATCTAATAATATTATACGGAAAAGATTCACCGCGTGCGAAACCGGTTGATGACATAAGAACCTTGTCACGTTTTAAGATTGATGCACGACAACGTAGTTTACCCTTTTTGCGCTCCCGATATCGTGTATCAGCTAACTATACATATACATACACACACATACATACATAAATACATGCATATATATATATAAATATAATACCTACTATCTCGTACGTGTAATTTCTGATATGCATAAACAAGATTGATGATGAGTAGACCCACGCTTACGTTCAACTAGAAATATTTTTTTCACGACAAATAAATAAATAAATAAATAAATACAAAAATAATGTTAAATAAAAAACGAATGTAAAAAAGAAAAAGATATAATATATAAGTAGAGGTAAAATAAGAAAATAAAAAGAATAAGATGTAAGAAAAATTTTTCGCAGCTGGTAAGAATACCTCGAGGATATTTCTTACGACGTCAAAAGAGATAAAGATAATAAGAAAAACAAAAAGAGTGAGAGAGAGAAAGAGAATTAATCCTTCTTCTTCTTCCAGAATTTTTCATCGTCGACAGAAGCAAGAAGCAAAAGACCGTTTCCAAAGACTATCACATAATTATACTTCTCGATTCCACCGTTGGTGGGCATAACAAGAAAGGATTTGAACGCAACAAAAAAACAAAACAAAAAAACAAACCGATAAAAATGATTATTAATGATACCCTATACAACGAAGTTATCTTTCCAAGAGACAAAAATTAGACCATCATTGTACATCTTTTGTGTTCGTTCAGATAATCTTTTGGAATTTCCCCCCCCCACTTCCTTTTTTTTTCTTATTTATACTGAAAATAATAATCATTACTTCCAATAGGTAAAACGTGATTACTAATTTAACTCGGTCAACGACGGAACGAAACGTAAAAGATCAGATCGTTTTGTTAGACGGGGCCCGCGGGGGGAGGGGGTTGCAGATAAGCAAATGAACTGCATCGAATCATCGTCATCCTTTTTCCCCCACCACGAGTCCTTCGACCTCCTCCACTACTGTCACCATCACCAACTTCTTCTTCTTCTTCTTCTTTTTCTTCTTCTAAAGAAATTGAGTTTCTGTTAAGTTGAAAAAATTACGAAAGAAAGTCTTTGAAAGGATGATAAGAGAAAAAAGAAAAGACTAAAACAAAATGTAGTGAATCGAAAGATAGAAAGAACGATGAACAAAAGATCGTTGCGCTGTTTTAGTTACGCGTTAGGTCAATAATTGTTCTATCTCTCTCTTTCTTTCAAAAGAAGTACAATTTATGTGTCCCTTTTCTATCTATGATAATGAAGAATAACGTCGCGTATTTTCATCAATTTTCTTTTCCTTCTTCTTCTTCTTCTTCTGTTTCTTCTTCTTCTTCTTCTTCTTCAGCTTGTTCATTTTCTTCTTGATCGTGTTATTCTTCTTCTTCTTCTTCTTCTTCTAAAGATCCTCCATCTCGCGTTTCCGCTTGAAGCCAACCCGCGGTGTGTCCGTGAAGATTCACGGACGATGATGATGATGATGATTAATCGTCGCACCTTTGTCTCGCGATAATGAGATTTTGGCTTACGCAACTTGACTCCACCTGTGCGAGCATATTTTCCCCCTTCTCATGAGTTTTATCTAAAGAAAAAAATAAAAAAAAAAATATATATATATATACATGTGTGTTCGTGTGTGTGTATACGTGTATGTATGTGTTGGAAGAAAAAAAAAAATTAAAAAACCATATTATATACGTATAGAGTGAAAATAAAAGAGAAGGTGTAAGATTTTTATGGGTGTACGATTGATTTTATGGGGTGTTGAGTAGATAAGTCCCTTTTAATTATAGTTAAGTTTGAGATTACTTATTATATTTTTAACACGATTTTCATCATCTTTAATATGTCCATCAATCTTCTGATATTTGTCAAAAAAATAATTTTTAATTAAAATTCAACCTTTTCAAGACATCTGATATATTACATTGGTTTTTCCTTATTTTTTTTTATTCTTTAGAGAGATGAATTTAAATTCTCTAAAATTTTTCTACGAAATAATTTAATTAATTTACTTGAACAAAATATTCAACATAAATACATATTTTATTTCTAATAATAATTTTTCGTCAATCATCTAAAATCCAATTTCAAAAAACTAACCTATTCTCTGTTCTATTATAATAGACCTAACCTCAATATTTTTTATCTCACGATATTTTGACGAACAAGTATGTAAACGTTCATCTAACAATCGGAATGTATAATTGAAATGTACGAAAAGAAAAAAAGGAAGAAACAATAAAAAACAAAAAAGGTATAAACCTAACTCGCTGGAATCATCGTCCTGTTGTTGACTTTCTTTTTTTTTTTTCTTTTCTTTTTCCACGTACTCCTATGAAACAAGTGAAAGGTCCCTTTACTTTAATTGCAGCAACACGTGTGTGTATGTGTTTCTCTTTCTCTAATGTAAGCGGTATGCGAGAGCTGCTAAGCATAAAAGGAATTACTGTTAGGGAAACAGGCGTGTGCATAAGGACACACTGAGCTTGTGGACTCTTCTCTCTCTCTCTCTATTTCTCTCTCATTCATTTATTCTTTCTCTTTCCCTCTCTTTCTTTTTCTTTATGGTGACTCGAAGCAAGGAAGCGTGGAACATTTGACTACGGGCTGTCAGAGTGTCAGCCAAGCCCATCCTCTTTCACAACGTAGGAAATATTGTAATTGCCTTTGAGGAGTTTCCTCCGTGACATACACCGACGACTTGGTGTCTTATCCGATTCGATTCCCAAGGGGTTCAGAAACCTCTCGACCTTGAAACCGGACGAAACTTGGATCAACGACTTTTCGGTTGCTCATACTTACTTTCTCCAATTTTTAGGTTATGTCTTTTTTTTTCTTCCCACATATTTATTAATCAATTTGCATTTTAATATTCAAATAAAACTATACTGAATTATATCGAGATGAAAGTGCAATCTTTCAAATATTTTATACAACGTCGAATGATTTTTTTTTCGGTTGCTCATATTTCTTTCAATTTTTATATTAGTTTTTTCTAACCTAATTGATCGTTTCGTATACTTCTATTTGAATAATGCAATACCTGAATACAGTCAGGAATAAAATGCAACCCCATAAAAGGTATTAGAACAACCTATTCTATTTACTTTAATATTAATATAATTTGATTAGAATTCAGTAATAAAATGATGGTACATTGGTAGATCTGTGGTTCTTTGAACTTTATTATTTCGCGAACCCTTTTCAAATTGAAAAATTTCCAATAAACAATCTATAAACAACATTCCACAAAGTCTAGATTTTATTATAATACAAATTTAATAAACCACGTTTGAAAATATACGTACGTAAATGATCAGGAGAACTGAAAATTGACTAACAATGATCGTGGTACTTGCAACGTGTTAAAAGAACAAAAAGAAAATAGACGATATCAATGACGATATTAACATACAGATACGAATTTGTATTCAGGGTAGAAAATTTATTCAAAAAAAAAAAAAAAATAGAAGGTGGGGCAATTTTTCAAATTTGTTTAGCGGATCCTGCACCTCACCCAGTTGAAGGTCAATACTCCCACTTTAAGAACCACTGGTGTAAAATATTGTCGAAGAAGTTTCTTCCTTTCCCATAGACGTAGATCGGGGACATGAATCACGTGAGACATTGGAAAAAAAAAAGAAAGAAAGAAAGAAAGAGAAAGAAGACATGGTGGCATGCCGAGGAACACGGGACCCGCTTGTAGTGGCATGTCGTTGGACCGATTGTTCTCTTCTTCTCATGCCTTTTCCTGAAACAGAATCGCCAAGTTAAGAGATTCATTCGTTGGCTTTGGCGGATGCAACCAAAGCGATTCCTTGAGCATTGCAATCGATTGTCCCGATAATATCAGCCTCATTTGTCAACCCTGGTCAGCCCGTTTAAATGCAAATAAGAAACCTGAAAACGATCCTTACTATCCTACGATTGCAAATGTCCAATAAGTACACCGCCTAATTATTATTTCGAAAAAGAAAAAGAAATGAGGAAACAAAAATTAGAATTTTCTTTGACGTGATTGAAATACTATTTAAGGTTATGTTCGTGCTTCTAATTCGTATGATTATTAAAACAACGATTATAGAAAATACATTTAAAGAGAATTAAACTGATGATAAAAAAAGGAAATTATTATTGTTGTTTTTGTTGTTGTTGTTGTTTATCGGCAACGTTTCATCTTTTAACGCGAATCCAAGTTTTCGTTTCTACTACCGATCACAACAGCACACGCGTTTCATTTTCGTTTTAGTTCTTCTATGTTTTGTAGCCGGGCCTAAAGGCGTTTGAAGAATGACTGATGTGGGACGAACTGAGAAGCAAAGCCCATGCATGCATGGGTCCATAGGAGTGATGGATATACCATAGAAAATGAATCTCTAGATCGGTTATATAAAAATAATAAATTAACTTAACCTCGCGGGGGGGTTCTACTGCTATCAAAGAACTGCCGCCATTGTCCTCGCTTTTACCATCTCGGCTACTGTTAATTAACCTTTATATATGTGTTGTCGAGATACTGAAGATCTCTTATTTCTTACGGGAGAATTATTATCTCTCTTTCTCTTTCCACCTCTCTCTCTCTCTCTCTTTGTTTCTTGATTTTTCATTTTCAATATGGCTCCTGTAATCAAATTATTTGTCACGGGTCCAGTTTTGTTTTTGTTTTTTCAAATGGGGTTAAATGTAAAATGCGTTTGGTCGCGTATCAATCAATTATTTTATTTCTTTTTTAATATTCGTAAATTGCGAATCAAATGAATTGTTTTTTTTACCTGGAATGTTTGAGGTTAGGTAATATAATTTTGACCAGTCAACGAGTTATAATTGCATCCAAAATATCTATGTAATTAATCGAACGCGTTTTATTGGCTATCGATGTAAGATTAATTGAATTTATGGTTTTAATCTTAGGAAGAAAATATAAGCATGACAATTTTCACGGTAAGGAAAAGTTGTCTCGGTGAGATCAAAGGCAAACTCAAACGTTGAATTGAAAAATCGTCGAAATTCTCTTTCTCTCTTTCAAGGCCGTTGTTTTTTTTGGTCGTTGAGAAAGACTATAACTTATGTAACGATTTTTATACTCGATCCGTGCAACACGTAACAGATATTTTCCCATTTACGAGAAAGGGAACCACGAGATACGTTATTAACACTGAAATCCTTTGCTAAAAACTTCACGGACCACTACCGTTGTTGGACGCGTGCGATAAACACTTGGACGTTTCCAACGTTATTTACACGAAATCATTTTTCTACTCCAGTTCGTTGAAATATAATGCAAACGAGTCTTTATAATATTAACGATTTTAATTTTCTTTAATTTAAATTATCATTTAAATATATATTATATAAAACCAATATATAATTAGAAAACAATTTCGTACAATTATATTTCGTACAAAATTTTCGATATCACTTGACAAAACATGAACAAATTAATATGCAACAATTAAAGCAATGATTAACATTCGATACCCTTAATATTACTAAAAGTAACGATTTGTTTTCAAGATAAAAAGAATAAAAAGAAGATAGGAAGAGTTGGTGGATGTTAGTGGGGTTTGAGTAGGGGATTGGGAGGGAGGGGGAATTTAGGTTGGATGCTGGCAACGTCCGCGGCTCGATTGATTGCACTGCAAGAAGCCAAAGCCTTTACCTTCCCACCGATGGCTACTACGGGTACGGATGCGGACAGATGGACGGACGCACTGTTATGCGTTACAGGTGGTGTTGAAAGTTGCCAGAGGCAACTCCCTCTTCCTTGATCCTGCAGGAACGCGAGATCATTGTGCGTTGGTGCTATCGTTCCCTACTACCTAGTAAAACGCCGACGGTTTTTCTGCGTCTTCCCCCCTCACCACCACCCCACATTCCGGCCAGGTTGGATATCCCGAAGGGTTTATTTTACTTTTCCGTCAGTAAAACTCTGATCCTTGTTTTAAAATATATATATATATATACCTATTTTCGTTTACAATATTATACGATTATTTATTTTGAATTAATACAGGAACATCGTTTTAGGGACACTTGCTTTAAAGTTTTTTTTTTACTGTATTTAAATTAATTTCTTTTTTTTTTTAATATGTGTGTAGCTCGAAGTGGGATTAAATAATTGTTATGTATTATTACAAAATGAAATGAAAAATTAATTTAAATAAATAAAAGTATAGAAACGTTAGTTGACCAAAATTCGTAGAACACGTTGACAACCCTTTGAACGTGAGGAAGGGTTAGCGAAAGGGAGGTGGGAGAGGTCGAGCGTGCGGAAAAGAAGAGGGAGGAATAGGAAGAAGGGAAAGGGAAAGAGAAAAATAAAAGAAGAAAAAAAAGAAAAAAAGAAAATAGGAGAGAAAGAGAGAGAGAGAGAGAGATGTATAAAGGTATTCAGGGTGGTGAAGGTAGCAGCGTCGGCCACATCAAAGCATCCACCGACTGCTGGTCTTTCTACGTGTACGTTTACATACATACATGTGTGTGTATTTGTGTAAGTATGCGTGTTATGTATGTGTGAGATCGACTACTCTGGACTCTTCGATGGAGTTTCGATTCCGGTCGAACCGGTGAACACGAAGAGGCGCGACCATTCGTGCTTCCTGTATGAGAATATAACCATGGTTTTAATACATATTGCATGGTTTTGGTCATAGAATTTATATCGATGGGCATTGCATTAATCATTAGTGATTTATTACTTATTTTCTTTACTTCCATATATGTAATTTTATTTTATTTTCTTTTTTTTTTTTTGATCTTATAATGTTAGTTATATAGGTTAGGTTTTGAAATGATGTACTTAGTTTATGGTCGTTTTTTTTCGATATTATATTTAATATTAGTATAGTACAATTATTGTGTTGGGTTTTTTATGTCTCGTTTTTTTTTTATTCGTTGATTAATATTTTATACGTATAAATTATATATAGTATAGTACAATAATAGTAGTATTTATTTTGTCTAGGTTAGGTTTAGGTTTTTAATTACATTTTCTTACATTATAATTACATTTAATATTGTATAATTATAATACAACAACAAAATATTTGATAACATTTATAGTATTTTTCTTAGTTCGTAGATTAAGTAATGTTTTGTTAAATATAAGATTGGTTTAATTGGATAACTTTGATCGATCTAATAATAAGAATAATAAGAATAATAAGAATAATAATAATTGAAGAACATTTAAACGAAACTGATTTAAATTTTGCCTCATTCGAAATCCAAAGCGTCATGGCGCTCGGTGCGTCAAAAAGATTACGGTAACTTGGCGGTGGGAAGTCGTAACAATAGTAATTTGCCGTAATAGCTCATCCGCATAGTAGAAACACTTCGTGTAATGCTCGTGTGTGGGCGCACAGTAAGTAGTTTGGAGAACGTTAGAATTTGTTCGCGACACAACACGAAGATGCGTTCGTGTTTTCTTAGATATAGTAGTCGCTAAGAAACTCGCCTAAATTCCAATCAATTTGAAACGAAATTTCAAAAAAAAGAAAAAAAAGAAAATAAATAAATAAATAAATAAATAAATAAATAATTCCCCTTAAGTATAAATAAATATTTCGTTTTATCTAATGTAGGAGAGATACGCGTTTTTTAAATAAAAAAAATTGTTCATTCGATCGATAATAACAAAGTAACGAATAATTATAATCAAATATAAGAAAAAGTTATCGTCAAATTTTGATTATCCCTTTAAGAAATGAAAAAGAAGAAAAGGAAAAACAATAGGAAAACGAAATGAATAAACCGGGTCGAACAAAAGTGTTATATATAATCCTATCGATCGAGGAAGATTCGAAGGACTTGATCCTGACCACCATGGTGGATTACTCTCGATCGTAAAGTAACCGAGGCGCAGAAACTCGACGAAACGTGCAATTGAAGCGTCGAGCGAGCGTGATTACCGTCATCAACGAAGTTCAAATACCGGTGTAAACGCTTCGCACTTTCGACTCGCTTGGATATGCGATTGTACGAGATCGTGAGCGGCTAACACACTTTGATCAGGAATTTGCATTTGCTATTGGGAATCGAATAACATTCGGTTTTTAATCTTAACAAAAATATTTTACGTTACAATGCCCGTAAGTGATTCGTCATTGTTTTTTCTTTTGTATTTTTTCTTTTATTTTTCCTTAGCTTCTTTAAATTCTAACCTCAAAATCACATTTTCTCAATATGGCGTAAAACTTAAATGTAAGTACAATACAATTTTATATCTATAGTCATTTGAACTATTTTCTAACTGTTGTTTTATTGCCATTTGACTTGACGATCTTGAATTTTTTGAAGTCAGGTAATATTATTCTAGCCTCACTTTATTGTTTTTAATATAAAATGATAGGTAAATGTCGGTGCACATTGTTTTAGAATATCATTTTCAATTGAGTCATTTTTATTATTTGTAATTTAGTTTCTATTTGGGATTTGAAAGTTATCGGTTGGGTTTTAGTTGCATTTCTTTTGTTTTTTTTTTCTTTTTACAACTAAAAATAACGAAACTATATTTTTCTTTAAAGGAATTAGAACGGTGTGCAATAATTTGCGTACCGTTTCGTTTCTCTTTATCTTTCGACTACGTATAGTATAAACACTTTAACTGTCAACTTACGTTTATTGTTGTTGAGAGTGCGCTAAGTCATTCGATTTAATACGAACCCACTTACCAGTTGAACTTAATGGCTAAGGTGATCGCGAATGTGGACGATACGCGACGTATCGCGTTTTATGGTCACGCAAAACTGGTCTGACTTTCCTTAGTTTTTTAAATTTATTTCCTTTGCAATACAATTTTTTGTAAAATAATTTTCGTCTAAATAATAAATGAAACGTGTAAAGTAGTCGAACAACAATTATTATTACGAATCTAATTAAACGTAGCGACACTACAAATTTATTCAAATAACAATTTTCTGTTTCTTTTACAAACATTTAACGTCTCCTTGAATTATAACGTAAAATTATGATAATCCTTTTTTCGTCGAGGATATGAAAATTATATTTTTCGCGGTATTAAATTTAAAAAAAAAAAACGATATAGAATGTCTAATTAATCGATCTCGATTGAGTTGCGATACATCCTACGCCATCTTCATTCTTATCGCGAAAGTCCACTTGTTTGAATGCTGAATTATGTTGCGTGCTGACCTCTCTCGGAATTCACTTGAACCCTTTTACCCGCAAGAACAATCGTTCAAATTTTGTCCGCGAATTTTACTCATTATTCATTTATACAATTCAATTATTATTTGTTTTTTTATTCTTTTTCTTACATACACGCTCAAACATGTACACATACATACACATCCACACAATATCAATAAATAAAACCAAATTAAATACGTCCATAGACTTAATAAGAATAATAAAATGAGATAAATTATCTAACATTTCCACATTTTAAGTGAAAATATTTAAACATTTTCTAGATTATTAAAAAAGTGTTTAAGGATTAAACGGATCAATTCGAAATCCTTAAAAGGGTTTATATCGATATCATTTTACTTAGATTAGTCAATTATTTCATTCGGAAACAAGAAGAAGAGTTCATTTTCTCCAATTTTCACACTCTCACATCAGTCGCATTCTCTTCTCTCTCTCTCTCTCTCCTTTTCTTTCTCTCTCTCTCTCTTAGAGACGATTCACACGGAGCTCGCAATTAACGTCCGGTAAGCTGCTTAATAATATAACGGTCAATTTGCTACGATTAGCTGGTCGGTAATGATAGCTCCCGGAGATAATTTATTGTTAATTATTCCCCGTACGCGTATAATCCGTTCGCGTCCATCAGGCGTCGACAACTAAATTGACAACTAATTGAAATATTGCTCGTGACCATAATCGAGCGAGGGATGATAAAATAAAGACAACAAAACAACAACAACAACGGCAACAACAAAATCAATAAGAGAGAAAAATTATTACGAAAATAAAAAAAAACGAAAAACGAAATAAATAAAATAAAATTAAAAAAAAAAAAAAAGATAATTCAAAATAAGTGACACGCGCACACAGATACACACACGAACACACGCGCGCGCGCGCGCGCTCATAAATTTTCTCCTTGGAAAGATAACCATCGGATTTCTTTCTTTTTTTCTTTTTCTTTTTTATTTCTTCGCAAATAACGAACGAAAAGAAAAAATTCCCGGGTCGACTCGTTCGTTTATCTTCTTTTTTCCTTTTTTTTTTTTTGCAAGGGTTTTTGTAATTAAATTGTTAGTCGTGTCTTCTTTTTTCTTTTTTTTTGTTTGTATTGGGCCGAAAATTTGGTATCAAATAATTTCTCGTAAGATGATCGTTCGTTATTGATCGAATATAAATGTCGATCAATTTAAATATATTTATCCTAAGAGACTATCTCTCCTCATTCGACTTGTTCTCGTGTCAAAGAGAGACAGAGAGAGACTGAAAGAGATAAGAAATCGGTTGTTTTAAAATCTAATCCCTGAAATTATATTTAACGATCGTTACTTTCCATGTCGAACAAATTGCTTTATTATTCAGCGAGATCAAGATAACCTATTACACGTGTAATACGTAGACATATTGTAGTATTATAATACTTACATTACATTTTCTCTCGACAACAACAGATACAAAAAGAGAGAAAGAAAGAGAAAGAAATTTAATAAACGTAGTACGAACCATGAAAGTTAATTAGACGAAAGACACAACTAAATAAAATGAAAAATATCAAAATCCAACGATAATTATAATTAAAAAGTTTCAAAACTAAAGAGAACATTGATTAAAACGTTGCAAGACAAATAAGAGAACACATTTCGAGAAAGATTTCTTAAAGCAAGTTTGCGTTCGATGTATCTTCTGTGTCTGTCCACGTAAAAGTGGTTGACCTTGAATCCATTTTTCATTCTCTCTCTCTCTTTCTGATTCTTTTCTTTCTGCAGAGCCCCTAGCATCAACTCATGGAACGGATCGACGTTGTTCCAGAGACGAAAAATAATAATAATAATAATAATAATAATAATAATAAAAATTAAAGAAAACAAAGTAAGAGAAAAAAAAAGTAAGCGTAGAGAAAAATAAAATGGACGATGAGAGGGCTCGGAGAGGGAGTCAAGGGAAGGGAGCAAGGGTGAAGGGTAGGGGTAGAAGTAAGAGAAAAAAAAATAAGAAAAAAAAGAAGGAAGAAAGAAAGTATCTGGCATTACACGAGGCGAGCATAAAGTTTCCTTGAATTATCGCGTTGGTTGGCATGCCTCGAGAAAGTCTTACGTGTTCGGGGAAGCAATGCTCCTGCTGGTACGTACGGCCGCGAGATGGTCGGAGAGAACCGTAGATCTAAACCTATACTTACCGTCACTGAGATAATCTAGCCCTGGCCTAGCCCACAGTAATCCGCTTGGTAAGTCTTGGCTAAGGGGAAGCCGCAAACTCGTGCCGAACGACCTCGCCTTATACTCCTTTTTCTTTTTCTTTTTATTTTTTCTTACTTTTCCTTTTTTTTCAAACTCTAAAGTATCGAGAACGTGATTCTTTTTTTTCTAATTTTATTTTATTCGTTATAAGATAAAGAAGGAAATGTATCTTTTTATTCAAATTCTAGCTATGGTTATCATTAATGTCAGTTTTTTAAAGTACATGATACGAGTTAGTAAATTTTTTAGTTGAGGTGAGTTGTAAGCTCAAAAGAATGTTACGATCATAAGTGTATTGGTTTAAGTTGAGATGCAATTATAGATTTTTGTTTTAGAATTATTGTTTTTTGACATAATTGATCGGGAAGATTCAAATTCGATTAATGCTAGTCGTTAATATCGATCATTAGGTTCTTTTAGAACAATTTTTAACTCACAGATACGAGTTAGATTTTAAGTTACATTAATTTAAGGTTAGGTGCAATTATAGGTTAGGAAAAATACGAATTTACTTTAGAAACATAACAAAATCTTCTTATTCGCCTAACATATTCGAGTTATGCGTGCAGAACAAAAAGTTGCATTGCATTCACATATTTTCATAACAACTGCATTACGTTGAGAACACAATAGCTCGTATTCTTTTCGTATCATTTATTTTATTAGTAAATCATATGTTTCAGGATAGAATGTATCTAAAATTTCAATTATTAAAACCATATTTAAATTTATCACTTAAAAAAATATAATTCGATATAAATATTACGACGAATAATCATCTTCATTCCTAACCTAAAATTTCATTTACCGCGAACATTCATTTTTATATTTAGCATTTAAAATTAAACACGTTGTCAAAGAAAGTTGTTATTAAAAATCATAATTGATTGTAATTATTTGGAAATGATTGAAAAAAATGTTTAAATGTTGAAAGAAAATATGATAGGTTTATAAGAAACACGTTGTATAAACTCGTCAGTAAGGTACATGAATTCTTGACTCGTGGGTGGTGTAGTATCCCATGGGTGAGAACGTTATACGACCAATGGGATTCGAACGTGGGTGGTTGTCGGGCCCTCGGCTTTTCTCGAACAACTCCTCTCTCTTTCTCTACCTTTTACCTTCTACCTTCTACCTTCGCGTGGGTGTACTTAACACGGACCGCAGCGTGAGCTATCTTTCAAAATGGTGGTCGGCATGCCCCCTTTCGAGGCTCACTCTTATAGGTTGAATGCAACATGAACTTGAACCGCCATTGGTTAACACATTTGTTTCAACTATTAATCAAAAATCTAAATAATATTTTTCTTTTTTTCTTTAAAGTGTTATCTAATTATTGTTATTTATTGTATCTAATATTAATGTAAAAACAGAATATAACCATTCAATTGCAATACGTAAAAATTATATCACAATTACGTGAAATATGTTAACACATTTACTTTAATAAATCATAAAACAAAACTGTAAATAATTTATCATTTAAAAGTCAAGAAATAATTTATTAATTATTCGTAAAAATAGGAATGCATTGTTTATCTACTATGAAGAAAACAAAACAAAAATAACATCTACGCGAGAGCGAATAAAAATTTATTAACATGAATGACGTAAAAGTGCAAGAAAAGTAAAGTAAAGTAAAGTAAAAACCAAAAATAAAAAATGGAAAACAAAAAATGAATTATTTTCCGAAAGGAATGATTATCATTGATTGACATTCGCGACAAGATCCGTGATCTTTATCTTTATCTTTATCTTTGATAGATCGGTAGGATCAACACGAGGCAACCGGTGGCGTAATTAAACGAGATGATCCGTGACTAGCATGAATGCGTGACTATCACCGCGTAACGAAACGTTCTTCCGCAATGGCAAAGGAAGAAAAAAATACAAAAATAAAGAAAAATAAAACTTGGAATACATTTTTCTCGAATTTTAATTACCATTAATACGCACGCTTGACCACGTAATCCTAAGGATAAAGAAAATTTGTGTCTATGTATATGTGTGTGTGTGCATGTGTAATACATGAGCGTGTATGTAAATATGTATATAAATATATGTAGAGCAACGTGTATTATGGGCGTGCCAAGATTAATGCAGGATTACCCTCGTTCCGGGTTCATGTTGAAAACTTTTTTATATTTTTTATTTGTTATTTTTTTATTTTATTTTATTTTATTTCATCTTATCTTTTTGCTTTTGTTTTTTTCTTTCTTTGAATCAAGCGAACAACTAACGGCGATGAAGTTCTGATTGGGAAAAAGATATGAACAATTGATCTTTCTTTTCGTAATATTATTTCTATCTTTATTTAATAAATTAATAAATACGTACATCATGGTTATTTTCAATTACATTTTGTATGATATTTAAAACAGCTTTTTGTACACTAATTGATTAATTGACATGTTCATTCGGTCGAGATAGTCTTCTCCGTGATATCTGTAAAAGGAAAGAAAAATATAACGCAATTATATTATTTGAATATAGTAATTTAATTACCATATTATTTTACTATATTATTAAATCTTAATTATACATGTTTTAATCAAAATCAAATATATTTATTGTAATATATAATGAACAGAGTTTTAAAATAATGTTTTATAAACATGAATTAGTAAATTACTTATTAACAAAACTGTAACAAAAATACGAAATGAAAATGTAATGATTTCTTGTACAACATCACGTAGGAATAAATCGTAGATTCAAAATATAATTTTATTTCGAAATATTGAATGAATAAATGTTGTCGAAATAATAATGAAATATTCCTTACCAATTTTGGCTGCAATTCGTTTAACAGAAAATCCTAAAAAATACTTTGAAGTTGATCTTTCGGATGAAAAGTGAGGTTAGAATGTGTCATCGATGTATTATTGAAAAAAATTGTATCAATTTAAATGAATATTACTTATTTGGTTAATAACATTATTAAATAAAATCTTAACAAACTAAATAAAATAAAATTGTATTACGAGTATTATAAATAAACAAATGAAAAATATTCCGAGATAATGATGAGTCAGAATAAAATGAAATAACGTGAGATTTTAGTTAAGAATTTTCGCACGCTCATGATTCCGTAAAAAAAAAAGAAAAAAAAGAAATGAAAATAGGACTATACAGAAGACATTTAGTATTCGCTGATGTTAGATTAGAATCTATTCTGTTGAGGCTCGTGACTATCGGCACTATCGTTGAAACGTCCTGTATAAATGGCTTCTAACACCTCGGAGTTCCCATGGCATAGTCTTCGCCATGTAAGTCAATTCCTTGGAAACAATTATGTCCCGTGAGTTATAATAATCTACTGTTCATCTAAGATCCTACATAATACAGTATGCGTGTATTTATATGTATATGTGTGCATCGATGCACACAATAATAATATTACGTATGCACATATGTATTTATATGAGTTTATATGTGTGTGTTTTTTCTTATATATTATCGTTTACACTATTGGATTTGCCTAAAATATTCATACTGATTGATATTTTTAATAATTTAATAAATACATTGTCTTTTTTTTTTCAAAATCGACAATAATATTTTTGCTAGTCAATAAATATATCACAGTTAGAATTAAATTTGGTGAAAAAATCAATAAATTTTCATTAAAAATATTGATCATTGGGAACTGTATATATATATTTCATATATTTGTAGATGTAATATATAAATGTGTGCGTGTGTAGGTAGACCTGCTTTTATCTCAAACACGTTGCGCGAAATGATCATCAGAAAGACGGTTAGGCTCGTAAATCTATTGGCAGAATGTATACTCTAGTGTTTTTTGATTCGTCCTATTCTATTTTTTCCCCTAAGACCCCCCATTCGATGATTTATTACCTAACTCCAAAATTCTTCAAGGATAAACCTATGGGATGCTTCGAATTTCTTTTTAATTAGATCACAGTATATATTAAAATGATTAAGATTAAAAATACAGAATTAGTAAACGTATATTACCCTTGAGAATGAATTTTTATTGATTAGTATTAAACAGAAATGTCTTATCATTTATTACCTAACCTCAAATTCCTCAAGGACAATCTTTCACAGGTTATTTCGAATGAATATTTTTGTAATTAATTTTGAAAAAACAACAAAATAATAAGAAACAACAGTGTCGTATAATTCCAATAACAATGATGTCACTTAGTTAACAATACTAATCAATCGAAAAGTATTATTACGGGTATTATTTTCTTTATTACATAAGATCAATTTGTAATTTACGAGGATAGTGCGAATGATACTAACTAATGACCAAAATGATTCGTATTACATCATTAATGCATTTACAACGTAGATGATAATAATAATAATAATAATAATAATAATAATAATAATAATAATCTAGTAACATTATTTAATATCACAGGAAAGAGAGACTAACCATTTTTTCGGAATAATTATTGGTCAATAATCGTGAACGTTTATGTTGTATCGTTCAGAAACATGCGATATTCGTATTCATTGGTTGCTATCGTAAGAAAAAGAACAGAATAAAAAGAGAAATAAAAAGAAAAAAGGGGAGGAGACTGTTTTTATCCTTTTTTTCTCTCCTTCAGCTTTTATCCTGTCGATGTAATACGACACCCGGTATTCGAGAGAAAAAAAAGAAGGAAAAAAAATATAATAAATGAAAGAAAGAAAGAAAGAAAGAAAGAAACAACTCGGAATGGTTGTAACAAACTGGAACCATTGGTATATTATTGCAGTAATGGCGCCTACCGGCTGTCAAGAATAATAAACTCACTCACATCAAAGACCCTTCTTTTCAACCTTCCACTAAGAATGACAAAATTGATAGAATTTCGTGTGTCTCTCGAATGATATACACCTGTCAGTTTATACAGGCACGTCGTCATTTTCAAACGTACGTCTCGCATGACTCGAATCATTTTCAAAAGAAACCAATTTAACTGGTGACCCTTAAGGAGTGTATTCCTTTGTTTGGATTTTTCTTGGTTTTCTTTTTCTTTTTCTTTTTCTTTTTCTTTCTTTTACAAAATTAGAATCGCGTTTGTCTTTATACAAAACAAAAAAAAAAGAAAGTATTAAGAATCGTATAGAATTTGTTTTCTTCGACTTTGTGCGAATCGTAACGAGAATAGTTTTGTCGAATCGGATTTAAAAATGATTTAATAAACGTATAGTTCGTAGTAAAATATGATAAACGAAGTTTTCATTTGATACAAGTAATTGGAAAATTGTTAAACGCAATTGTTATTTATTGGATTGTTGTTTTTTAAACAAATTAATTATTTTTAGATATTTTTGTCAAATAATTTCAAGCCCGTTTAGATCTCAAAATGATTCAATCGAAATAATAATGAACCATTGATGTAATATTGAATTTAGTCAATTATTTTTATAATAATGTTCGTACTTACGAATTATTTTCAAACAAAATCACTAATATGAATCTTGTACAAGTATGTCGGTTTAATTTGAATTAACTGTAACATATATTTAAGACCAAATCTAAATAGTATCGTGACATTTATAAAAAAAAAAAGAAACCATTTTGTCAAACTTAAACTTGATTCTTAAAAAATGATCCAATACTATTTCAAAAAAATACATTTCTCATAATATTCCTCTAGCAATAGAACACTTCTCAGAAAACTTCAATATCCACTTTTTACTATCTCGCAGTAATAAAAAAAAAAGGACAAAAGAAATGCAATCATCAAATTTCTTGCAATATTTTTCTTGGTAAATTTACGAAGAGAATATTTATATCATGTTAAAAAAAAAAAAATAAAAGAAGAATAAGAAAAAGAAACAGTGAAGAAGAAGAAGACCCCCATATACCACGTGCCCTGGGTTCTCCTTGCTCGGCTTCGGTAATAAGCCAATAAATCAGATTGTACCTGGCGGTACAATTACGTCTTGTAGCTGAAACTCTCAGAACCCAACCCTTCTCGTAAATATTGCCCTCCATGGTATCTTCTTCTTCTTCTTCTTCTTCTTCTTCATCTTCTTCTTCTTCCGCAGCCTCCACTTCTTTCTTCCTTCCTTCCTTCCTTCCTTCCTTTATTTCTTTCTTTATTTCTTTCATTCTTTCTTACTACCATCTCCCTTTTTTCATATTCTTTTTATTTTTCTGCTCTCACGACCCTGTTGGTGGATCACAAGAAAGAATTTCTTCTTATACCCCACGTGTTGTTCATGGGGTTACCAATGAACCACTCTTCTCTTCCCTTCTCTTTCCACTTTGTACTGAACGTTCGTTTTTTTTTTGTATTCTTTTATTTTATTTCGTTTTTTTTTATTTGTTGTTTTCTTCCAAGCTAGCCCCAACCATGGGAACCACAGTGAGAATCTTTTCTCTCTTACACTTTTGTTGTTTTTTTCTTCTTCTTCTTCTCCTTCTTCTTCTTCTTCTTCTTGTTCTCTTTAGGAACTTTAATTACTATCACGAGAGACTTACTAATTCGCAAGTGTCAGTATCTTTGAAGCACACGATTGGAGAAAAAATATATATCATCTGGTTTCTTGAGATCGATCGATTGCTTGCATTGTTTTATTTTTTGAGCTTTCTTTTTTCTTTTTTTTTTAAACGAGTCTATTTAAATAGTTAGAGTAATATAGTATAGCATAAAAACGTTTGAGTTAAAACTTATGTCTTTATAAACTCTCAGGGAATCTCTAAAGTGAGGTATCAAAATTAATATGCAAGGTATTATCTTGGTGAACGTGACATTTATTACTTCAGAGTTATACCTTGTTATTTTAACTGTCGATAATATATCTTTCTTAAAAAGATGTAAGTCATTTGTAAACGTTACCAGTTGTAAATGTATCATTAATAACCTAATTGGTGTTAATTCTTCCTAATTTGTTCAATTTCACAGTGATCGATAATCGTCATCTTGTTAGTTCTTGTATCAATGTGTAGTACACATTGAATTAATATCATAATTTAAGTTCATTTTTTCTAACTCGTTCAGTATTATGTATGATGAGTTTCATTATTTGAATTAATTCTTCCTAATTTGTTTAATGTTTTAATGAACAAAAATTATCAACCTGTTGATTCCTGTGTTCATACAAAGATGTACTATTATCAGACATGTATGATGAGTTTCATCATTTGGATTAATTCTTCCTAATTTGTTCAATGTCTTAATGAACAAAAATGATCAACCTGTTATTCTTGTGTTCATACAAACATGTATTATTATCAGACATGTATGATGAGCTTCATTATTTGAATTAATTCTTCCTAATTTGTTTAATGTTTTAATGAACAAAGATTATCAACCTATTTATTCTTGTGTTCATACAAAGATGTACTATTATCAGACATCTATGATGAGCTTCATTATTTGAATTAATTCTTCCTAATTTGTTTAATGTTTTAATGAACAAAAATTATCAACCTGTTTATTCTTGTGTTCATACAAACATGTACTATTATCAGACATGTATGATGAGTTTCATTATTTGAATTAATTCTTCCTAATTTGTTCAGAATATCACTGAACAAAAATTATCAACCTGTTCATTCTTGTGTTCATACAAAGATGTACTATTATCAGACATGTATGATGAGCTTCATTATTTGAATTAATTCTTCCTAATTTGTTCAGAATATCACTGAACAAAAATTATCAACCTGTTTATTCCTGTGTTCATACAAAGATGTACTATTTCCAGACATGTATGATGAGCTTCATTATTTGAATTAATTCTTCCTAATTTGTTCAGTATTTCACTGAACAAAAATTATCAACCTGTTATTATTGTGTTCATACAAACATTATTATCAGACATGTATGATGAGTTTCATTATTTGAATTAATTCTTCCTAATTTGTTTAATGTTTTAATGAACAAAAATTATCAACCTGTTTATTCTTGTATTCATACAAACATGTACTATTTCCAAACATGTATGATGAGTTTCATTATTTGAATTAATTCTTCTTAATTTGTTCAGTATTTCACTGTACAAAAATTATCAACCTGTTATTATTGTGTTCATACAAACATTATTATCAGACATGTATGATGAGTTTCATTATTTGAATGAATTCTTCCTAATTTGTTCAAAATATCACTGAACAAAAATTATCAATCTGTTCCTTCCTGTGTTCATACAAACATGTACTATTTCCAGTCATGTATGATGAGTTTCATTATTTGAATGAATTCTTCGTAATTTGTTTAGTTTCCAGCCGAACAAGAATTGCAATCCTCTTTTACTTTTTATTTCGATTAGTTTAGTTTAGTTGGGAAAGGAATAGGAATGTAAAAGAAAAATATTTAGACGAGAGAGGGATTTAAAATCGCTAAAGTTATTTCTTTCTCTTTCTCGAAGTGTGTTGGCGTGCCTAACAGAGGTAATACTTCGCGCTAACGGGGAGAAACCCGTAGAAGGAACTTCAGCCTCGGGATATAAATCTTTTGCCGACAGATGCGCCGCCCTCGACGTTCACCATCGACCAACCAACCGACCAGAATTTCCGAAAGGTAACGCCCTGAAAAACCAGGCTCGCCTTTAATGCCCATTGCATTTGCATGTCATTTCAAAATACGATTACACACAGCACGTACTCTTTGAACCGACTGTAATATACGATTCTATAACTACGATTCTTTCTTTTTCGGTTTAACTCTTTTTTCTTTTCCTTTTATTTTTCATTTTTATTTCACAATATCTCCTTTGTTTATCCTCATTTTATTAGTTATTAGCTGTTTTTTTTTGTTCCCAGTAAAACTTATCAGCCCAATTTGTGTCACGAATTATTTGTTCAACTGAACGATACTTTTTAATTCGTTTGTTCGATATTTGTGAACAATAATTTGTATAATAATAAAAAAAAACTAAATGATTATATTTAAAAAAAAATAATCTTAATTAGGGTAAACGTGTTGAACTATGAATACCCCGCAACGATTTAACATTTTTATTTGAATGAATTTAATTTTAAATATAAAAAGTTTGATATATGGAAATAATACGAATTAAAATAGATCGATTAATTGAAACGTTTAATTTCCAACTTTAATTGACATAAACAAACGAGGGAAAAGATCGTGAAATTAGCAAGTAAAATAGTGAATGTGAGCAAAGTAAACTGAAAAAGGGGTTTTAAGGAAGGGAGAAAATTAGTAACTTTGCGTGATTGGTGAATTCCCTGCGGTCTAAGGTACTCTCTCTCTGTCTCTCTCTCTCTTTCTTTGTGAAGGCAACATTACACTTGCATTTCTAATGAAGTTTCGCACCGTCGGACACGCGTGCATAGATGTACACGCATAAAAAGTGCATTCACGCACGCCATCAACGAATCTACTACTCGATGTTACACACAATGTACGATAGATCAAACGCAACTACACCGACAAGTAATTTTATCTAACGATAAGATAACATTTTTAATATTTATATCATATATAATAATAAAAATAATAATATTAAATATATACTATACATATTTAATACTTATTACTACGTTCATTCGATTTTTGTATTTAAAATGTATTTTAATTAATTATTTTGTTTGTTCTAAATACAAAAATTAGGATTTTAATATTGATTATTTGATTAAATTAATCAGAAGAAGATAAAATTTGGTTGATTTATTAATCTATTAGTTAAATTTAGAGTATAATCAATTAGAATTATATATTAATTAATGAAATATTGAATAAATAAAATGAAACGTTTGCGATGTATTCGATGATAATTTATTATGATTTTAATATGTATTAATCAGAAATGTTATTTATTGGCAACCTTGATACGATAACAACGACTCTTGATCTTGTTGCGATATTTTAAGTATTTCTATCGTGATAGGAGGAAGGAACGTATGAATATTCAAAAGGAGAACGAGCTCGATCACTCTTTCTTTCCAGACGGTTTTAACTTATGATACGTGTCTGCATTTTCATTATGCTGCCATAAACCAGAGAGCTTTCTATCATAATTCCTTTCTACCTTGATAATACCAATATATATATAAGAATATTATGTGAATATAAGTATATTCACTCGTCAATTGTTACGAAAATAATTGAAGTTTAAAAGGATAAACAAACAAAATTATTATTTATTTATATTAATTAATTTTTTCATAAAATTTAATTAACATTTTTCATACAATTATTTATTTATAATAATATAATTTTTAATTATAATTATATTATATTTATTTATATTATAATAATTGTACAGATATTCGTTTTATTTGGAAACATTTCTGACAACTTTTTGTATTATTCGTTTGTTTCGATATTTTTTACATTTATTTTTTATCTCTTACTGTATTTGTTATTGTTATATTCATTTTAAATTGTATCTTCTAAAAAAAATGTATACTGTTAAAAATGTTCATATTAATATTTATAATTAATGCAATTTATAAAACAAAAATTGTTTGATTCATTTGGCTGAATTATCGAGTATAAAAATATGTTTAAAATACAAATTGATGAAGTTTTATTGAAATTATAAAATATTACGATTAGAATAAAATGCTTAACTTGCTTTAACTTTACTTACTTTTACAATAAAACACCATAGAAATTTTCGTGCACGACTTGCACGAAGGTAAAAGGGCTTAAGGTCCAGTATTGGACCCATGGAGGTCGTGCATCACAAGAGTCTGGCAGGATAATAACCCCTTCTTCGAGAAGTCTTATTGCCGGACCATGAGTCAAATGATTGATAGGTACCGAACTATAGTGCAGGACACCATAATATTTCCAAAGATTCGCACTTGCGTTAAAGAAAGAATATCGATGTTCATTCGTCACTGTATTTTCTTTCTCACGTTAAGAAATTTAGACCAGAAAGTTAACCCCCACCCCCAGTTTTTTTATTTTATTACATGCAACGAAACGAAACTACATTTTTTCAAACCCCCATATACATTTTTTTTTATAGAAAAATTATATCAACAAAACCGATTGTCGAATTGTAATCGACAATTTATTTATTTTTTATTTAAATTAATTATCTAATTTAAATTAATTAAATTTAATAATTGATTTTTTTTTTTTGGATTTATTTTCTTTTAACAAATTATTAATTTTAAGTATCGTTAAATTCTATAATCTATTGTTAATTCATTTAATTAATAAACTAAAGAGAAACAAAGATCACATTTTGTTGGTAAAAATTCTTGACGATAAACATTGAGTTTAAGTTGTTCCATTGGAAAAAATTTGAATGTTGCAGAACTTTTGGAAAAAAAGAAGCATAGGTTAGAGGTGGTTATAATAACGAATGTTAGACATCGGTTGGTCATCGGGATGGTCTGTCTGCCTGTTTCCCTCAAAACGCCAGGTGGAAACATACGGTATATGTATATCTACCGTATTTTCTCTCTCTTTCTCTTCGCATATCATTACGAAAATTGTATTCAAAAGGTGTAACGCTTGAATCGATTCCGGCCACTGTTAGTTACCACACACACAAACACATACACACACATATATATATACACATACACACATTTATACGGATAACACCTTAAGTGAAATTCGTATCGAGTATGCTACGTCTGGACTCCTCCTGATTGAAGGCTCGAGGAGAAATGTTAGCTTCCAGCGTAACACATGGTTCGCGATTACCAAAAGAAAAAAATATAAACGCAACAAAAAATCCGAAGAAAACAGAAAAAAAAAAATAAAAAACAAAAAGCAAAAGAAGACAAGAAGGAAGTGGTAACTGGTAATCATGTTAAGACTCTTTCTACGTGTTTAGTGGTATCTGCTTTGTAATTGAAATTCTCGGATGCGTTGTAAAGTATCGTGAAAGAAAGAAAAAATATAAAAAAGCAACGACCACATCGTCTATGCAACGTTAAGAAAAATTATTCAACGAATTTATATGATCAAATGTTTTCTTGAGATTTTGTATTATAAACGAACGATGGGATGAGAAAAGAAAATATAATATATCGTTGCAATTAGATTTTGATTATTATATTTTCGTCGAAACACACGATTCAAATAGGATTACTTAGAAATCTTAGAATTTGATCTACGATCGCGTTGGAGTTTAATATTCGAGGCGTCGGCACGTGTATCAGTTCGGTGGGTGTACCATAGTAACAGTGTCTAAAGAAGACTATGAGCTACCGTCGCCGGAAACCATTCTTCCAGCAGCAACCACCCTCACGGTACCCTTTCCGGTCTAAAGACTGTAAATCTTTCTTAGCACGCTAACGCTGGCTAGAGTACTCGAAACTGCCCTATTTTCATCAGCACGATGATCTTACTGAAAGGTTAGCAAGATGGTAGTTTCTTCTATCGAACCCTCGAATCATACGAAAAATTCGAATTGCAAAGGGAGTAACCTATACCGTCATTATTACAATATAACTTGTTATTATTTTGATAACTTTGTTTTCAAGTATTACAAACATTTTTCACGAACAATTCATTCGAATTCGACCAAGTGTTCAATATCTTTCATTGGACGCGTTGCTAAAAATTGAATGTATATTTAAATATTGATAGTATTTAAAGTTTGATATAAATTTAAATCCAAATTTCATCCCCCTATCAACGAAAACGTCATTCGATCTTATTATTTGTAATTGAAAACTATCATCCAACGGAATATCCAACAGTAAAGCAAACATATCTCAACGTGTAACATAACCTTAAATATTCAACGGACATTCCAAGCGATTAGAAAATAAGAAAAAACTAAAGAAAAAGAAAAGATATTCGATCTGCGGTCAGTCAGAATAGTTAGGTGGCTTTTGTAAGTCGATCCTTTGCGGTGTTATATGCCTTGCGGTAAAACGAAAAAGGGCACATAGGACGAAAACGTTCGAATCGATCCGTCGGCAGACGCCACATAATGGGATCGACCATAGTACACACAAACATACATACATACGTATACACCCAAACATCAAACCATATATTCTTTTCTCTTTCTTTCAAACTTTCTCTACTACCCAATATAACAGTATAGTAGAAACTGCTTTCTGTCTCTGGGCAAATTTCGCGAAGATCGAGCCCCGTGGACGTTCGTGGATCGCGTTGCCTCGTGGTGGCTGTTGCTGGGCCCTCGAGGGGTACCGAAAACCTAACCTCAAAACGCAAGCGGATAATTGGAGATAATGTTGGGGTTTGCCGAGGCACCGTAATTGCACGAGGCCGGGCCCTTTCGAAGCATCCATCCTCTTCTACACCCTACCCCTCACCATTCTTCACCACCTAACCTCCTCCTCCTCCTCCTCTTCTTGCAACCACCACCACCACCACCAACACCACCACCTCCTCCTCCTCCTCCCTCATTCCTCCCTACGCTATCTTCTTCCTCATGCTCTTTCGACTCGACTAACACTCGATGAGGCTAGCTGTCGGTTCGTCCTGCTACGTCCGTCTGTCGAGTTCTCTTTCGCAGAACCCCCGATAGTAGTAGTACCTCCTAATTCGTCGGTTTGTTTCGTGCGGTGCCGTGTTATTACGCGGGGTCCTGTGTAGACGGTCCTACGTAAGGCCCCATCGGCTTCTCCATGAGCATTCTCCCCAGAGCTCTCCTCCGGTCTTATGAAGAAGACCAGTTAGCCCTTAGGGTCCATACAACCCATCTCTTTTTCTCTTATTCAATATTTTCTTTTATTCTTCTCGCGTTGAACACAAAAATACTAAATAAATGATTGATTTCTTCACTCAGGCTCGCATCGTGTCGAGATGATTTCGTTTAGTTTCTTATTTTATTTTCTAATATTTTCTAATTATTTCTACTTTTGATCAAGTATCATAGTGTGGACAATAGTTGGATAAACAGGATTGAATATTTGTTATAATTGTCTAATGTATTTTTGGGCAACAAGTGGGAAGATCTTTCGTGTCAAATCTGAAAGATTTTGAATCATCATTTTTTCTATTAACGTGAAAATAAATAATTTATCGGAATCTGATGGATTCTATCATTCCATATGAACAAGATAAATGGCAATAGTTGGGGTATATCTATACGTCAAAGATAGTTTATCAAAGATAATCAGAATGTTCGTTTTCTTATCCTTTAAAACGTCTGAAGAATTTTCCTCTTGCATCTATTTACATCGTAAATATATCATGGATAACAACCATAAATTACGTTGTCCCCCTAGGTCGTAGTTTGATTGAAGTACTCAATCTGCTATGCAACGCATAATTCGAGAATTTGATATTAAATTATTTAACAAAATTCATTCGGTTTTATTTAAATTAAAATATAATAAGATATAGTAATATTATTATTAACGAATCTCATTTTTCTCCGGGATAAACAATTAACGAAACTTTGGAAGATGAGATAATAATAATAAAAAAAAGAAGCGGGGGGAGAAGTGGGGAGGGGGCGGGCCCTGAATAAAAAAAAAGTGTCCTTTGGAAAAAGGAAAGAAACCGTCGCAAAACAGTTTTCGAATATAAACTCGGCATGATCTAAACAGGGAACGTTACAAATTAGCAGATAATCAATTAGCTCGAACTTCCGGCGTGGCTTGAGCAAACAAATGACAGAACAGAACGCGCGGCTCGTAAAATTTTGGAGTAATTAAAGGCCGGTAAAGGTGAAGGGCGGGCATTTTAGAGGCATGCTCTCCTCGATTCCTTTGGTTCCTTTCCTTTCTTTTCCTTTCCTTTATTTTCCTTTGGTGGACAGAACAAGACAACGGGGTCCTTCGTCGTCGTCGTTTAGACTTTCGTCCCGTATAGAAAAAAACAGGACTCCACAAAATTGAATTTCAAGGAAAGCGACAAAACCCAAAGTAAATCTGCATATAGATGGAATATCGTTCGAGTAATAGAGACGTAGGGAGAGAAACGTATTTCATTAGATATTAATCAAATCTAATTGTTTATTTTATTCCAAATGAAGAAGAAAAATGAACGTTCTAATACAAATCTAATATTTAATAAAAAGGAAAGAAGAAATGTGGATCACATCGCGACGAATAAAAATAAATGAAAAAATAGTATCGAAAACATAATCAAAGATTTCAGTTTCGAAATGGAAAGGTGTATATTTTGAAGGTGCGTATATATCCCGTCGGCAGGATCAGAAAATTTAAGTTTCGATAACTTCGATTAATGGTTGGTAGAAATGTCTGATCGATGGCGCCAGAATCCGTGGAACTCGGTTTCCTTCGAAGGAGGACACAGATCGGCGGATTTGGGCTATCATTATCCACATCTGCCACGACCACGTTCCTTCGTATCGAGATACAGGGAAGAGGCTGTAATTAGGGCCTTTAAATGCCGTATATTCCGTCATTCTTACGTCTTTGTTTCCGTAGCCGCGGGTTCATCGTATCGTCGTTAGTGTTTCCTCTATTTCTTTCTTTCCTTTCTTTTCTTTTCTTTTTTTTCTCTTCCTTTTCTTAATATGATTTTAGGGTCTAATCTGCTTGAATCGTTTTAGAACATCTGAGACATCAAATTGTCTCAGTATTTTAATAGTTTCCTTTTTCCCCTTTTTCAGGAAAATGATAATTATACTTTTTTTTATTTGACGAAAATTCAACTATTTTGAGGTTATGTCGATATCGTGATTATTGTTCGTTCTGTTTCCTGTTGCATTTGCTACGATTTTAAAGTATGTTTAATTGGGTATTTGTTCATCGAACATTTGTAAAATCTTATGAAACGTTCGATTGAAACATTTAGTTTTGTCATTTTCAAAGAAATTACAATTAAATCATCTCAACAAATTAATTCCTTAATATTTCACTTTACCAGAACATTGTTCAGAGAGAGAATTTAAGATAAATATATTTAAATCTAATTATTGATTCGCATAACATATATCTGAACCATTAACAAGATATCAAATTGACAATAATTAATCTTCATTTTCAAGAAAAATAAAAATATGTAAAATCAATTTGCTCCTCGTCAATATTTAGAACAATTTGATCATTCCCGTTTAAAAATATTTCCTCTTAAGAAAACGTTGCAGATGATTTTTTTATCTTTTCTAAAATACCTTCTATAAATTTCTTCATTCCAAGGAAATAACTCGAATAAATCTGATCCTCCCCTGATTCGTTGCGTTGATTGATCAAGGTTGACCGATTGTATCCAAGTTAAAGTATGCCGACGGAAGAAGAGTTTCGATGAAGAACAGGAGTTAGTTCGATAACTAGGAGGATCTTATCTCTGGTGCTCCCAGTTTCGAGGGTTCTTCTCCTACCTTAGGGTTTTTAAAAGGTACACCCTCGAGGTAAGAGATCATGCTTTGAGGGCGCCGCATCGCGCCAACCACGCCTACTCCACCGTTATTTACCTCCGTCCTTTTTCGCCCTTGCATTTTTATTACCCTCCTCCTCCTCCCCCCACTCCCACCCGCCTCCCCCATCCCTCTCTGTCTCTCTCTTTCTCTCTTGCTCTATGTTTTCATTTTTTTTTAGTTTTTTTTTTTTCAACGAACGTGGACGTTGGTCCTTCAAGCCCGGGAGCGATAGATACCCTCGGCATCAATAACGAGTTGGGTATCTTCACTTCTATCCTACCATCTTTACGGAGAATCCATTTTTTCATATATACTCGCTCAAATTCCTTTCTATTTTTTTCTTTTTTTTATTTTTTCAAATTAATCACAGAAGTTAAGCACAAGATTTTTGTTTATCGTTTAATTAATAATACGATAATTGTTTCGATTATTTTAGAGAAACTGGTATAAATACTTTGAATTTAATTAAACAACACTTTATATTTGTAGATGGAAGAATAACAGCATCCCTAATTTTCCTCTTCTAATTATTGTATTTGATTTATTTGGGTTACGTTTTTTGTTTATCGTTAAATTAATAATACGATGATTGTTTCGATTATTTTAGAGAAACTGGTATAAATACTTTGAATTTTATTAAACAACACTTTATATTTGTAGATGGAAGAATAACAGCATCCCTAATTTTCCTCTTCTAATTATTGTATTTGATTTATTTGGGTTACGTTTTTTGTTTATCGTTAAATTAATAATACGATGATTGTTTCGATTATTTTAGATAAACTGGTATAAATACTTTGAATTTAATTAAACAACACTTTATATTTGTAGATGGAAGAATAACAGCATCCCTAATTTTCCTCTTCTAATTATTGTATTTGATTTATTTGGGTTACGTTTTTTGTTTATCGTTAAATTAATAATATGATGATTGTTTCGATTATCTTAGATAAACTGGTATAAATACTTTTAATTGTATTAAACAACACTTTATATTTGTAGATGGAAGAAAAACAGCATCCCCAATTTTCCTCTTCTAATTATTGTATTTGATTTATTTGAGTTACGTTTTTGTTTATCGTTAAATTAATAATACGATGATTGTTTGGATTATTTTAGATAAACTGATATAAATACTTTGAATTTTATTAAACAACACTTTATATTTGTAGATGAAAAAATAACAGCATCCCCAATTTTCCTCTTCTAATTATTGTATTTGATTTATTTGGGTTACGTTTTTTGTTTATCGTTACATTTCAGTTTTTATTTAACATAGGATTTAATTCAAGATTATTTATTGGACAATCATGGTTTCCTTTCAATTACTTTGTTTGGTTTTTGTTTTGTTCGTAAATGAAAAATTTCGATTATTGAACAACCTCTCTTTTAATTACTGTGTTTGGTTCATTTGGGTTACATTTTTTGTTTATCGTTGCACTTCAGTTTATATTTAAAACAATGTAATATTGTCCAAGCCAAAATTATTTATTGTACAACCATGATTGGTCCTTTTTTATAATTGTTGCATTTTAGCTTAGATCAAAAAGTAATATGATAACATTTGTTGTTAGAGTTCAATACAAATGGAAGATAAATTTTGACGTAATGCAAATAATCATAATAAAAAATATGTTCTTCCAACGTGCTAGAGAGATGTTTATCTCAGGATACGTTGAATATTTATAAGTAATGAATTTATAACATCTCAGACTAGAGATACTTTATCGCATTTAATTGATACCGCGCGAATACTCTTTATGATAAAGATAATAAATTAACAATAGATATTGCGCGTTATATTTATAGATACATAAACCTGTAATACAAAATTTTCTATATATATTACATAACATTTTTTTTATGAACATTTTCCTCTTATCTTATAAATCTAATAACCAATTCTCGATGGAGAGAATTATCGTAAAAGTAATAATTTTCTACTTTAGATAAACATCTTTTCTATACACCGGTCGAGATTTTAATAATTATTTTAAATAATCTTTTTTTTTTCTTTTTTTTCTTTTTTTATATCTTCGATGTTATTATATCCCACGCTGTCAAACGAACCTTGATTTTTAATCTTAGCAAACAGGTTTCTCTGTTGAATAACTTAAAGGTATTATCAAGTTACACTGTTAACTACCAGTAGCAACGACCAACTAATGATCAACGTTAGAACGTCAATCTTATCAGATTTTCTAGGCTAATGTTTAGTACGTTAGAATATCAACGTGTTGAATATTTGCTAGTAAAATAAAGGGACATAATGTGTGTCTGTACTGTTGACATCGTCAGGTTTGATCATGTCGTGACAAATGTCGATAGAAAATTGAATGGATAAAGGATTAGTGTAATATTCAGTTCATAAATTCTAATCATCTATAGTATTTACATACTAAATACTCACATTCGTATAATTTCTTTCCAATGACCATAAACTCTGGTTACAGAGTAAGTATACGTTTCCCAAAATGGCGACTGGGAAGTCTTCCAAATTACACTGATCGAATCACATAAGTTTCACTTTCTACGATCATCACACTCAGTACAATAAAATGCAAATAAAACACCTAAATCGATAAATGAAATTGAACTAATCGTAAGTTCGTTTATAAGAAATCGAGAAATGATAAGTCCAAGGTTACCAAAATGGCGCCGGGCTGAAGGAAGGAATCCATGATTGGAATGAAATCGATCGAAATGCAATGATTCTCGATAGGATTCTTTGAAAAGAATAATAATAAGAAAAAGTAACATAAGTTAGATTTTGTTAGTGAAAGACGCAGGAGAACGGACAGGTGTAACGCGTAGCGGCAGTAGACACCAACTGATCTCACATAACAACGGCCGATAAAATTGTTGCGTTTCCACCAAAAATTATCCTCTTTTTTCCCTCGCGGTATAAAAAGTACAAAATTGTGGTAATTTAGCCCCCACCGCGCGATACCCGGCAAGGCTCCCTCCGCTCATTGCCCACGGGGAGAGAAGAGAGAAGAGAGCCCAGAGAACATAAGAGGGATGGGAGAGAGAGAGAGGAGAGAAAGGTAGGGGAGGAAGTGAAGGAGATGGCGAACCTCGCGAGATTGCCAGATGAAAAGAGAGGGAAGAGCCTATTTGCCCGTGACTACGACCACAGCTAACGATTATAGACATGAGACGATTATACTAGTTTGATATGATAACTTAGTATGTATGCATGTACACCAACCATTGGTCACGTTAACAGTTACGTAGTCTATTCCATTTTTATACCTTTTATTACTTTATCGTTCATGTTTGAAATAAACAGGAATTGGGTGCCACGTGTTATCGAGTAAACTACTCACGATTTAGTTCTAATTACGATTCGTAATAATCGAGTCCGAATGTAAAACACTCCACGAGAGTTTTTCCTTCAAAAAGATATTTTCTTCTTCGTTATAGGGAAAATAAATAATGCTTTTTTTCTTCGAAATAAAAGTATGCACAGTAGTGTGCATATCACGAGCACACGTTACTCCTGTCTCGTGGCGTTACTCGTGTGAACTCGGCCACACGAGTGGTTAAGCCACCGAGAAGGGGCATACTATGAAATTAGTATAATCGCGATCAAAATTACTCGTACCTTGGTCCGCTGGTTGAACCACCAACCGCCGCTCAAATAGCCCGCTTTGCCGTCACCAATCGGAACTCTTCATGCGGCGGCCATCTTGCGCGAACTTGTGTGCGCCTTAGAGGACGGGAATTACCGCAAAAGTGGATAATTTTGAGTTATTCGATGTGTCCTAACTCATATTAAGAACAACAAATATTTTTATTTTAATAAAATAAATTAAATAAATTCAATTACAGTTAGTTTGTTAACGGTTGCATTCCTAAAGCAACAAACTAGGATCAATTATTTTACATCATTACCAGTTAGAATCATTTGAAAACGTTCGATTAAAATCCATAATGTGCAATTTCTATGTGTATGCACCTTAATGTACTCACCCCGGTAAAAGCATACATCATGAAAAGGTGAATCCTCTCGGTTACGTTACGTTACGTTGCGTTACGCGTCGAGTAGGCCGTTGATTATAGTTCGTTAATTATCGCCCTGACCGCGGCCAGCCAAAATTAGAGGATTCAGAAGGTCACAACTCTCGTTCTCGCGAATTAAGTCGAGATAATAACGAAAGGGAAGAAGAGGATGAGCAATGTGAGAGAGAAAAAATAATATTACATGTCGGTGGTGGTAAGAAGAAATCGGTTCGAACATTTACGTGCAATACGCATCATATGCGCACCAGAGACCAAGTAAAGGTAGTTAGGCTTCTCTATAATAGAATCCTCTGTACGTATGCGTATGATCATAATAATCTATCGAGAAATCCTTCGTAAAATATCAAGCCAAACGTACTTCTTCTATTTTCTTAATGACTCTACCAACGGATAATAATCTTCATGCATAATGCAGTCACCCCGCGCTTGCATTTTTCAACTATTTCAAAATTATCCTGATAAATTATTATTCAATAAATGTTTTCTTTTCTTCTTTTCTTTACTTTTTTCTTTTGCTTTTATTCAAAATTCCTGAAAAGAAAAAAGGAGGATCGGGAAGGGGGAGAGGAGGGGGTTGGAGAAAAAAGAAAAGAATAAAGAAATATGAAGAAATAGGTGGGCCCTGAAAATGTTGAAGATAAGAAAGGAAAGAAAAAAAATAAAACAAGATAAAAAGTTTATGGGAAGGGAAAAATCGGTAGCATAAAAACACCATAGCAATTCTTCTTTCCTCGTCCCTGTTTTTCACCCGAGGCACGAATAAGAATTAGGAACGAGAGTCGCGAAAGGATCGCGAAAAGGATCGCTAAAGAATCGGGGGGCCTCACCGATTTGGAGTATACTTTTGCCTCAAGGCAACGTTCAAACTTGCTGTAGTAGGTCTAGCCACTGCACTCTCTTTCCTTCTCTCTCTCTCTCTCTCTTTCTCTCTCTTTCTCTGTCCTCTGTAATTATACACCCATGTATACGAACCCACCTCGTTGCTGTCTCTTTCTTCCATCTCGACTTTCCTTGGTACTAGCTGTCTTCTTCTTCTTCTTCTTCTTTTTTTCTTTTCCTTCTTGTTTTTTATTTTTATTTTTATTCTTATTCTTTTCCTCTCTCTCTCTCTTTCTTTCTCTCTCTGTGTATCTTCTTTTTTCACTGCTTGCTGATCTTTCTCTTCGTTTATGCCTCTGGCTAACTTTGCACCCGAACTTCTTCAGACTCTACTCTTATTATTATTATTATTATTTTACTTTATTTTATTTTATTTTATTTTATTTTATTTGTCTACCTTTGTCTTTCTTCTACATGTGAACGTAGAGACTCGTGATTTTCGAATCATTTGGTTGTCGATAATGATTTATCAAACAACTCGAGATTATCGAAATATCAAAACTGGTAGCAACAGGGAGAAACAAGTACAGGTTTGATCAAAAGTTATTAGAAATAACGTTTTGAAAATCAATTTTGATCTTTTCTTCAATATTTTTTCATTTTTTTTGTTTCCTTATTCTCTATCAAATTGTAAAATTGCAAGTATACGAAATATTGATCTAAACTGTGTACAATTAGATATACGATGTATTCCAAGACCTTCGAATTGGTTAAATATTTGATCCATTTACATGAACGTGATGAAACATGAGAAATTGATTTGCATACAGGTAAAAGTACAATAGAGAAACACAAAAGGTCCTGACATATGAGGAACAGGCCACGTGACGTTTTGACCACGGAAGGTTTGCGTGCAGTGAGAAAAGCAGTCAAGCCAAAGCCAAAACCCCGAGGAGTGTTAAAATCAGGCGTGATACCGCTTTTTGCGGGTTAACCAACGACGATACCACTATAGCATGGTTAACGGTCATGCAATATGTACTAGGTCACGTACGTATTTCATGAAAGTTCTTTCACAAATGCTACAGGTTCAGACCAAAGTAAAATCTAAATATTCTTCCTTCTTAGAAATTGATTAAATTCATTTTATTTTCAGCTTGAGGGTATTAATAAAAATATTGATATTGATCAAATCTCGTTAAGGAAGAAAGAAAGAAAGAAAAAATAATCATTAGTCATGTTTGGAACGTATCAGAAATCAGTATACATTGAATGTTGTAAACCAAAGTAAGAATATGTCTGTTCAGTTAGCCAGGTAATTTGTCAGACGTTAAAGAAAGAGGGTGGTTCATTCGTATACGAGAAAGTCATTCTTGATTACGACGAAGTAAGCAAGTTGGATAACACACTGAAAGTAATCCACTTTAATCCGTCACACCTCGGTAGCCCAAGTTGAATATTGATTTTGCATTAGGACGAGGCGAGTAAACCATTTGACTTCCCTTTTCCTTACGGCAAACGCGATTATTGGGAAACGTGGGTGTATGTATATAGAGAGAATAATACGAGAGAATGAAAGAGAAAGAGAGAGAGAGAGAAAGAGAGAGAGAGAGTGTACTCGCATACGTGCGTGTCTTTGGTATAAAAGGGAAAGGGTGGTGGAACACGCGAACTTTTCGAGGGTGCTGCTAACCGCAATGTTAGATTAATGGCGGATGTACTTCACTTTCGGGGATAGCCCATATCTTTCCTTCCTTTCTTGGATTTCGGCGGAAGCGAAACCGCTAGGGTTTCGTACAGTTATATATCTAAGTATAATACCAATATGCATACCACGCAGATCTGTGTACATGTATCCTAATTTGCTTAACAAATTATCACGTTATTACTACGAAATAAAACAACAAAAAATCTAACCTAAAAATAAAGAATGAGAGAAAATATTTGAGTACAACAGTAGTTGATTTAAAAATCAAATTCATACGAAGGAAGGAATAAATAAATTACACATTGATTCCTTATGCTACTAACCGTTTATGATTTCTACTGATGTAAGATAATATGATAAATACAGTAAGTAAAGTGAATGTTAGCTGGATATAATCTACCAAAGAAACTTAAGATCCTACAATGATCATAAGATTGATCAAATCAATATATTCCAAGTCTCGGATACATTACCGAGGACAACAACGGAAGGAGTCGTGTAAGTACCTCTAACGTGAAAGCAACGTAAACTAGCCTGTAATAAGAAAAAAAAACAAAACAAAAAGAGAAAGGATAAAAAGAATGGAAAAAAAATATTGAGGAAGAGTTATGGGTGAGGTCTGTAAGTACTCTTAGAACGAGCGGCAGCTCGAACGGCCAACGATGGCCTAAGGGTTCAGAAACGAGGTGGAGAAGCAAAACGGGTAGATCCCAAGTCTCGATCGTGATAAGATGCAGCGGCGTTGTCGGTTGACAAAGGGTCGTTGGAACGCCCCTTCAGATCGGACGTGCAACCGCTTGGGGGAGGCGTCCATATTAAAATCGGCTCTACCTCATTCCACCATCTCTCTCTCTCTTTCTTTCTTACTTTCTTTCTTTTTCTCTCTTCCTGTCGCCGATCTTGTTTATTACCGTTGCGTAGGCGGCCAGTTTGCCAGAAAACATCGTATTCGTTCATCCTTCCTAATCCTTTTTTTTTCTCTTTTTTTTTTTTACCAACTATTATTTAACATTATAGTACTTTAAAATTATTCATTAATATTTATCGCTTTTTGTCTTATATTTTCACTTGATTATTACTTAATCATTAATTGTATTCTATTAATAAGATTAAAAAAATCTTCATCTATCTCAAAAACTTCATCTATCTCAAAAACTTCATCTTCATTTTATTTTTTAGGTTATATGAAAAATTGTTGTAAAAAAATTAAATTTAAAATAATCACTTTTATCGTTTAACAATACGTTTTCTTTTTATAAGTTTCTTACAAATTTTCCGAGAAAACGATCTTATATTATTGTTTAAAACAATTTAATTTGTAAATTTAAAATGCAGTTATCGATTGTATCGATTTGTAAACGCTCGAAACAATTAGCAGTGCTGCCCTCTAGGTAGTTGTTCATAGAAATATTTAGTACTTCTTGAGCTTGCACGTGTAACACCTGTCGGCGTCGTCAATTATTTTTATACATTTTTACATTTAATTTCACATTCGAATTTATTTGTTCTTTTTCTTGTTTAATCTAAAAGAATGTTTCCTCAAAGTTCGCAAAAAAGATTTTGGATGTTTAGAGATGAAAATGAATTAACTGCATTAAGAGAAAAAACTAATGCGGAATTCATCAATAAACATGGTGCCAATATGTCGGTAAGTTTTAATTATTTGTTAGAAATAATCGTATTATATTAATTAAGATTATTCGTATTGTATTATCTATCGTTTCTAACCTCATTGTAAAATCCTAATCTTTCTTATTTCCATGCGATACATTATACAAATTTTAGGAGTACATTTTACTAATAAAAATTATTTAATGTTCAAACCGTTAATTAATGTCATCGTTGAAACCTAAATAAAAACTAACAGTTTAGCGTTTAAATTCCGTAATACTGTATATACAAATAATGTCATGTTTACGTTTGAGTCTGTCGATAAAACAGAACTCGTAGATAGTATTAATATTAACATGTATTTCATATTTTCTTAAATGTACAGGATAACTTGTATATTTTTATTTCATCATTACAAAGCCACAAGAAAGAGAAGCACATTTTCTCTCAGACAACGAAGAGCGTACACTACTTAGATTTTATGAATTACAATTGCGTGATTTCTGTCGTCGCTTTACACCTCCAATGCCCAAAGCTACCGTCGCTACTGCGCTGCATTACTTCAAGAGATTTTATTTGAGAAACAGCGTAATGGATTATCATCCAAAGGAGATATTGGTCACATGCGTATACTTAGCTTGTAAAGTTAATATCATTTTATATTGTAATAAAATTAGTACTGTATATAGAAGACAATTAAGATTGTACGATGTAACATTGTCATTTTTACAGGTAGAAGAATTTAATGTTTCAATATCTCAATTTGTTGCTAATATTAAGGGCGATAGAGAAAAAGCATCAGATATTATTCTTAACAATGAATTGTTACTCATGCAACAATTAAATTACAATTTAACAATTCACAATCCGTTCAGGCCCGTCGAAGGATTAATGATTGATATTAAGGTGTATTGATTTTTCATCGCTGATAATTGTTTATAGACGTGTTTGCTAACACATTGTGTTGTAACTTGCAGACTCGTTATACTTCATTAGAGAATCCAGAAAAATTGAGGCCACACATAGATGAATTCTTAGAAAGAGTTTTTTTAACGGACAGTGTTTTAATTTATGCACCAAGTCAAGTCGCTTTAGCTGCGACTTTGCATGCAGCGTCCAGAGCATCAGCGAATTTAGACAATTATGTTACCGATACATTATTTTCAAGCGAACAATTAGGAGGCATAATAGAAGCAGTTAGAAGTAAGTTGTAAAATAATCAATGATATTTCGTCGTATAGTTAAATGTAATAGAATAAAATAACGTATCGTTGCGTGTAAATATTGTAGAAATAAGATCAATGGCTAAATGCGTAGAACCACCATCGCGTGATGTTGTAAGAGCGATAGAAAAAAAATTAGACAAATGTAGAAATCAAGAAAATAATCCAGACAGCGAGATGTGAGTAATTTATTTTCAATCGTCGACGTTTAAAAATATGTTTTTGTATAAAATAATTTCTTCACAGATACAAGCAAAGAATGCAAGAAATGCTGCTAGAAGAGGATCTACAAGATGATGAAAAGTATGCCAAAATTATACAGGACCAAGCGGCTCACGATGAAAAAACTTTAGGTGTTAATAAAATGTTATCTTCTCCATCCGCTTTATGAAATACAAATTGGTATAGGTATTCATCATTAGCAATCTTCATTGGAATAATTTGTTTAAAATATTTCTATGATCATTTATAAATATAAAATAATGAGATACCTATACTACTTGGATTTTGATTAAAGTATTATTCTATTTTTTTTTTTATACTTTTATATGCATATACTCTAATTATTCTAATTAAATAATTTTTGTTTATTTTTTTATGTTCATGTATTCTTACTATAAATGCAATTATAAAAAGATAACACGGTGATATCAATTTTCTAATGAACAATTTCTGTACACACGCACACACATTTCACCTCTTTAGTATAATAATTAATAAATTTAACTTAAGGTTCCTGATGCCTAAAATCTAATCTCTGGGTAAGATGATGCGTGGGATGACTTAAAGGAATATTATGAAAAATCGTAGATTGTTGTCCAGTTTGTAAATTACTGGGTAACGGTTGTACGATTGGCAAAGCTGGTGGTAAAGGCATTGGCGTCAAATGTTGGGGAAAAAATGTAGCGCTTGGTTGAGATTGTGTTGGATAATTAAAAAACCTGTAAACAAAAATATCCTTTCATTTTTATTTTGTATTAGATTTTCTTAAATTTATTTATTAAAAAAAAATTCAATTTACCATAAACGATCCCCAACAAAAATTGGCCTGGGTGCAGGTATACCCAAACTCGAGTAATATTGTTGCGCCAATAATTCTACGTCGTTAGTATATTTTCTCTTCCATTTGGTTCGCCTATTTTGAAACCATATTTTAATCTGTAAATATAAAAATTTATAAAAATTAATGAAGATACGAAAAAAAATTTGCCCCGGGTGAGGATCGAACTCACGACCTTAAGATTATGAGACTTACGCGCTACCTACTGCGCTACCGAGGCTGTTGGAAACGAATGCCAAATGGTTTATTTTATTTTCGTCAGGTAAGACCTAATAGTAAAACTTAGAAAATCTTTGCTACCCTACTGGTGGTAAAGGGTAACAAAATAAAAAGAATTGCCCCGGGTGAGGATCGAACTCACGACCTTAAGATTATGAGACTTACGCGCTGCCTACTGCGCTACCGAGGCTCTTGTGAGAACCTCTTCACGTTTATATCATTAGATGAATTATATTAAAAAATAATAGTACAATATAATTTTTAATTGAAAATAACATTTATAGATCAAGTAATTATCGGTTTAAAATATTTCAAATGTTAATAGTTATGAACTGTCTTTTTTTTTATATTCATCTGATGAGATGAATTTTATATAAAAAAAGCTTCGAAGTAATTGAGCTTTGTTTTATATATAACTAGGTGTCCCGGGCATGACATTAAACTGCGTCCACAGGCCAAGAAGTGATCTTCTTTCAATTAGGTGCAAATAGTATCTTTGGAAAGTGAGTAAAGGTAAAAATTTAAGACACCAAGCTAACCTAAGAGAACAAAGGAAGTATTCCAATAAACAAACCGGATTATTTTTTAGAAAATGTACTCCCAGCTGATTCGAGGGTTACTTTGTTTGAAATATAAAATGTAAAACAACAACAACCACCCCTAGAAAATATATATTTAACTATGTAAAATTATCAAAGACACCGTTAGAAGTATAAGTAATGTAAAATAAGATTAAAGAAAATTTATCAAAAAAAAAAAAAAAACAAAAGAAGAAGAAAAACATGAGGATAATTTCCCTCATGAAGAAATCTTCAGAAGTAGCAGTCCGTTTAAAACGTGACATTCGGTTGGTAATATATCCTAATTAAAAAATCGACGCCTCTCCGGTCCGTCGCCTCGGATGGCGCACAGCATCCGTCGGTTTGCTGTACGTTTACTTGAAGAAAAGGCTAAGAAACGATGGAACGTTCTATGTAACATCGTGCTTGCACGAGAAAGATAAAGTAAAAGCAAGAGATCAAGAAAGACAGAAAGAGTAAGAGAGTAAGATGAAGAAGAAGAAGAAGAAGGGGAGCAACTCGGTGCTGGCTCGTTAACTCTGAGAAATATTGTGACAGTTACGTCCGCGGTACGACACGTCTCCTTCTTCTTCTTCTTCCCTCTGATCCGTCGTCTGATCGTCTTCCCCTTTTTCTCCTGATCCTCCGGATAATTATCCGTCCCGTTCTAGATCTCGTGTATGAATATTTCGACCTCTTTCAACAACAATTATCGAGTCACCGGATATTTTGTTTGAGATACTCTTCTACGTGCAACACTTCCTCATTTAATTATTATTTTTGGTATCGTCGTAAAACAATTAATTTTATTTGATTTTATTTTCTAATTAATATTATTCACAAATATATTTATATATATGATCAAAATATTTATGAACAATGTATATATCGTGGATAATTGTTCGTGCTAATGTTTTAGATTCAATGTAGGAATATTTTGATGTTCGACGATTGTACGATTATTGGACATTTCATTTTTGGGGTGTGTACAATTTTTCAACGATTTTTCTTTCGAATTTATTTTCAGTATTTTTTCAAAGTAAATGATCGATATATTTTATTGAATGTAAATGATCGGAGAGTATTTTTTAATAAGAAATAGAATTGCGTTAAGATTCGATTTGATATTTTATTGTTAAAAATCATGATTTAAACTCTTTCGACTAAGGATTATCTTCAAAGAATATTACTTTCTTGGAAGTGAAGAAAAAAGATTTGAGAAAAACATATTCACTTTCTTCGTTAGGTGAATGAAAGGAAGAAGGGTGGATAAGTGCTAATTGGTCTTAAAGGGCAATCCTCCCTCTTGGCGCCATTCTATCGGCGCCTAAACACATATGGTCCGTGACTAAAACTACTAACTAATAATTTAGAGTCAAGTTGATTCCTTAGAAAGAACTCTGGATGCGTGTAAGTTAAACTATTTCAGGTGACGTACTCTGAGGAAGTTGGTGGAGACATTATTGCGATTTATTGGTTAGAATATCCTGTCTGTAAATTGGAAAAGATTTTTATTTTCTTAATCAACTTTTTCAAAATTTATCTCTTCGACGCACACCTTGCACACATACACATATTTTACACGTGTTATACATATTTTGTTATATTATAAAAAAAAGAACCCAAAAAAAAGCAAAGAATTAAAAAAAAACGCAAGATTTACCTGAGTTTCAGTTAGTTTCAAAGTCTTGCTAAGTTGCAATCTCTTCGCAACGCTTAGATACTTGTTCCTTTCAAATTCAGCTTCTAATGACTTTATTTGTGCAGCTGTGAACGCAGTACGCGGTCTTTTTTTCCTCTCATCGTCGCTAATCGCGTTGGCAGTTCTTTCTTGAATTTCCCTTTCTACACCTGTCGTAGAATTGGCTCCGCTGCTACTCGTACAAGCCTCTGTAAACAAATGAAGATGATCAATCGGTCAATTTCGATCGGATAATCAATATTCTCGAATATGTTTCGCGTTATAAAGTATTTTGGAAAATGTTGATAGGTTAGGAAAAAAAAGTAGGTAGAGGGTTAGAGGTTAGGGATTGGGTTGGAAGTGGGTGTTTGCAGTTCATCGTTAATCTTTCCAATTAACTACCCTAAAATTGCCGTACACTCATTAATCTTGAAACTTTATATCCCACAAACTTGTTTATATTTATACTTATCTGAAGTTACAAGACGGTGGTACAAGACAAGTCTCACGGTTTAACCATGAGGAATGTCTTCCAAGTTCTCTTTTAGTATTCTGGTAACAAGTCTGTGAGCTCTTAAACGGTGAGGATCATCTTCTAATTATCTGCCCATTCGTCATCCGACGTAAAACCGTCTTTTATGTATCCAATAGTTTTACATATCTCGCGTTAATATCCGTATTATTTATATACGATTATATTGTTTATAATTTTTAAATAACATTGATGCATTGATAATCGAGAAATCCGATCGAATTTTTCCAAATTGATAATAAATATTTATTTTTGTAATTTTTACAAACTCGCGAGATTATTAATTCCAATATTGTGCGCATATGTTAATGGAAATATACTTTTGAAAGATCTTGTTTAAACAAAATCTAATTCTTTTTGTAATGTTTATAATTTTTTTCTAGGTAATAGAGTCTTTGAAAAGTAAGAAAATTTTATTGAATATTGCAAAATGATTAATAAATAGAACAGGAAAAAATAATAACCTATTACAATCCTTGTATTAATATTCCTTGTATTAATATCAGGAAATATACTTTTTTGTTAAAGATTTAAAAAAAAATTATCTATAATTTTGTTAGACTCATTGAACAAATCAGAATAAATTATTTAAAATCTATAATAAATAATATTTACTCTTATTAATGTTTGATAGTAAACCGTGTTGAAGGATTCTATAAGAAAACACGTGGCATCTCTTAAATTATTTAAAATTAGATTAGATCGGTTGCTTTGGAGATGGGTAATAAATATTTCGTTTAAACAAAAAGGGAAATAAGAAAAATCGGGGAAAAAAAAATCGTAGTTAACGTTAACCGGGTACTAATTGTCAGATGGGGGGACGTAATTGTCGCGTTTCTCGCATGTTTCTCGAGAACTTCGAACTCAGGCATGTTGTAGAAACTGGACGGAGTCATTCCGCGGCTAAAATCGTACCCGTGTCTTTGATTCGCTTGAAAGTTCGTACGAAATTGCATTCGTACTCTGTGTATGTGTGTGTGTGTGTTTGTGTGAGAGTATCAAATCACATTTCTACCTCTCCTATACGTTTGTACATATACATTCATGTATATATGTGAATGTGTGCGTGATATCAGAGAAGAAGTACTTTCTCTAGTGTATAAGAGGAGAAAGAAACACGTTTGGCTCATTTGTCGTCAAGTTTCTGACTCGGTTGCATTGACGAACGAGCTCTAAGAAGAAGAAGAAGATGAAGAAAAGGAGGAGGAAGTAAGAAAAGGGTTGGTCGAGGGGACCAAACTGTGATGAGATAAACGGCTGCAAAAAGATACTCTTAAGACTAACGAAAGAAATCTTACAAAAAAGAAATAAAAAAAAAAAGAAATAAGTATAAAAAACCTCGGAGAAGAGAGAAGAACGTCGCGGAAATAGAACACCACGCCTTCTAGTTTACCTAATTGCCGCGAGCCACGGTGAACTTGTCTTCTAATTATTCGGTGATGAATGACATTAGAATTTTTTGAAAAGAGAAAAAAATACGCAATAAAGTTTTGCCTAATTTTCGATTCGTCCGAACAACGCACGGTTAATTAATTTCGTAATTGATAGGATGAAAAAAATCGATAATCGTAACATTATATTATCTTGACTCGTAATGTTTGTTTTAAATAAAAAGTATCATTAATTATTCATCCGTTAAACGTTCGTTTAATATATTATTCTTCGAGAACTTGAACATATTGAATTAATCGTAAAAAACGTGCAAACACACGCGCATCGGTTTTCATAAAATAATATCATAAATTTTCATTTCTTTTTTTTTTTCTATTTAAATTTATAATCTTGGCAACATTATAAATTCGATAATTAATTTTTGACCAGCGGAAAAACAAAAAGAAAAAATAAACTCGTTTGATACGCTTATAAATTTATACGTCTAGGTTAAAAAAAAAAAAATAAAATAAAAGATAGATATAAATTCTTAATTTTTGTTCGTTAGATGTGACATTCGTTACTTGTTTTTTTTCTTAAATGTAGAATATTTTTAATTTAATAACCATAGAAATAACAAAAAGAAAAAAGAAGAAAACGAAAGAAAATTATTGCGATATCGAAATATATTTTGTTGGTTAACGAAAAGAAAAAGAAAAAAAAAAAATAATATGGAAATTAATTTTTTGGCCAGCATGAAAGAGGGATAGTTATTCTCTCTTTCGTTTCTTCGAGTTGTTCTCGTTTAAGATTTACGTATAACGTTGACGGCTTTGTGGTTGAACGTCGACGTCCCACATATCTCAGTCCAAGCTCATGGCGCAAACGAGAATTGTCCTTTCCTTAGATCTCGAATTTATTGTGCCGAGCATTACGCCATGTAAATCACAAGAAACGGCACAATTCGGGTAGAAATTAGTCGACTTTAAAGTTTCTCGTATGAATATGCTACCAAGAGGAGAGTCTTGCTCTGCTAAACCATCTTATTAATTATACTTTAAACGTTCAACCATAATCCTTTGTCATTTTATTGCCAACTAAAATTACATTGAAAAATATTCGACTCTTTATTCGTTTCTTTTTTCTTTTTTTTTTTGTGTGAGAATATGTTTTATTTAAGATATAAAATGAGAATATAATTTATATAATTGATTCAATAATATATTGTTTGATTTGAAATATTTTTTAAGAAAAAAACAATCGATCAATCGTTTCTTCTCGTCTCGACAGCATTGAAATATTTTCTAAACAAATAGTATTCGTTATAATATACTTTTTTTTTTCTTTCGATGAGGTTAGGATTTTGTTTGCAATCGTCAACATGGCTGACTTAAGAATTCACGGATACTCGTATGATTTTTATATTTACGTGTGAAGTATTGAATCTTAAATATACTATTGTAATCCTTTGTTATTTTATTCTCTAAATATTGCATGACAAAATTATTTAACAATGTGTTTTCATAATAATATAAAATAAATTTCTTTCATCGATAGAATTCGAATTGAATTTGCAACCAATATGGCTGATTTAAGAATTCACGAACACACTCGTCTGATTTTTGTGCGTACGTGTAAAATATTAAATTTGATCTTTCAAGAATACGATGAAAAATTCATTTTACAATTTTATCTCTTAATATTAAATCTAGAAAATATTGTTCCTTCCTCGATAGAATTCGAATTGAATTAGAGCAACCAAAATGGCTGATTTAAGAATCCATGGATACTCGTCGATTCAATCATTTATTTATTTTTTATCTTTTTTTTTGTATTTTTGTGGATACGCGTATGTTAGGTATTCAAGTATAGTTGCATTTCCATGGCAGAATTAGCAGGAGACAGATAAATAGTGGACGAGAAGTAGGAACATTGAGTGGGCGTGGAGCCCACAGGAAGTAATGGATCAAACTCGTGAAACCATGTTCCTTTTTACTAACCTTACGTATTCGTTACTAGAAGAACGATAACTTTGAATTTAGTATCAATTACTTGGTCACCTAAGTTAATTGAGATGTTTTAGGTAACATCCACCATTTTCAAAACATTCGATAGTAGTTTATTTCTTACTATCCAAAATAAAACGAAATATAATTATTCATTCGCAAACATTTCAAGTGAATTCACATTTGTTTGAACAAAATAATATATCGAGCATAAAATTATAATCACATTTTTAAGTATGATCGAGAGACAAAAAAAAAGAAGCGAATAATAATTAAATGCCATTTAAAAACTGATAATGAATCGTAAATCGATAAATGTATTTCTAGATAATACTACTGATAAGATAATAATTTCAATATCGATTTAAACAATTTATTCAATTTGTTTAATTAAAAGCTGGCCTTTCTTTTTCTTTTTCTTTTTTTTCTTTTCCTTTAAAAAACCCACACGCAGCAGATTTTCTTTTTTTCTTTTCTATATTTAATGTTCTTTATATTTACTGGATTATAAATGTTATAAATTATTATCTTTTCATCATCATCATCATCATCATCATCATCATCATCATCATCATCATCATCATCATCATCATCATCATCATCATCATCTTTTCTTAATATGTCTTCATTACATCGCTGATTTAACAAGGTAGACACAAGTGTTTACCATCTGCGTATACATTAATTTCCTACTTGTTTCGAAAAGATTTTATTAGCCAAATAACATGACGTCAAATATATAAAACGAATATTTAGAACATCATATCAAAACTAATGAGAAAATCAAAACGAGTGGAAGACGTAAAGGGAAATAAAAAATAAAAACGTCAAATGAAAAATATGGATAATTATGATTCGAAATAATCGTTGATTAATATTTAAGATAACAATTGGATACGTACCATAACACATTTCTGGTTCAGGTGAAGTAGAACAAACCATATCGGTATCATCAAGCTCGATTTCTTCCGCCATTGAAACCGACGAGTCGGGGCTTACCAATATTTTTGTTTCTGAATCATTTGCTGTTAATTAAAATATTGAAATCATTTAAAACAATTATAATGTTTGATATTTCTAATGAAATTTAATATTAAATAGATTTCAAATATTATTGATATAATATAAAATGAGATAGAGAAGTAATAATAAAAAGATGGTTTTTGGAATCGTTTGCTGTTAATAAAAACACAAATATAAAATTTCTAAATTTCTTAACATCACAATATTTGAGATATTATTTAAAATAAAATTATATATTTAATAATATATAAAATATTTAATATTATTAATATTATTTTAAATATCAAATATTAAGTATTATAATTATTTTCTTTTCTAAATCATTAATTATTAATAACAAATTTACATTTTTCTAATAACAAGTATACTTGCATTAAAATATTAAATATAGGGTGATAAAAATAGAAAAGAAGAATAAAATATTTTAAGGGCTTAAATTTTGTATGAAAATAAACATAAAATTATTATTAATATCAACAAAGATTATTCCATAAACGCAAATGCACATATTTTCGTTTCATTTGAATGCAATTCTGACATTTTACTCACCCTTTTGAAAAAAAAAAGAAAAAACATTTAACATACGCTAATTATTGACTAATTTTATTCGTTATACTTACAATTGCAAACGCGCAAAGAAAACTGAGCCCTTTGCAATAAATTATTGTCATCGTTGATGGGTTTCACAATAGGTGCAAGTAATCTTTCAATACTAAACGAAACCTTAGAAACATCAACAGCATTATTTCCAGTTTTCGAAGTTTCCGAACCAATCGTACGTTCTTCCGACATAATGAATAAACAAAATCATTTATCTTACATTTAAAAAAATCATTTCACATTCGATCATTCTGATCACGTCAATATATCAATTTCATCTAATTCAAATACGTATTCACCAAATCCTTCATAATAACACGTAACACTGTACTCAAATATTAGCACCAAACATCATTCTACATTTGTTCATTATTTAAATATCCCACAAAAACAAAAATCAACGAATTATAAATCGTTAATTATTTTTAATGCAAAAAAATAACATTGATTAAAATAATAAATTAAATTTAATGTTTCGGAAAAAACAAGAAAAAAAAAAAAAGAAGAAAAATAAAGAAAAAGTGGGAACCAATTAACGATACGAAAAATGTAAAATATCGAAAGGTAAATTGAATCATCGATGATCGCGGCGGGATGATTCGTTCGTGAGATTAGACTCGACAGAAACGACTGTTTGTCGAGATAGTTCGAGGTGTAGAGGATAATATTTTTTTTTTCTTCCTCTCCTTTTTTTCTCTCTTTTTTTTTATTCTCTTTCTCTTTCTCTTTCTCATTCTCATTCTTGGCGGCCAAGAAGTAGTCAAATTCTTCGGCGGTTCTCCAAGGCGGTGTCAAAAAGCCACGTGCTCACAACGTCATCGTAAGATTAACCAATAGCAAGTTAACTTGGGCGTAACTTGGCAAGCACGTGGGTTTCTTCCAAAAAGAGAATGAAAATAAAATAAAAGGAAGAAGAAGAAGAAGAAGAAGAGAGAGAGTGAGAGGTGGTTTTAATGATCTCGTAGGAATACGACGGTAGTAGAATCCACTAAACGGTGGTAATGAGCCGCTCATAAATTTCTGTCAACTATTATACACCCGAGAAGGTCGTTTAATCAAATTTTAAGGATCGATTTATTACTTCATTGTTTTATTACTTAGAATTTTAACATACGTTTTAATACACAAAAAAATATCAATTATCGTCGTAAATTTAAATTTACTTTTTAGAGTACAAATTGTGTATTTGATTTTATATGTCGATTATTTTTATTAATATTTTAAATTTATTTAATATTTTAATATTCATTCAGTCGGAATTTGATATTAGTTTTTTTTATTTTTTTTTTTTTAAATATAAATATTAAATACATTCGAGTAAGGGTTGTTAAGACACCAATCATCACAAATATGATTTAATCAACATTGTAAATACGTCAATAAATTCTTTTTTAATGAACTTTACCACCATATAATATAGTAAATCTAAATGAGTTTAGAATCAATTTAAAGTTTTTATTATTTTACTTATAATTCGAATAATTTTCAATTTTAAATCAATGATTTATTGTTAGAAAAATATTTTATTCTATAGAATAATTGATCTTAAAGTGTATCATTTAAATTATTAATGAATTATTCGTTAGATCATTATTATTATTATTATTACAAATATTTTAAACGAAAATTGTATAATATATCAAAAACAGCGTGTTACAATTTACGCCTAAATGAATAAATTGTTTGAACAATTTTCGATATAAGATAATACCGATGTATTCTTTTTCGGTCAAATTCATTTTTATTTTTGAAAAAGCTCAAAAAGCTGTAGCAATTATTTTAAAAATATTTCATTTTATTATCAAGATATTTAGATTTGAAAACATTTGTTCGTATAACTTAGGAATTACATTTTGGTGAATTACCCTTGTATTTTATGAACTCGCAATGCATTTAATTTTATGTTAGAAGTCTTTACCTCGAATCTTCTTTCCCTCCCCTTTCCCCACACACACACCCCACTTTTCCATTCGTTTTATCTTCGAATTTGAAATTCTTGCAAATCGGTTTATAGTACGAGTAATCGAATAAATCAGTCGAAAAATAAAATGTATTATTAGCTTGAATATCTCTTGTTGTTGATATGCATGATTCGTATTACATAGTACCGTGCAAGTGAGTCAATTTATGCACCTACCAGCTGTACGATAAAGTATCATTTTAACGACATTTGTAGAAATAGGATTCTATAATTTTGTATCTTACTATTGCGAACTATAAAAGAGAAGGAAAGAAAAAAATTAATATGAAGAAATTGATACAATCAAAATAATATTCATTAGTATATATACGAGTTGATGATTATCATGAAATTGAGTCTAATTGTATAACTCATTGGGAAAATATCAAATTTTACAAATCTATCAAATAATTTATACATATTTCTTAATTACATATTATACAATAATTATTTTTTTAATTATAAATATATTTACTTGTATTTATTATTTTTGTTTTATTATGAAATAATAATAATAAAATAATTAAAATACGTGAACGTAGAGAGAGGGGGGTGGTGGTGGGAAAAGTTTTAAGCTTAACGTAAAAACAATTATTACTCAATTGTAATCATCAACTTTTTTTATTTATTTGTTTTTTTTTTCTCTTTGGTTAAGTTATTTTGTGAAACGTGGTATCTCGTAGAAATGGTGGGTGTGTGTCTGAAAATATCACGTTACACTTAGAACAGCCGAAGTTATGTCTAATTCTGGAAGAAAGTTGAGACCCACAATTAGAAACTTGATTCATATTGAAAGTTGTTTAATTTAACGCTTCATTTCATTTTTTGTCACGATCTAGAGCTTCCTCTGTTTGTGAAGAAAGATATTAATCATTCTCTTCATTAGGATTACATTTCTCTTCTTTTTTCGCAAATTCATTTTAAGTACTCAATCAGTATTCACTTATGCGTACACAAAATAAATATTATCGATACGTACGAATAATATATAAACAGAACAAAAAAATACTTCATAAGATACAAGATAAGGATTCGTTTATTGAACACTCTCATCTACAATAGTATAATAATTAAATACATAGAAATAAAAATTAACATGTGTGATGAAGCTAATAAGATATTACAGATATATTTATTATAGTCGGAGAGATAAATTGACAGATAAAAATGGTTTTTGCTATTATTTTATATTTATTTTAGTTAGTTTAATATATTATTTGTATACATATATATACTTATACACATACATATATATATATATATGCATATACATAAATATATATATATATGTATTACTTTGAAAATTTATTACAATAGATTATCATATAGTATAATAGTTTCTACTTATAGTAATTATAGTAGTAGATATAATTACTATAATAAAAATAAGTGAAAATAGAAGAGATAACGTTATAAGAGTACATAAATATTTATACAGATTAATTAGCAAGGTTTTTTTATTTTCTTTTTTTTTCTTTTTTTAAACCTAATTTCTATGATGTGTCGTATGTGTGCGCGCGGATGGATGTTCTTGTGGTTTATCACTAATTGTGAATGTAATAAATCACGGTTTGATGATTGCACCGACTAAATGAAATGGAACAAAAGAAAAAAAAAGAAACGAAGAGAAAAACAGATACACAGATAATCAAAATTTGTTGTTTAGCACCAGTTATAGAAATTGATTATGCGCAAACTACATATGTATACATATAGATACGAATAATCTATTATCAATTATATTAGTTCTAACCATCTTGACAGTACCTGCGAAATAATCTGTTCGCTACTTTTGGTCCTTATACCTTTCTTCGATAGTTTAGATACATTCTTCACTTTTCATATACCATATATAATTAGGCCGAAATGTTATTCTTTAGTGTAACGTTACAAAGCTAAATACATACATACATATATATGTATATATACATGTATATATAGAATCAGAAATAGAGCAAGATAGATAACAAAACTTAACATTTATATATGCACGTTTCTCGCATAAATGTTGCTAAAATGGAGGTATTAAATGTATTTCGTATATAAACTTTATTTCCATTCGCATATATTAATCTTTTGCGCGTTTTGATACTATTTGGATACTTTTTTTTTTTGGCAAAAAAAAAGAAATAACTACATTCATTTATATACTTATATATGTGTAATTTATATTTTTATATATATATATAATTTATATAAATATAAATATATAAATAAATGAACATATATTATATAAGAAATATATATAATACTTAATCATGATCGTATTAAAATCTAGGTACTCATTAAAAATTAAGTCGAAAGAGTCATTTTAACAAGTTGTTAGTAGTAATAATAATAATAGTAGTAATAGTTGGTAGCAGTACTCTCGGCGCATCGTAACTTTATTTTCTAAATCATTCACATTTGTTGCGTCGAATTGCCATTCCAAGTATTATTTTCATCGTTATCATCTCCATCAGTATGTAGTCTGTGTATGTTACCTTGCGCTCTGATCGTCGTACCGTTTAAGTTGCTAAAATTTCGTCTAAATTGGATTAATCCCCAATCCCACCCATAAAAAAAAAAAAAAAAAAAAAAAAAAGGACAATAATAATAAGATAAGTTATTGATCTAGATAAATTTCTAAAGAAATTTCTCAAAGAAAATTTTAAACCTACCCTGTTGATCGAGCTATATTTTGTAAATTTGGAAAAGTTGATTCCTCACCAGTGTTGGAACCATTCGAGGGATTAGCAGAGTCTTCGTTATTTGGATCTGTATTGCCATTTAATGTCCTGTTAAAATATCCCATCAGATAGTTGTATATGCCAATTACAGGAGCAAATAGAGACCACATGAAACGCGAGAAAAAACCAACGTCTTGAGCGGATGTTACAGATGTTGTATTTGCTTTTGTATTATTCTGAAAAGAAAAACGAATATAAAATAGATATTTTTGGTAAAAATTATATTTTTAATTCTATACGATATTTGATTTCAATGATATTTACATTTTTTAACGGTAGGATTAAAATCACCGCTCGTGGAACCAATTCCAATTCCAAGAGAGTTTTCTTGTCGTCCTCGTCGGTTAAATTTCTTCTAGGAAATGAAGTTGACATGACGAATTGACGAAAAGGTAAATCAATATTTTCGGTAACGTAAGTGCGTAAAACGCTTAAAGTATCTGATGGCGAAAACGGTGCCATGTGGGGATTACCGGATGGCAATCTGAATTGAATTCTAGTTATAGTAGCATCAGTCAACCAAGCTGGTCGTGCTTTTGGTTCTTCTGCGGGTGGCGGTGATGATTGTTTAGGCTAACATAGTAAACAATAATTATTTGTTTTTTTTTCTTAATAACGATTATTTAAAGTATAATAATTATAATTATATACGTTTGATAATATACGTTTATATACATATACGCACTTGCAAAGCCAATTCCTTTTGTTTCCGTTCAAGTTTATCTTGAGCAATTTGTAATCTAACTTTTTCTCTGGCAGCGTTTTCAGCCGCTTTTTCCTTCCTCCTTTCTTCTTGAGCTTTCTTCACTTGCCAATCTTGTTGCATTTGTTTCATCTTTTGAATTTCCCGTCCCAACTTACGACGTTCCAATTCTTTTTCCTTATGTTTCTTTTCTTCCTCTTCTTGCCGCTGCTTTTTCTGTGCTTCTATCAATTGTCTAGCTCTATCTAACTTTTCCTAGAATCGTTCAATTAATAATTGATTATTTTTTTTTCTTCTTATTTAAATAAGAAATAATAGTAAAATTATATAAATTACATACCTGCATCGTTAAATCCGTATCACTGTCTTCCTTAGGTTCGTTACTTGTAGTTGGTGCATCCGTTTCTTTTACATCTGTTTCTTTTACATCCGTTTCTTTTAAATCCTCTTCTTTTAAATCTGCTTCCTTTACATCAGTTTCTTTTAAATCTACTTCCTTTACATCAGTTTCTTTTAAATCTGCTTCCTTTACATCAGTTTCATTTACATCCGTAGATGTACTTTCTTCTGATTTATTTTCAACCTCTGTCTTCGTAACAGTTTCTGTTGATTTTTCTGGTACATCTTCCTTTTCTGTAACTTTTTCTGTATCAGTAGTTACTTCGCTGGTAGAAGCATCCGGCGTGTTAGTCAATTCTGAAGATTTTTTTTCTGATTCAATTAAATCAGAAGAACTATTTGAACATTTCTTTCCAGCTTTAATTAAAACAGATTCGATTTTAGATGTAAGCTCAGTTGCAGTTGTACTACCGACTATTATTTCAAGCGGTATACCATTGACACCGATAAAGAATAAAGACGGTACTGGAACAAGGTGATCTGTAGTTACAATGTTTAAGGAAAAATATTAAGGATCGATATGACTACAATGTGAAAAGTAAACAATATCGTTGAAAAAATTAGTTTCCATTTGAAATTAAGCTACAATGAAGACGGTTAGTACTTGGATGGGTGACCACTTTAGAACACAGTGTACTATTGATTTCAAAGAGGTGTGTAAAAGCCTATGAAAAAGTATTGTCAAGGTCTGTAAAACCTTTAAAAAAAAGAGAGAGTAATAAAGACAACGAAAATCAAAAGTTAGATTAACATTGAGTCAAAGGATACAAATCTGTGCGAAAAATCTGTATTCTTCGCTGCCACTTTCCAATTTAACAGCTACAAAATCTTCACTTTCAAAATATTTAGAAACTTCAGTAACATTCAATGCTTGCATAAATTGAACCGAAGCATCATCTTTTCCTATAAAAATAATTATATAAATAATAATGATAGAAGTGATTATATATATATATATATATATATAATCTTGATGACTATGAAATTTATTTGAATTTTTGTTAACATAACCTATAAAGAAGGACTAACATATTCACCTTCGACGAAAACAACGAAAATTGCTTTGGTTGATTTGGATTTATGTACAGCAAGATGTATACTTTCTTCGAACCACTTCATTGTGTAAAGAGAATATATCCAATTCGATTAATTTTATTTGAATTTTATAATATTTTTATATACGCCTGAGAGAGAAGATTAGTTTTAAAGGTGAGAACGTAGGGGAAAAAAAATGTGGTTACTGTAAGATACTAGAAATTTTCTCCTAAGGTTAATATTTCAAGATACAAACGGGCTTTAAATATGTCCTTTTTTCTTATACACGCACACACACATAGAAATATTTACGCATATTGAAGATAGCAAGGACTACGTGATTTTTATTTAATTGATAAATATATTTGTTAAGTTACTAGTGATATTTTAAGTTGGTATTTCGATTTAATTAATATTATTATTAGGATATTATACAATATTTATTAATATATTTTATTAAGAGTAATTTAAAGTAAAAGATTTAAGTTACGATAATCGATAGATCGAACTCGACAAGAAAAGAAGTTTATTGCTTGCAAGTGAAATTAAACTTCGATTGTAAAGGAACCCTAAAATTGGACCATATGTTGGTCGAGAGAATCAATGGATTTGGACCATTCCTGTGTAGTTGGGGAATAAATAAGGATGGAGTGTTAAGAAGAGGATAAAATAAGCGTACACACACGTGTATCTTCGATTTAAATTCAAATCATTGAAGTAATACGTTGTTATTGAAAAATGGCACGACTTTTAAATAAAGGTAATTTATAATTATCATTAAATTCGTTAGAATTATCGATTAATTAATAATATAATATCGACGATAGCGTTAGCGGCACGTTCTATAAATGAATATTTTGTGTATTGGCTAACCTGTCGAGAGAAAGATTTACGTTTCGTTTCGAATTCCTATCGTTCCGCGTGTACGGAACGTCGGAACAAAATGTCGTAATGGCGAGTGCGTCTGTTCGGTGTATTTGATAGGATCGAAGTATTTCAGACCATAAGCGTCCGTTTAATGATCGAACTAATAGACAAATATTTGTTCAATTTATTTACATTATCCAGGTTACTTTTATTTTCCTTAGAAATATATGTAAAAAAAAGTACGGTTATCTTATCGAAGATAAGGATTATACGTTTGTCAAGTGTATTCTTAAACATAGTGATTGCTACGTCGATGATTCACTCGGAAGATATGGTGGTAAACGGAGCGACTACAAGTGCATTATGAGGATTTTAATCTTAAACAAATGCATTGTGCATTTTGCATCATGATATTAACACCAACGTTGCATTTTAATTGAAATTATTTTTCCTAAATACACGAGTATTTTATCCGATTAATTATTCGTAATTAAAAGTTAGGACAAGGTGATATGATATTAAAAACGCTTATGTCAAAAGTAAGATTATCATTTTCTTAAATAATGAAATTAACGCGATGAAGGTAACTGTGTGTTTTGAAAACGTTAGAGTGGTAGTCCCATGTGGAAATGGGACACTGCTTGTCAAAGACTTGATGCATGAAGCCATATTAAGATATAAAAAGGCAACTGGAAAAAATGACACTGGTATAACCATTAATAGTTTGTCTACGTTGACCGGTGGTGGATTACTTGATCCTGATGATAGGTTATGCGATGTTGCTGATGATAGAGAACAAATTGTTGCACATTTTACAAGCAACGATGTCCTACATGCTGGTGGTGATGGAGCAAGCTCGGTTGGTACCAACAGTCCAGACTTTTTTCATTCCGATGGGAAAGATCAAGGTTATATGATCGACACTCATATATCCATATCGAACAGTAGTATCAAAAGAGAAGGAGCCAAACGTTTGTCTATGCATGCACTTTCTAACAGAGAACCAACTTTAACTACGTACTCTGCTCAATCTTTACCTCGAGAATCTCGACGCAGAGAACCTTTAGGACAAGATGCCAAAGCTTGTTACGATTTTGCAAGTGCCAATATTGATCCGTTGGATCAAGGAGAGATTCGTGAAATTGTGATTAAGAATGAGGCTGGCCCGTTAGGATTGCACGTCGTTCCGTGTTATGATCTTTTGGGTAATGATCAAGGTCTCAGAGTGGAAGGTATTGAACCTAATGGACGTATAGCTCGTGATGGTCAGATAGATCTACATGATAAGATAATTAAAATAAATAGGCATAATCTGTTACACATACCATTTTCCAAAGTTCAAGATATCTTTAGAACTTGTATGACTGAAAAATGTTTAAAGATATCTGTTGTTAAGCATAAAAAATCTCACAATGATAAATCTGTTAGGAAAAATCATTCTAATGCTAATGATAGCGCTGACAAATCTGAGAACGAAGACAATGTCAAGAGATTGCAATGCAGCAATTACAATATATTACAAACGGCGAATACCAGGAAGATTGGTCGTATGATAGAAATAGAATTAACTAAAGGAAATAATGGATTGGGATTTAGTGTTACAACACGAGATAATCCTGCAGGAGGGCATTGTCCAATTTATATTAAAAATATTTTGTCTATGGGTGCTGCTGTCGAGGATGGTAGATTAAGGCCTGGTGATAGATTACTTGAAGTTAACAAAAAGGAAATGACTGGTAAAAGTCAAGCTGAAGTTGTTTCCTTGCTGAGAAGTATTCCAGCTGGTGGTAAAGTTAGATTGGTGGTTTCGCGTCAAGAAGAAGTCTCCTCGAGTTCCTTGGATTCACATTGTCAAACGTCTCCTGTTAATCAACCGTTAGAAGTATTAGAGGGTTCCAAATATTGGAACGCATTGGATAGATCTCCGACGAATAAGAATAATGATTTTCAAGAGAAATTAAATGTACACGATTATGAAAAGTGTACGTTCAAAGCTGTCAAACCTTCGGAGGATATCGTATTATCTCCTCGTAAAAATCGTATGATATTAACATTAGACATTCCAGTACACGATTCGGAAAAAGCTGGCTTGGGTGTCAGTGTTAAAGGTAAAACAAGTAGTACAGACGATAATACTAATATGGATTTGGGAATTTTTATCAAAAGTGTACTTCATGGCGGTGCAGCTTCTAGAGATGGTCGTTTACGTACCAATGATCAATTACTTAACGTTAACGGCGTATCACTTTTAGGATTGTCAAATTCTGATGCAATGGAAACATTAAGAAGAGCAATGCTTAATACAAATAGTTCAGTCACCGGTGTTATTACTCTTACAATTGCTAGGCGTCTGTCGTCGTCGTACGATACTAACGATAAAAATATCATCGATAATATGTCTTCTCATTGTAAAATAGAATCTTCTAATTCCATATACATTTCGGATTCCACTAAAGTCAATGACGGTAGAGTTAAGGAAAAAAACAATTTAAATTCACAATCGGAAACACTCGATAATGCAGGATTATTATCTTGTGTAACAGCTTCTCCATGGAATCCCGTTATTGATAGATTAACAGAACAATATAATAAAAATAGTTTAAGAAACGAGAGTTATTGTATCGCGACTAATAAAACATGGATAGAACCGGTCACTGTGAGCAATGTTAAAAAAATTACTATAGGACCAAGAGAAGATCGGGTAGAGACTGTATTGTTAGAGGAATCTAATAACGAATGTTCTCAGCCGGCAGAAACTAAGAAAAATGTGGATGACAAAGATAGTCAGTATTCTGGCGATCCAACTTACGATAGTCAATTATCTTTAGAAGAATTCAATTCTTCGTCTAATAAATTTTCACGTGATGCTTTGGGTAGACAAAGTATGTCGGAGAAGAGGCACGCTGCTCTTGACGCTAAAAATACAGATACTTACAAAAGAAATAAAAAATTACGAGAAGGTAGAGAAAATAAAAATGTAGAACAATCAAACAATCAATCAGGAGAAGTGGAAGATGGTTCTAGAAAAGAATGTAAAACTGATAATTATGATAAAAGTGGTATTAAAATAACGGTAACTGAAAGTACCTCATGTGATAGTAATATGAAATCTTACGATAAAAAGTCGGTAGATCCGACTAAATCGGAATACGTTTATACTATTCCCGGATGTAATAATAAGTATACTTCACCAAGAAAGCATTGGCTTGTTGATGATGTTCATGGAGATATATCTAGTACTAATCATTTCAAAGATGAACACGAAGGATTTTCTAATACTCGTGGGGATGTTAAACAAGCGTCACTTAATTCAGCTTTGGATGATAGATATAAACGTTCTAGAAAGAAAGGTGGAATTCGTTCGATGTTAAGACTTGGAAAAAATAGAAAGTCGCTTAATTTTGGTGACAATATCGAAGGTCGTCATGAAAGCAGTAATTATTGTAGTGGAACAATTAATTATATTGCATAATACTAAAGACAAAGTAGGATTAAATAAATATTAAATTAAGATTAATAAGTAAAACTGTTATACATATATATATTTAGTAATTTTTATTGCACACATACATATCGAGTTAAATACATTTATATATATATATATACATACATACGTACATAAATACATGCATACATACAAATATGACACCACCTATTCTCGTATATGCGTATATATATATTTTTTTTTATCTACATGTACGATTTTGTCCCAAAGTGCCTTATAACGTTAATAATGAAATAAATCATTCTGTAAATAATTATTTTATACTCGTCTCCTTTTTACATTCTGTGTCAACTACGTTAATCTATTTTTCAGTCAAATAAATAATGCTTGAGAGCATTAATTATTTTCTTGTTACCAATCCACGCTCTTAGATTATTAAATGTTAAAGTTATATTGTATTAGATTAAATTTAATGGGATCCAAGTAATAGTACTGGTGGGTAGTACTATAATACTTTAATAAAAATTAATATTTAATAATATCGGAATAAATTTAGTTAATGATTATTTTAATATTTTGTTTCAGCATTTCAGATTTCATTACCGAATCAACTTTTCCTACAGCAAAAGCGTTTTAGAGCGAAAATTAATTTAAAAAAACCTAGACCAACGCATTATGTCAAAGCGTTACATCAAACATTTCTCACACCGTTTTATCCAAACTATAAGGAAGGCAAAACGTTGATAGATTTATGCACCAAAGCTAAAAAAACTCGTAAAGAAACACACAATCCGTATCATGAAATTTTGGCACGAGAGGCTTTAAATTGGTTCGATAATTCTAAGATGATAGCTTTCCTTCATAGAAATTCAATAAAACAAGAAGACGTTTTTGATTTAGCTGTATTATTGAAAAGAAAAAATATGTATTTGAAATGTTATCCATCTTCTGTTTTAAAATTGGCTTTAAAAGGTACGAAGTATGAAGCTGTAAAGACATTATTTCAGGCACCATTTTATATAGTATTCAGTCCAGAAAAAAATGTAATAGATCTTGAAAAAATTGTTAAAAAGACCCCACAAGTAATTCTAATGGGTAAGTTTATTTAATTCTGTACAAGAATGATTTTATTACTAAATCATTTTTAATCCTAATCTATTATATTATAGCTGGAATATTAGAGGGAAAGCTTTTGAACCTTAATGATTTTAAACGTTACGGTGAAATGGATCTTATTTCTGCGCAAGTATCTTTAGTTCAAGTATTGCAAAATGCGGGTGGTAATAATTTAAACCAACAACTCATTCATTATCCATCAAAGTTGGTTAGTCAATTGCGACAAATTGGTACAAGTGATGTGCCTTCTCAAGAAAGCTAATTAGTAATCTGTTAGGTCTCAGATTTACAATCATTTAAATTTATAATTTATTATACGTGTTAGATTTGTAAGTAAAGCTTTAAATAAGAGCTACAGTTGATTAACGAGTATCTTGTAATAATATTAATAATAAAAAGAAAATATCAGTACAATAATGATTTACAAAACATATCATAACAAAGAGCTTTTTTTTATTGATTTTTATTTTAATCGTTTGTTTTTGTATTTTATAAATTAATTCGATAATAGATAAATGTATTTAAAAATTGTATCAAGTTTTTTTTTAGATTTAATACGGCCGGTAATTTATCAATTGGAATTGCTTGATAGATAAGAATTATAATTGATCTAAAATTTTATAGTTAGAATAATTAGAAGTTTTTAAGAAAGTGATTAGTTTTAAAATAATATTATATTAAATTGTTATTTATTATAAAATTGTTAAAAATAACAGAACAACTTAACAAAATCCGAATTTATACAGTAACAAAAATATCTTTATAATTAGCAAATATAAATTATATAACTAAAAAGTAATTATTAAGTGTTAAACATTATATTTTTACACTATAAAATATATGTTTATTTCATAACTCGTATAATATTGAACACAGTTAGTGACAATTCCGACACAATGGATGACACCTTTTATTCACAGAACATTTACACCCTCCAGAAGTATCACCAGTGCCCTAAAGTTAGTAAGTAATAATTTACGTAATATTTCAATGTAACAATATTGTATATATAATATTGTATACAATATCTGGGACCAAAAGTTATATATAGAAATGATTTATAAATTTAATTCATCCATTTTCGATATACTTTTAAATTTTTATGTCAATAAATAGGTTTGTAAAAAGTTTGAGAAAAAAAAATAATAACAATTGATTAATCAAACATTATTTAGAATCACCTTTTGGCCCAGACTGTATTTAATAATACATGCATTCGCAAAGTAATTTCATTTTTTTTGTTACTTATTTGACGAATCGAAAGAAACACACCGAAACGATAGAGGTGGTATTGAGAAAATTATACATATTATAAAAATGAAAACTTTATTTAAGTAAAATTAATATTTTTTGCTATGTTAATGTAAAACTACGTATTAAATTCTTGCATAGGCCATTACTCGGCCATTATCATCCCCCATTGCGAGTTTACATTAAACGGAAGATAAGAAGACTTCATCGTTAAAGATCTCTAATTTCCTTTCAAAACGAACGTGATACTCTTTAGTTTATTATACCGTTGCGTATTTTAAAAGCTCATAATGATGGACAAAGGCGAGCTGTTCTACAATACGACGAAAAAAAGAAAACTTGGATGGCCTATTTACCGACACTCATCCGCAAAAAGGGGGTTGTTGATTAGCAGTAAGGTTTTTTATGGTGTTATCGATAAATGTGGTGGTGATTGACGAGAAAAGAAATTTATCGTTAGCCACAAAACGAAATTACTTTGCGAACAATCATAGATATATACATTTTGATAATTAAATTACATTAGGACCCCAACGAAATCCTCGTGTTGCCCAACATAATTCAGTTTTGCATGCAGCACAAATAATCATATCGCAACCACTTATCTTCATAACCAATGTTTTACATTTAGGACATAACATTACTTCTTTTTCTTCTATCATTTGATTTATCAATAGATCAGATTTTTCTGTATCCGACAAAGCGAAATTAATCTTATCTTCTATACAGCTTACTTTGTGTATCATCTATAAAAAAAAAAAAAAAAAGAAATTAAAATAAAAAACGTATATTATACACAAATAATAAACGAACAAAATACGCAGTGAAACATAAAAACCACTAGATGAATTAATTAAAATTACCTTACATCGAAGACAATTTGTTTTTTTACAGACTGGACATGTAAAATTGTCAATACACGGTTCGTAAATGCACCAACCAGGACAATCCGGTGTTTTGCAATGAAAAGCTGATTGTCCAGCTCTAGCTTCGGCTTGAGTAATCGATCTTTCCAAATATTTGTTAAAATCAATTGGCTTTAAAACCTATAAAGTTAAAATTACGTTGAATTTGAATAAGATTTAAATAGAAATTAATTCTCAATTGGATTAGTTTGAAAAACGTTTATATTTTTACTTCTTTGATTTCGCACTGTTCGATAATTGCGTTGCACGAATAATTGTTATCTTTGTATGGACATTTAACGTCAACGTCTTCAGAAAAATTCACCGTGTTGGAAATACATTCTCTAAGGAACAACAAACAAAAAGAAATAATATATATGGTATAAATAGACAAATTTTGTCAATTTTAAAAATAAATACGATCATTGTGTGTCATGCATATGTAGAAAAAACAAAAAAACATATTAGAGATAAAGAAAATTAATTGAAAATATGATTTAATTAATGACTTACTTGCAAAATGTGTGCAAACAGTTTTTTAATACCAATCCGTCTAACGGTTTATAAGAAATCAAACAAATAGGGCATTCGAACGGCTCGAAATTTGGCACCATCTTATTTTCCATCAATGCTACAAGCTCTTTGTATCTTTCAATTTGTTCTTGTCCAATTTCATCCTTTTTATTTTGCTCAAGCTTAAAGAGAAAAAAGAAAAAATCGTATTACTCATTTATTTATCAGATAAAATAACACGCTTACACAATGGACCATCAAAGTTTTCTATATATAAATGATTTTTAATAAATTAATTATTATTTTTTTTTTTCAAGAGACACTTTGTTTTAAGCTAATTTTTCTTACAATCAGATTTAAAAATTACAATTTCATTTTAAAGATCATTTGAGAACTTTTGCTTAAATTTTGTTGCTTTTTGTTTGTTTGTTTTTTTCTTCTTATTTTGTTAATACTTACTTCCACATTGACATTATTATTTTTTTTACATATTGGACATAAAAATTCGGTTACATTGTAACCTTCAATGACACACCAACCATCGCATAGAAAAGTTTTACAACGAAATATTCTACTTTCGGTACCATTATTCGATCTTTCAGTCCATACTATTAAATATTTTTTATAAAGTATCGGATCGACCATCTGAAAAAAATCATTGTTCACAATTTTCGTTAATTTACAATAACGTAAAATAATTTTGAAATTTAGAGTAATGTTTAATGGTAGCCAAAAAGAAAAGATAAGAAAAGAAACGATATAATTTATCGAACAATTTATTATTTCATATATATATATATATATGTTTTTATTTTATTTTAACTCACCTCTTCAATGTTATATTTTTCTTGATCAATCAATACGTTGCATTCTGGATACGGACATTGAAGTTCTACCGTTTTGTAATTAATTATATTTTCCAACAAATTGGATACGCAATATCTAAAGAAAATAATTGATTAATATTATTTATTGATATTATATTATTATTTTTTTGTTCTTTTTTTTTAAACCTATTCCTACCCGCAGAAAACATGATTACAATTATCCAGAGTAATTGTAACTCCTTCACCATACCACGGTAATTCTTTATTGCAAAGAGGACATTTATAAGATTCATTTAATACGTCATATTTTACCTTTAATAAATAATTAATCAAAATATAATCTTTTATATATATATATATAAAATAAAATATATTTAATTAAAATCATTTCTTACCACGTATTGGTCCACCTTAGTCATGAATTCCACGACATTTCCATTTCTGTTATTGTTACTTTTATTTTCTGTTACTTTGTCATTAGATTGTTCGATATTTTCAATCTCATGCGAGGAAGCATGATTTTCTAATACTAATATGTTATTCGGTATTTCATATTTAACTTCTTTCATTCCTTCCATTTGAATTTCTTCAATAACTTTTACTTCTTCTTCTTGATTTTCATCAATTTGCGTGTTAACTATTGTTTCAGTTTTATCGTCCGTTTCCTAAATTCATTTGTAGTTTTAATTTTTAGTTAAAAAAAAAATTAAAAAAATAACGAACGAATAAAAACAAATTCAATTAATATATTTATAAACGAATTAATTTATCTCAATCGGTATTTATTATTTAATTATTACTTACAAGATATATAGATTCCAAATGTTCCCTGAAAAAAATGAAACAAAAAAAATCGCATAAGTTTTGGATATTTTTCTCTTTTTTTTTTATCCTCCTTAAACTTGTTTTTTATTACACATATACATATGTTTAATGATTATTACTTAATTGTCTCTCTTTTGATTATTTTTTATTTATTTATTTGAGATACAATACGCGTTTAGCAAAAGCAACAAATTGTATATTTCAATTGGTAAAGTAAAATTAATTATGTTTTCTTTTATAATTAATATTAATTAAAAAAAAAAAAAATAAACGCAAATGTGAAAACATTTAGGTTTCTTATAATCACAGAGGACACACAAATAAATAAAACAAATAAATCGAATATACGTACGCGTTTTCGTATATGTGTTCGTATATAAATTGATATATAACTCGGTGTTTCTTTGTTTCTTTTTTCTTCTTTTTGTATTTTGTAACTCTCAATTTTAATGGCGTCATTTCCATAACGACCAACAACAAATATTTATAACAAAATTAAAATTAATAAATATTTCAACATTTTCAGTACGCTTTTTGTTTGTTTAATAATCGACCAATAAGTTTATTAGGAACAAAAATTAGAGTTTTTTTTTTTTATTTTTCCTATTCATAAATATCATTTGCGGCTCATAGAAACGACACTCTGTCTATTAGCAGAATGGACAACAAGAATCGGCAGAATTGCACGGGATAAATCACCAATTGGCCGCAGAAGTGCGGGGCGCCCACGAAAACGATGGTGCGACAATTTAACAGTGCAATAGGCAGAAAAACGTCGTTACGAAACAGGCAACTTGTCTAAATTAAAGAATGAAGAAGAAGAAGAAATATCACAGTGTGAAATATAAAAAAATAAAAAAAAAAGACCAAGAAATTATTAATTACATTTACATTGAATTTTGTTCGTAAGAAAAATTTAAGTTTGAAATAAAAAAAATATCCGCCTACCGAAAAAGAAAAAAAAAAAAAGAAAAAAAAACAGTAATAAATAAATAATCGAATATGTGTAATATTAAAATAAAAATATGATAACACATACCCAATTTCAGGGAAAATTGGTGTTGAATCAATCGTGGGAAAGTTCATCTTCAATTCTCGTACAAAATTCTTACTTTTATCTTTTAAATTCTTCTTACTTCGTTTATAAAATAAAACCTTTCAGGCACATCAAACAACACTATGCACCAGTCAATGTGGTTAAACTACGAATGCCATGCATTAGGAGGTCTCTGATATACATAAATCGATAAATAAGATTAGATTTCATAAACAAAACAATGTCGATACTCGATATTTTGTAATCGACGTGACATCTCGTAGAAACGATTTCAACTAACATAAATATTTTCTTTTTTTTCTTAAGTTCAAGCTGCATTTTGCAATGATAAAAGACAAGAAACAAATAAAATAGAAACGATAAATGCGAAAGTGTGCGTGTGAATATGTGTTCAATGTTTCAAACGGTTGTTTGCATTCAACGATATGAAGTTTTTTCCATGGCAACAAATTATGGTATTTTTTCTTTGTATTTTTAACAAGAAGTTAAATTCATTGTATTTACGCATCAGAGAGGTTTTTTCTTCTTTTCGTTTTTCTTTTTTTTTTTAGATAGAAAGATAAAAGATACTTCAATTTATTAAATATAATATAAATATTCGTTATTATGTGTATAAAATAAATATTAAAATAAAAAAGAAGTGTGACAATTATTCGACGTACAGATAAAGAAATTGATTATCCAACGAATGAATATAAAAATGAAAATAAATATAAATTATAATAAATCGTAAATGTGAAAAATTGTCTTCTTCTGTTTTTTCTTTTGTATCAATAGAAAATTAATTAATTGTAAAATTAAATAGATGATTATAATGGTAAATTAATTCCTCACCCTCCTTACACCCCCCTGTGGGTCGGGGGTTAGAATACACCCACAGTATCCCCTGCTTGTCGTAAAAGGCGACTAATTGGGGTTGAGTGTTGGGCTGATAACCTAACCTCGTAAAAAGCCACTTACTTATTAGGGAAAGTTTAGGAATTGAAAGCTGGGCCGAATCACTGATGTTAATTTTTCCAAGGAGACCAAGGAAACTTATTCTTGGTTTGTAATACGAACGTGTTAATTATTATTTCATTAATAATTGTTACAAATATTTGCAGAGAATATCGTTGGAAATATTTTCAATCGAACACAAACACAAATACAATTCCATCGAATCGAATTTTAATCGTTACAGTTTTTTTTTTTTTTTCATCAAATTTCATTTCACAATATATATTTTGTTTTTACGTTCCTCATTCAAAATGAAAAAAAAAAAACAATTCGTTATAATTTTAATTAGATTACAATCATATTTTCAATATACAATTGTTGAATATTAATTTCGATGAAAAGAAAAAAAAAATATAATCGTTCCGATGAAATATAAATTTATTAAAGTGAACGAAAGAAGACATAAAAAAATGTATTTCCCCCAGAGATCCGTTTCGTTGGTTTGAAATGACCAAAAACAAAAAAAAAAGAGAAAAAAGACAGAAAATAAAAAATAAACAACAAAAAGAAGAGGGGAAAAAAAAATACCATCAAATAAAATGGGGATTCTCCTCGATGCTATGTCGATTCGAATGTTTTCGCGAAAAGTAAAAATGCAGAAATTCGATTACACGATATATATACATGTATATATTTCCTGTTAGTTCCGTTGTGTCGACACACACTTTCATTTCCCAATCTCGTCCATTTCAATTGTACGAGGTAAAATACGTAAAGCATAACGCGTTCAATGTTAGGATTTCAAATTCGATGACAACGGACGTGTGTATACGTACATCTGTTAGAACATACACACAAATAAAACTCGTTACCTATCCACATGTGTGTGTATGTTTAACACGTTACACGTTCTACGATTGTTTTTTTCTATTTCATATTATTTACAACATTTTCTAAGCGTGTTACAATTAAATCAGCTTATTCCAAAGATCATTAACTTCGTAGGCCTTATACTAATACTGTTCAAGGGTTTATCCAATTAATTTCAATCAATACAATTGCAGTTACTCAATCATCATTTTGTCTTTCGTTGAAATTGTACTACTTCAGCGATACTTCAATTTTATATTTAACAAATGTAAAAGGTATATGCACATTTTAGTATACTCGTGAGTTTAAAAATGAACATTTGATTACAATGAATAAGATGTATGGTATTTTAAAGGTAAGACTAATGATATTTTTTTGATGGTTTATCCATTTATTACAAATCTTGTTAATTATAAATTGATAATGACGAGTTGAATTGTTCTCATTCTTTCTGGCATACTTTGAAATCATACAACGACGTGTTACTTTGAATCTCTAGCGTCGTTAGAATATCAACAGCAATAGTAGTGGGTCGACTTGACGTTTTTGAATAGATAGAGGAGGAGCATTGTGTTTTTCCGCGTTGATAAGATAATAAGCAGAATACTTTCGATGGTTCTCAGTGACAGTAATTGCAACGAGGATGACACTTGACTCCATTTTCTCCGCACCTACAGCCTCCGGATGTGTCACCTTTACCCTTTGGGGTTTGCGAAAAAGATAAAAAAGGATCGATAAAGGAAAACTGTTATATGTATACGTTTGAAAGTATAGTTTTGTTTAAATCATTGTTGCCAATGTATTTGAACTTACTCCTGGTCCCCAACGTGGTCCTCGTGTTACCCAACATATTTCTGTTTTACACATTGAACATTTCAACCAATCGCAGCCCCACTTTTTCATGAGAACAACTGCACAAGTAGGACACGCCAATGCTTCACCCCTGTCGACCATTTCTTCGAGCATCGCTGCTGTCCTTCGAGATTCTTGATCGGTTTCTTTGGATAATCTTAATTCTTGTTGATATTGTTTACAATTTTTTCCAGTATGCGCGGCCTAAAAACGTATTTTAACGAATATATATTTTGTTTGAATTTGTTCGTATTGATTTTAGATCGAATTAAGAAACAATATTCTTACCTGACAGGTTAAACAATTATTAATACCGCAAACGGGACAGAGAAAATTGTTAACGTCATCGTCGTAATAACACCAACCAGGACAATCCGGTGTTTTGCAATGAAATGCATTATTCCCAGCATTGTTCTCTGCTTGAGCAATCGACTTAGCAAGGTGTTGCTGATAAACTTCAGCTTCGACGAGCTAAACGTTTTATTTCATTGTATTTTTATATTTATTAATAATTACTCATTTTTATAATTAATGTTTAATCATAATCGACTAACCGCTTTTATTTCACGTTCCTGAAGCGTTGACTCGCAGGTATACTCGGTGTCCCTGTATGGGCATTTTACTTCAGCATCTTCGCAATATTTTATTGTGTTTGCTATACATAATCTGAACAAAAAACAAATAATTATAGGATTATTCGATGAAAATGATTAGTTCTCGTTTTATAATAGGACATACTTGCAAAACATGTGTAAACAATCTCTAAGAATAACACCCTCGCGTGGACCATAAGTTACGAAACATATTGGACACTCGATAGCTTCGGAATTTGGTATAACATCACAATTTTCCAAGGATATTAGTTCCTCGTAACGTTCCATTTTGACTTCCTCAGGCGTCTGTTCCTCCTCAGGTTCGACCTGTCCCTCCATATGAAAGAAATACAAAAAAAAAAAAGAAAAAAATACAGAATAGGGTATAGAAAAATATGAAGAAGACTCGTTAACGAAAATCTATAAATCTGTATCGAATGCAATCGATAATGTTAACTCTCTTCTATCGATTCCCATATGTTTTTTTCATTTAATTCTTTTTTTACTCTCGATAAAAAAATAAGAAATACAGGGGACAGTGATAAATGTTAAGGTGAAAAACCGAAATTGGAGAATGTTAAGATTCACGTTGTTAAATGTCAACATATACCTCAATACGTTGATGAAAAAAACCGAATATTTGGATTGATTTTTAAACATTAATGTGTATATATATGTTTTATTTTTGCCAAGGTTAATCAATTTTACCTGTTTATCGTAAGGAGTGACAGTCGTCGGTTTAACTTCCTCCTTCGTCGTTATTACTTTTTCTTCCGGTTGACGTATTTCCTTCTCAACCTTCGAAAGTTCTTCCAGGGAGTTTGATTTCCCGGCTTGCACTACGACGGAATCCTTTTGCAATTCTAAATAAGATCGGGGTGAGGGGTTAAGGGGGAAGGGGTTAAAGGGGGGACGTCTTTTTTATTCTTTTTTTTTTTTTCGTCTCAGCTAGTCGGTAGTTAATTATCCAGAAAAGTGATCACGATATTTGTTTTTTTTTATTTTGTCTTTTATCTTATTTCTTCTTTTTTTTTTCTTTCCTTCCTTTTTCCTATTTTAAAACTTACCCGGTGCAACGAGATATAAGAAAATAGGTGAACCATCGATCGCCTGTAATTCCTCGAGCGTAGTCTCATCACGATCAGCTAAATTCTTTCCAATAATCCAACGTTGCACGTTAGTTGGTATCTCGAATTCCGTGTAGACTTTAATCTTCAATTCGGCGACCGTCATTCTCGTTGGTAGCTAGGATAAAGGTTGTGCGTTGGGTTCGTTTAATGAACTTCTAAGTAATGTTATTTAATAAATGACTTCAAATACCTCAGATACCTAGATCAACCTATTGATGGTGGGTGGTTGATGCACAATTACACTCGACTTACCTGAAGAGGTATAGGTCCTTGATGCGCTAGTTTATCCTCTATGTACATATTAACCTTTATCGATCGATCTTTTAAACGAGCTGTACGTTGTCGTATAACCGAACAATGAATCTTTAATCTTGCCAATTCCTTTGCTAATCCTGCAGCTTGCTGATGATGACCCGAAGCTATTGCTGCCTCCAATTTTCTCAACAAACGATTTATCGCCAAGGTATTCATGTTATTGTTCGTCGTGTCTTCTGAAAAGATAAAAGAAAGAGAAAAGAAAAATTATAAATAATAATAATATAATATATATTTACCCCCTATTGATATTAAAATATTAATCGAATTAATTCGCGTCTCTTTTTCTCGGGACTCGCGTTTGATTTGATTTATTTGATTTTATCGATCTAACTTGAGCTTACTAGATTGGCTTAATTATGAATCATTAATTATTGGATTATTATAGAATGAATAACCTTCTTTAGGTTCCTCGTCATATTGTAGAAATGGTCGTTCGTTCGAAGGAGATATATTCGGTAATCCTAGATCACTCTGAGAAGAGTGAAGGACCCCCTTAGCACGTGAAGGATCTTCCTCATCACGTTGGTGCTTCGTCGTGGGTGGAACAAAGGCGTTAGCGTAAAGCGATCGTTCGATTACATTCGCATAAGTGTTTTCCTTGTGTAGCTGTTGATGCTGTTGTTGTTGTTGTTGTCCCTTGGTTGTCTTAATAGCTTCTATCACAGCGAAATCACGAGGACGAATCAATTGAAAAGTGTTCTTAGCTAATGCCAAACCCGAGACAGCTTTACCGGATGTCCTGTAAACGACATCTTCTTGTTTCCATCCTGCAGAGGAAGAAACCGAAGAAGAGGACGAAGATGAAGATGTTGACGGTTGATTCAATCGACGTACATTTCCACTCGTTTGCGAGGAAGAGGATACTTTTTGCTTTTCAATCTCATAATCCAACTGAGGGACTTGATTTAACGGGGTTGCTTCCTTTTTCAATACGGATTTAGCTATATAAGATATCTTGCTAGTACTCGGCATGTAATCTTTGTTAATCGATAATACTTCATCGGTTGACCTAGGTTTCTTCGGTTTCGGACGTTTCGGTAATGAATGTTTCATTTCTTTCAACATTTCTTTCAAATCTGTCGTAGTACGGTCTTCCACGGTGTTCAACAACGAGCCCGGTGTCTTTTTATTTGGCTTGAATTTATTGTAAGTTGGTTCGATCAAACTACGATGAATCTCATCTTCCTTCGGGATCGATTTCGTCGCTCGCATAATCGCCTTCTTTGCTTTCCCATCTTTCTCGGCTTCCACCAGGATGTCGAGCACTTTAGTCACTTTACTCGATATTCCTTCATCTTCTTCTTCTTCTTCTTCCTCTTCTTCCTCTTCCCCTTCTTCCTTTTCTTTTTCTATTTCCTCCTCTTCTGCCTCTTCTGCTTCTTCGATAGATAATATCTCCCTATCCTTGGGTACCTCGAGATTGGAAATTGGCGTAAGTTGAGCGGCATGTTTCGATTCTTTTCTAGTACGCAACTGTCTTTCTATTTCGTCGAAAATATTGGAAAATTCTTTTTGCGTATTCTCGAAGTTACGCTCGTTCAATTTTCTAGGCTCTTTGGTTAACACATTTTCTATGCTTTTAGGGTTAGATGAATCACGCGGACGAGATAACAAGTATCCTATCCCACCCCCGTCTCCCCCAATTCCTCCCGAAACAACGTTATCCTTTTTCCTTTCTTTTTCCCTTCTATCGTTGAACCCAACTTGTTCCTTCTTAGATTTCATTTTTTCTTCCATCAATGGTAGGAACGTTTCTTTGGCAGAAGCTAAAGGCTCGCTGTTCATTCGATTTGCAATTAACTGACTTTGTAAGAATGATATCCTACTGGAAGTTTCTTTTATCAATCTATCATTGTTATCCTTTTTCGGTGTAAACTTATTCTCGGACGTCGCCAATTTACTTTCCAAATCTTTGCCGTCAACTTTCGTCGTAATAGTTTTTGGTTGCTGGGGTAAAAAATATTTGGAAATATCTTTGTCGTATACCCTGACGTTTTGTCCTTGACAGGTTCGGCTAAATTTTGAAGAATTTTCTTTAAATTCCGTCTGTTCTACTCTAGCCTTTCTGATAACGTCCTGTTCAAATTTGGAACCCTGTTGATCCCTTCTACTAGCAAAGAAGTTACTGTTAACAGTGACCTTGGTTATATTACTGATAGCATTGAATTTAGATATCAATGCACGCGTACCGCGTTGTTTGGGGGATGAATTTTCCATCGCTGATGCGATCATGTCCTGTACGAGTTCCTCGTTAACGTCACTCGTCCTTTCGAAAGCTTCCGTGAATCTCGAAGTTTTTAAAAGCATCGATGCTCGTGCACGGGCTTGTTCCTCTTGTACGATGGCTGCCGCTTCCTTGTCGAGCTCGCTTATGTTCGTTAAGATTGATAATCCTGATTTTCTTTTGACGTCGCGTTTCCTTTCCTCCGTCTGTCGTTCCCCGCGATGAAAAAAACTTAATCTGGACAAGGACGCATCCACGGAATAAGTAGACGAGGATGTTAAGCTGGATGACAATGATTGAGCACCGGTTAAAGTTGTTTCATCTTTGGAATCTGTAGTCCCGATTGTCGTACTCGAAGTACGAAGTACATCGGCCTTTCTAGACGTCGTGGAATCTCGAGAATGTTCAAAGACGCTACGTTTGTACCAAGGTCGCGGCATGGCCGTGCAAATAGTTCCCGTGTCACCGACGATTCGAAAGTTCGTTGTATCCTGTTGAATATTTTCTAAGGTTGTAGCAGTACTACCACCGGCAACAGTACCAACACCAATTAGACCTAAATTGTTATTCGAAACTGTCGTATCTTTTTTATGATCTTTTTTAATACTTTGCCTTTCCAAATGTTTTTTCGAGTGCAAAAGACCGCCCTGTAATATCAAAGTATCGTTACTGATAACCTGTCCCTCTTCTTGTTTTTTATGATAATTATCTTTCGAGTCCATTCCACCATCGGTGATATTTGTTGGCTTGTTATATAGATTTCTTTGTAGGGACAAAGAACGGGATAAAGTATCGTGATTTTCTGGTGGTCTCGGCGCTGGTCTCTTTCGTCTGTTGCTATTTTTTGATGGCGCTACTAAGACAACCACTGGTGTTAGTAGTGGTGGTTGTGATTGTGCTGGTGGTGGTGGTGGTGGTGGTAGTACATCGACCTCGGTGATCTTTGTTGATAATTCTTTTTCCTCCGGTGGATTCGGTGCTCTTCTTTTACCTTTAACGTGAACTTTACGTCTAACCGCGTTTATTTCTATACCATCCAATTCCTTTTATTTTGATGATTATGATGATGGTGATGATGATGATGATGATGATGATGTTGATGTCTTATTCTCAAGGAACCGGAAAGTGGTCTTTTCTCAGGTAATGGTAAATTATCGCAGGAGGAGTAACTTGTCGTTGTTGGTTGAAGGGAATATCTCGCAGTGATATCCCTTCTACGCGAGTGAACGTTCGAAGGCAACGTACAGGCGACATCCGCGACCGTGTTCTCTTTGTTAGCAACCAATTTCGAAGCACCAGCTGCGAACGGTCCTACCTCAGCTGCCTGCTTCAAAATATCCAATGACAATTCTTTACCAGTTATTAGTCCACCACTATGAAATGCGAAACTTCGTACCGTTGTTGTACTATAAAACGTGTCTACACTTTCCGCACTGGAAGATACGCTACGTTGTCCTCCATTTTCATCTTCTTCTTCTTCTTCTTCTTCCTCCTCTTCCTTTTCTTTTGCTTCAGCTGTTGCTTCTTCTTCTTCTTCTTCCTCCTCCTCCTCTCCTTCTTCTTTTTCTTCGCTACGTGAAATCTTATCCAGTATCTTTCTTCTTTTTTCGATCGTAGCAGCCCGACTACCGGCACGTTTGAACCATTTGAAAATAGAAAATCTCGCACCACTTGCACGACGCAAACTCGTCAATTCATCCAGTCCAACACCTTCCTCGAAAACTCCACTTTCACGGGCAACATTTGACACGCCATTTAGGGACACGGTATTGATCTTATTCACGTTACTACTGTTGTTAATAATATTACCGTTGTTACTGTTATCGTTGCTGGTGTTGCTGTTACTGCTGCTGCTGTTGCTGCTGCTGGTGCTGTTGGTGCACGCGTTTCGTTCTACCATTCTTACTCACAAATCCCTCTCTTGGAACACCGATGACTCCCCCACTCTCTTTCTCTCTCTCTCTCTCTCTCTCTCCTTTCTTTCTTTTCTTTTCTTTTTTTTTCTTTCACTCACTCACTCACTCACTCACTCACTCATTCCTAACCATAGTTCTTTATTTAGATTCGCACCAACGTGATTTTAACTTCGTTCCAGTAGCAACGGCTTATTGCTGTAGCAACCTCCGAGAATCATCCCAAGTTCAGTGTCTTCGACTAAACCAAAATCTATTTCTCTGTCTTCCCAAAGTCTTCTTACGTCTTTGTCCAACTATTCAACTTTACCTCTCTCTACCCTTCTATCCTCCTCTTCTTCTTCTTCTTCTTCTTCTTCTCTTACTTCTTAGTTTTCTTCTACTCCAAACCGCAACTCTAATTCCCTAGATCTATTTTTGTAACAGTCTAGGCACATCGTACATTCACCACACTAGACCTGCTTGTTTTCCTCAGCAGTAGTACCAGCACACCAACCAGTACTCGTTAAACTTTAATTTATAAACTACAATCTGATTGAATTATCAAATGTATGTATGGTGGAATTATCGAATGATCGGAAACTCACAAAGGAATGGAGACGACTAATATTTATGGTTTATATTTTTCGGATAAAAACTGTGGAGACACGGGATACCAAACTCCCGACAAAGATGCTCTTCTCTTCTGCAACTATTAATAGACGTCGTTTCTCCTGGCACGAGTTATTTCAAGTCCACTCTCCTTCTCTTTACCTTCTCTCTCTCTCTTTCTCTTTCTCTGTCTGTCTGTCTGTCTGTCTCTGTTTCTCTTGGTACGACTACCGTCAGAAATCAAAACAGAGAATCGTGAGGTCTCAACGGATGACACGATCGTTTGATGAAAAAATATTGTGTCAGTGGTTCAGTGACCATTCGCGTTATCGCCATTTCCACTCCTTAACGGGGAATATCTATTTCTATGGTATATTCCACAGCCCACCCCATCCCAGCCAATATTTTGGTTCTACTTTATCAACCAACCCCTTTGAACTCTTGTGAAATTCATTAAACTGACTCGTTGAAGGAAAGAGACAAGAAACGAAGACAACAAATCTACGTAGGAGAAGAAAAATATGTATTTATATTTCGGAATGAATGTATTGGGGGAGGGGGTGAGGTTGTCTCGGAGAATTCTTGACGATTTAAATATAGAAGAAGTTTTTGGGTTTGTAGATAAATGGAATTATTCGTTTTAGATAGTTTGATTTCAAAGTCAATCAACAACAACAACAACAACCATTCATAATCGTATCGATCAGCCGAATAGTTCTAGTTAAAAACACGAGAATCCTTTTTATTGTGAGTTACAGATATAAACATAAATTAATTCTGAACATTTCGGGGATGAAATCTTCGGTTATTATCTAAAATCAGGATTATTAGGTTCGAAGTATGAATTTCCTAATAATCCAACGAATTCCGTAATTCCAACAGGAGGTGTTAGCCAAACGATTCGATTATTCCGTTAGGAATTAAGCATGCGTTTGTCCTATAGGATTCGAACCTCGAACCATAAGCGCGTCCCATTCAATCGGTAGGATATTTGCTTAAGAAAGCGTAGAGCTCTCTAAGCTGCGGTAATGTACTCTAATTGTATTACTGTGCTGGTTTCTATTGCTACGACGTTACCGACATCGTTGCCGATTAGATCGTTCAAATTCGGTGAGGTATAGGAACTGATGGTATAGGAATGGGGATGGGAATGGGGATGGGGATGGGGATAGGTATGGGGGATGGGGGATGGGGTATGGGATTTAAAGAGAAAGATGGAGATAGATAGATAGATGGATGATAGGGAAACAGAGGAAACTGATTTACATTGCTACTACCATTTGTACAGTTGCACGGTACTGCTCGCCCACGGTATTATTTTGGGATTTGACTAATCCTCCTGAGAGAGCATGGACCAGTAAAGTGATGACCAGTAGCTCATTTCGAGATTAGATACGAAACTATCTGCAATCTTACTATTCTTCTTTTTCCAAATGAATCATGAAGATTTATATACATGTATATATATATATCGGTATATATCCGATAAAATAAATTTGAACCTTTGCAGATAAATGTATTATACTTAACGTGTTATTTTTTTATGCTTATTCTTTTACTCGATTATCAATATTATCCGATTCTTTTTTTTCAAAATACATTTTCTTGTTCCTTCCCTCCTCCCATTGGATGACATATCGGATGTCATTCCAAAAATAACTACGCTTGAAATTACCGTTCGGGATTTCGTAAGGAAAGATGGTTTGGTTGATATTAAGAAGATATAAATATTTATTTGAATTCTATTATTCTCTTGTTCTTTTTTATTTTTCTTCGTGTAGGTTATAATTAATTTTGTTTTTTTTTTTTTTTGTAATATTATCAAACTTTTCGTTACCATGCATAAATTTCGTAACGATTGATTTATCGATTCATTTAGATGAAAAAAAATACGCTTTTACGAGCGAATTTATGTAACAATAATTATAAAATTGATATATATAATAATTGGATTGTATTATTAAAATCTGATAGAGTATTTTCGTAAATGGATTGATTAAGTTTATTTCATGGGCGTTTTCTAACCTAGAACAATTTTCCCCATTCGTTCTTTCGCATTGACGAATTTATTTTACAGCGATCTCGATAACCCCGAGGCAATCAATCAGTGTCTCTCTTTCTCTCTCTCTCTTTCTCTTTCTCTTGTTCTTCTTTTATCGTTTAAAACAGATAGACGTAGCTCGCGAGGTGTCGTAAAGTTCGACAGTAATTAACCCGACGTTTCTCTGGTATCGATACTAGACGTGCCAGTAAAAAGGAAAATGATCCAAAGCAACGGACTTCTATTTGCTGAACAGAACCTCATTTCCGTCTTTCTCTTTCTCGAGCTTTTATTGTGTCCTACCATTCTCGACTATAAGATAAAATCACGATGATCGATTAACAAAAGACTCTTACCCCACGTTTCTATCTCTTTAAACGTTTTCTATTTTATTTTTATTATCCACCATTTAATTTAACATCAAATTTAAATCGTGATTAAGATCTTGTTTGTTTCACCATGTTCGACGTTTAACACTTCTTCCGATTCTTTTTTTTTTTAGATTTTTTTACGAATTATTAAACATCAAATTATTATATTATGTTAAATAGTTTTTTTTTGAGGTTATGATGCCGACATTTTGATATAACCTGACCGACATCTTGTTTTTTGTCAACCATTTGTCGTCGATATAGATTTTTTAATATTATTCTCCCTTTTGTATTTGAACACGTTGAATGTCACGCAAATTTATAATCCCCGTCAAGCCACGCGCATTACTTAGTATTAAAAAAACGATTGTGTGTCAGTCACCGGTGGGTGACGTGGCCTAAACGGAAAGTTCAGTTGACTGACGTTGCACACTCAACGTGTGTTAATTGACGTGTTTACTTGAAAAATCAAAATTAATAATCTTTTCGTTTTTACCGACCCATATATGAATCTTAAAGTATGTCATTACGAATGGGTTCAAATTTATTAACTATTATTTATTTTCTATAAATTTATAATAAAATTATTAAAATATTTTTATGATTAATTGTACGTATTATTAGGTTTAATATATTGACTTTTTAGCATAAATTCTAACGATTAGATATATATATTCTATTATACTTACCTGTATATAACTGTATATGTGTATTCGCCTATACTTTTAGTATAAGTCAAGAGGCTTGAGACTCCTTAGTTATGCTTGTCCCTTTTCTAACTATTATATATACATATATAAGGTTTCATAACATACACGCGCAATACGTACGCTTAGTAAACTCACGAGAATTACAAACTAGCTCAAGTACTTGCATGAAATTAACATGTATAAACTAACGAACGCAAGTACTTATATACTCCTCATACGAAGAGACGTAGTTTACACGTGATAATTTAATACGAATACTTGCATAGTATTCTATACCACGCATAAATCAAAATCTTAGCATTACTTTTCGAAAAATCGAATAGTTTGCATCCTAGTTGTCCATTTTTTGTTTTTCTTTTTCTCAATTTATCATTTAATTTCATTGGGATTTATCATTTTACGAGCAATTTTTTTCTTTTTTGTTTTTTTTAAATTCAACTTTGCATACGAATAGTATTCTCCTTTTTTTTAGAGGTTATGATAAAGATGATGTAAAATATAACGAGACCGACATCTTGTTTTATGTCAGCCATTTGTAAATTATTCGAGTGAACGTTTTTAATTACAACTGACGAATGTTGAAAGACTTTAAAAAATAAACGTAAGCGTGTTCTTTTTCTGTAAAGGTAAAAATGTGACACTTTTATTATAATAAAAATATTTTATACAGTTTTCTTCATAATTTATATAATAGGAATGGATCTTTTTATATCTTTTTGTTTGTTTAAAATAACTTATGTGATAGTTTTAAGATTAAATTCTTAACATTTCTAAAACTTTTTTTAATTACATGCTGATCGATAAATAATAAATTATTAATACGATTTAAAATCAAAAAATATGAACATAATTTATGTGAATATTTTTGACATGTGTATGTGTATTTGTAGGTATAAGTCAGATAAATCTATCAAATACGAATCTATGATAGAAAAGTTTGCTTTTTTGTTTTGTTTGATCGTTCGGAGAGAAACATCTGTGGAGGTTTTAAAAGCGTGAGCATGCAAAATTCTAAAGCTTTAGCTATTTTCCTCGATGTTGATCGATAAACAATAGATTTGAGAATATATATAGATAGATAGTATAGAGAAATATTTGATAGATACGAAAGTAGAAATATCGTAAGAGAGAATAGCTCAGCATTTCCTAAATCGATAATACGAAGGACATTTTTCAGTATCCTGAAAGTCTATGGGAAGTCATTTCTCCTATAGAACGTGCATTCAAAATTCACAAGGGGTAGAAACACATACCAAGAAAGAAAAATAAAGTATAGAAAAATATCAAGATAAAAATAAAATGCACATCTAACGTTGTTCATTTAGGTCATTCGATACAAAGAAATCACCTATTCCGATATTCCCTATCCTCGTGTTTTTTATTTATACATCGATTTAGTTCGATTATGGTGTGCAATGAGCCACAGAGAGAAAGAAAGAAATAGAGAACAGTTACGTCGCCAAATAAAGTCTCTAAAAGGCCACCCCAGAATGTTAGCCTAGAAAAAGAAAAAAAAAAATAAGAGTACGAGTACAGTTATAGCGTTATGTTACGTTCATGTTAAAAGATAACTGTGTGTGCGTTGGTCTTAGCTCACTTTTATCGTCGGAAGTTGAAGCACGGGAACGACGACCAACCTACCAAAACTATCCCCACTCTTTAAAAACCCTCCACAACCTCCTAAAATTCCTAGAACCTCTACGACCCCCACCCTAATTCATTCCCGTTTCTATACTTTTGCAACCCTCATCGTTACAGTTTATTTCGCGAATCCACCCCTGATTTTCTGAGGGCTTGAGGATGGTTGGAGAGTTGGGTTGAGGGTTGGGGGTTGAAGAGAGGGGTGGTGGTGGTGGTGGATCGAGACTTGGCTCGAATCTTGTTCCGTGGTATGCTTTTCTTACTAACTTACTTACTTACTTTCTTATATAGATATACACCTAACCTACAAATTCGGCCATATCGTCGTACTGAATACAAATCGTGGTGTTTCCTTTCGCTAGTTCACGAAGAAGACTTCTCTAGAACGCGATCATTATCATTAATGAAGAAGTCGCAAATTCTCTTTTCCTTTCTTCTTCTTCTTCTTCTTCTCCTTCTTTTTTTTTTTTTATTATTAATGACTGAAGTGTGCACGCGCGTTTTCTCAAATGCTGAATTCTTTATATTCACGTTCGAAGTTCTACGCCAAGATCTCCAAAGCTTTGCGCATAACTCAATAATACTTGAGAAAAGTTTCTCGAAACTGATAGCAATGTAAAATTGCGATAATTCTTTTCGATGTTTTATAGGTTTCTCTTATTATTTTCTTTTTTTTTCTTTTAGGTTATTAGGTTTTTGTTTTATATATATAAAATCAACATAAAATTGTTTTAGGGAAGTTACCTAAATGTTATGTGCATGTTTGTTGGATTAAAAACAGAACAAGAGTAGGAGTCTAATTATGAATTATTTAACATTAAACCAAGCAACTATTTTGGCAGTGTATTTTTACCAACCAGTACTTTTAGTTTTAGGTTAGAATTTTAAAGCTTTCAACATGTCGAATATTTCTGTATAAGAAAAGTACGAATTTCTTTTTTAAATCTACACATATACGCATACTTTACAAATAGTATCATAATCGTAAGATATATTTCTATATATAGGGTGAACCAAAAGTAGATGGACATTAAACGATAAAATTACATATACAATTATATATATATCGACAGATACAATTCAATTATTTATCATTATGATGAATCTTCTGAAATTATCTAAAAAGAAAAAAAAGGGAATTAAATTTAAATAAAATATAGTTAAAAAAAATATTAGTATACAAAAATTATTATATAAATCTTATCATTTATTGTCTGTATATTTTTAGTTCACCCTATATAAGTAAAGTCAAGATAGCTCGTATAACTTATAACAACTTCTGTACGAAACCGAACGCGTATTACGAAAGTAAAGTCCGAGAAGTCTCTCTTCTGTATCTCTCTCTCTCTCTAACAACCTTTCCTTGTCACATTTACTATAGTGAGAATTCGCGAAACGCTAGGAAAGATAGACAGACGGATAGAAAATGAAAGAGAGAGAGAGAGAGAGAGAGAGAGGTCTTGTTCACCAGTTTGAGTCTACGTGCTGGATCTTAGAAGCCTTCGGCTATCATCTTCATGGTTACACACATAATCTTTCCTTCTCTATTCTTACTTAACTATACCTACTATGTACAAGATAGTTGGATTGTCTTCACAAAGTTATCAAACTAACGTGAGATTAGACTCGACTTTTATCATTCTCATCTGTTCATTTATTTTATTGTATTTATTTTAATAATAATAATAATAATAATAATAATAATAATAATAATAATAATAGAAACAAAAATAAAAATTATATACGATTGCAGAATATATTTAATGCGTTTCGTGTCATACACGCTACATATAATAATTGATATTATATTAATTATAATTGATGTTAATTTAAAGAAAAAAAAACACAAAAATAATAATATTTAATTGAAAAACATAAGAATTTTTAATAATATTTAAATAAATCGTTAATAATTATATTATTTGAAAGTACCCCTCCGGAATAGTTTGTGCCACGAGATTTGGAGAAAAGAAATAACAAAATAATAATAACAATAATAATATAATGAAATATGTAAATTTGTAGGAATATTTTTTATGTGTCTGTAAGTGTGTGTATGTGTGTGTATACACGTACGTGCATGTAACCCAATATAATCTATTTCTCTTTCTCTGGTATTCGAAAATTCATAGGCACGTATCAACAACGTTCCCAGCCAATATACCCGGCTAGTCAGTCAGTTGTTCGCTGATGAATATCCGTTAGGAGGTTACACGCAAAACAGGAAATTTTGTTAGGGACGGATTCGTGAAATAATTAACAATACGCTAACACCACGACAAGCCGAGATTAGATTTCAGGATGAACGAGGCGACGAGGAGTACACGGGGTGGTGGGGTGTGGGCCGGGGGTTGTTGGGGTGTTGCGAAGTGGGGTTGGGGATTTTAGGGTTGGCTCGTACGAGCATTGGTGGATGGATACGAAGGTTATGGTGGTGGTATAGGGAATGAAGGAAGGGTTTGCTAGGGGAAAACTGGATGGGTTAGTTCGTATTGGGTGGCCCCCTAGAACCCGAAAATTTATCTCTACTGCGTCGCGAGATACATCGCGAAACAAATATAATCCACTTTGGTTATACGTTGTAAACTCAATTTCTACGTTCCCATCACCCAACTCGGTTTTCGTTCTCGACTCCCCACCCTTCCTCCCCCTTCATCATCACCACTACTATAATATCATCCGATGATGCATCGAAACGCCCGTTATTATTATTAAAATTACGCTCCTACCACCTGAATCCTTTGTGCGTGGCACGAATTTTTATTCGTCTCAATTATTTGTACTTTTTCTTTTAATCGTTTATTCTTGTTTTTCTAATAATTAATGTTGTCAGTATTAAAGTAATAAATTTTTATTGCAAATTGAGTAGAAAGTGTATGAGGATTTTTTTTTTTTCATTAGAAATATAATTTAAAATTTATATTATACTATGTATATGTATATAGGTATTAGAATAAATTTAAATATATAAAAATATAAATATAAATATATTAATATCTCTATTGCGTACAATTATAAATTTTCATACACCTTATCGATAAATATAATCTTTATTGTATTGAATTAAAATATTATTAACATAAATGTTTTCATACAAACAAATATTTATCTTCGTATAGAAATAAGAATACGAATAAAAATAATATATTAGTATTAATTAATTAAAATATACACGGTAGCATAAATAATTTAGGTTTCTAAGAAACGTGGTAGCATTTGAATCGATTTGTTAAATCGCAGACTACCTTGTAAAAAGTTCGGCGCCTCTGTTTCACTTTATCCAATACACACACACATACATACATATATATATATATAGATAGATAGATACTAATATTTCTACGTCGTGTTTTAAGTGCATGACGTGTTGTTCGGATAGATTACGCACCTTTTTCTTCGGTCTATGCACGTGTACTCGCATTTCCTAAATTTCAACGTTTTCCATTTTCTCAAATGTTTTAGTTTTTATCGAAATACTGAGAAAACATAACCTAAATCCTTATTCACGTGTTCTTATTGTACACAAATCCGATCCAATTTGATCTATTTATTTTTGCGTGTTTTCTTTTATTGTTTAATACTATCTAACAGATTGTACAGAAGGTTTACGTATTAATCATTTAATCACTCAATGAATTCTAACGTTGGTGTTCACTATTATTCATAGTATTCAATATACGTGCAGGTAATTATTGAGTTAGATAAATGGAAATAGATTTGCATAGAGAAAGATGAGGATAATTCAAAATAATTCAACTCGTACATTTCTATACGTTTACAAGAATTTACATAACGAATTTTTAATGCGATCGTATTTTTTATTTAATTAGTATGATTTATAGTTAATACGATAAAGATAAAAGTTCTTTTATATTTATTTTTACGCGAAACGATTATTTTATATTCTTTTTTTTGAAAATAAATGAAATATTTTTGATAAAAATTAATGTTTAACAAATATGTCATTTTCGTAGATAAACAAAATATTATGTCTATGCTATATATATATATATATTTTTGTTTTGTTTTCATTTCTACGAACAAATTGCAAATTGTACTCGCTTCGAATTTGCGACAATCGAATTAATTTTCATTTTTTTCATAATGAAATTTTGCGATCGACGATAATCGAAAAAGAGAATAATAATTAATTATAGTTTTCGACAGAAATTCAAAATGACAAATCATAAGCCAACGTCGAATTGCGTTACTTTGTCGCAAAACTTCGCGTCTCCGTCCCCCCCACCCTCCTCAAGCCCTTTTTGTGCGTTCGCGCGCGCGTGTGTGTGTTTCCCCCTCTCTCTCTATCTTTTTGTGTCCCCCCCCCTCGATCAGCTTTCAATCGTTTCTTTTTTTTCTTTTTTTTTTTTGTAATTCTTTTTCTTTTCCCTCGATCGAGCATAGAGGCTTTTTTTCGGTTAACTCTAGTACGTTTGACGTAGCAACTACTACTACTACTACTACTACTACTACTACTACTATTACCAACTGTATAACAAAATTTCGTAGTATCGTAGGGGGATGTTTTCACACGTGTTACACGTTGTAAAACTAACTCGTTCGGTTCTTCTTTTAACATCGTCGTAACTCCATTTGTAACTTGGCATGTTTCGAAAATGGGCTTTCAGAAGAACTAACCTATACTAAATAAATAGTATCCCATAATAATTATACAAATACGCGAGAGAACAAGTAGGATTTATTTACGCGACTGATTCATTTTTTACTCTCTATTTAATTTTTTCCTTCTTTTTTTTCTTTTTTTCTTTGCAACATTCAATAATTAAACGAAATTAACAATTTTTGTCGATACATTTTGGCATATTTCATTTTTTTTTGCGACAACTTAGAAACACGTATTGTTTTATTTCAACGTAATCGTTAATTCGAGAATTTGGTTGTCCTATTTTTTTTTTTTTTTCGTAGAATATTTCGATGTACGAGTTTAAACAAAATTTTTGCAATTCTGCACATCGTCGAAATTGTTTTCTCTTTGTTTCATTTTTGTAATATTCTTTTCTTTTTTTCTTTTTTTTTTGATTTATTTTCTTCCTACGTGTTTTTTGTATTTTTTTTGTTTGTTTTTTTTCGTTTTGCTTGTTAATGTTATTTACGTATAGTTAATAACTAGTTGTGTGTCTTGATTTATAGCGCGAAGAATTTTTTTTTTTTTCCGCCGACACATGCCACGTACATGCTTTTCACCTCGACATAATGAATTGATCTATCCGGTTTTTCTCCCCTCCCCTCCACCTCTTCCTCCTCCTCCTCCTCCTCTCCTGTTTTTCGTTGCTTCTCGTTTCGTTTGGCTTGTCAAATTTTCCAAATTTTTCTCGTGTTATTCGCATCTCTGAATTATTTCATAATTTATTAAACGATTATTTTAAAATCCTTCGATAAACATTTCTGAGAGCAAAGCCATTTTTTTCTTTCCTTTCTATTCTTTTTCTTTCTCTTTTTTTTTTGTTTAATGTAATTTCCAAGATTTGTCGATGTACGTGGTTAAATTCGAAAAGAACAGATAAGAATTTTCCCGTTAAACGATTATTTCCGTTTTCATTTTGTCAAAGTTGGTAAAACGTTTTTTTAACGCTTGGTTATATTTAATTAATTAATTAATTAATTAATCAATCGATCTATTTACAGATGACAAATTAAATCCTATTTAATTTAATACAAAACAATTGAAATTGCTTATCTATTAATTCTAATACTCAATTGATTACGCATAAACAATTGTTTAATTGTTCTTGTTTTTATTTTTTGTTTTCAACGAACGAATAGATCTAATGTTTCAAATCAAACTGATCGATCATTTGAAAAGTCATAGAACTTTCTTTCTGATATGGGTTTCAAGAAAACGAGTAGTAGATCCTACTCGATTTAAAATATCGTATTACGATTCGATTCGATTCGATTCGATTCGATATAAGAATATTTCCAACAAGGGGAATCGCTTTTCAAAAACCTTTCCTAGATTTTTCCTTTTTTTTGCTTTCCTCCTCCTCACCTCTTTCCACTCTCGTTCTATCTTTTATTTTTCTTTACTTCATAACCTTTCATAACCTGAAAAACATTATTCTACCATAACCTAGAAGTAGGTTTATATATAGTAGAACAAATTTTCATACAAATTCATATATTTAATATATAATTTATTAAACAGATTATTTTATAAATTATTAAACCTTATAAATCATATATATTTATATTCTTTACTTCACTTTTATCTTTCTTACTAATAACCTAAAGAAAATTATTCTACTATAACCGTGAAAAGTAAATAAATTTTCATACAAATTCACATTTAATATAGAATTTATTAAACAAATTAGTTTATAAATTTATTAAATCTTAAAAATCATATATTTTTATATTTTTGAGGTTATACTTTTTTTGGCGCGTAGGGGAAAATGTAATGGAGAGTGATTTTGATCTTTCTTTTTATTCTTTCTTATATATATATAATATATCGATCGATTGAAAATATGTTTCCTTTCTTTTTTGAAGTTATTTTGTTAACTTAATAAAAAAGAATAATTAGTAGCTTCCGGTTCCCAGAGGGGACCCTAATTTTTAATTCATTCTTATCTTTGTTATCGATAAATTGAAAAACTGTATTCTACCATAACCTAGAAATAAGTATAGTAGTATAGTAGAAACGGTTTTGTTCGGTTACATGAATCGATTCGATGCTTTTTCTCGTAGTTGTCTCTAGTCGATGTTCTAGATCTGAACATCTAACTTGATAGAGAGTAAAGGAACAGAATGAGATAGAAAGAAAGAAAGATAAAGTGAGAGTGAGAGAGAGAGAGAAAGAGGGAGAGGAAGAACACGCTTTCCCCCCAGTGCAATCTGATTTCCAAAGTGCTCCCATTTGTTTATTTCCATCTTGCATACCGGAAAGAGCCTCGTAGACGTTCCTGTCGAGTTTTCTGCGTGTGTGTATACATATATCTACACGTGCATACATATACAAGGTGTCCTAAAATTTCATTTACTCAACCGTAAAAATTAGACTATTTTTTTTTTTTAAATCTGTTCGCAGATGTTGATATTGAGTTTTGTACGTGGTTTGTACATGTGTATTCACACGTATACATATATATACAAGGTGTCCTAAAATTTCTTTTACTTAACTGTAAAAATGAAACATTTTTTAAACACTAGGTTCGTAGACATATATCAAATGAAAATTAAAAAATTCTTATTTTTGTGGTATATATTATACAAAATAAGAAAATTAGAAATCGGAAGGTAAAACGGATAATAAAAACTTATTTCAGGAAACTCTGAGAAATATTTCTGAAAATAATATTTCAAATATCACTTTAAATAGTAGATTCCTGACAATAGAAATGAAATATTACTGAAATAAAAAATGAAATAAAAATCAAAATATAATTTTTAAACTCGTAAACTTGGTGTCAATCAAATATTTCAAATATCCGGGTAATAAGCTCGCATATTTCTTAATACAACACTTTCTAATAACACTTACTTCCAATTGAAAAAAAAAAAGAAAAAAAAGGTACGATATACCAATTATATGAATCAATCGATACTCGATGTTTAATTTTCATTCTTATTTTTATGATTAAACAAATTCTTCCAGTACCCACGAGTTTATTGATAATATATACATATACATATACGTGAATATGAAACATTCAGTAGGGACCCAATGAAACGGAATTTTCTAGTGTTTGGTTTGCAGATTGAACACCGTAAAATTGGTAAAACGGGGGATGGAAGATAGGGGAGATATGGGGTGGGGGTGGTGGGGGAAGCGGATAAACGTAGGCGTAAGGAGATGCAAGATGATACAGAGATGAAAAAAGAACGAATGACTGAGTTGGGGTTGACGAATAGGAAAAAAGGGAGTCAGGAATGGGTCTAGCTGGGTGTAGGAGTTGGTTTGGGTTAGGGGTGGGTGGGGGTGGGGGGAGTTAGACCATCTTTCTATCCAGCATCCGTAGACTGTCGCTTCGAATAACACGCAATCGTTGTGGATCGATTTTCAATCCAATCATCAGAGAATGCAAGGTGTTGTAAACCATGGCGTAAGTGTAATATACTTTCATGAGTATCCACCTTGAAACCGGCATTGGAGAATGATCCGGCTAGTAGTACGTTGCTTATGCTACCACTTCGAGAGGATTTCAAGGAGAGAGAGAGAGAGGGGGGGGAATGGGGGAGAAGTAGGGGAAATGGCAAAGCTAGAAACGTGTATCGAAAAGGTGGGGTTGAATGGGGTAGTTGCGATGGTGGTTGTGATGGTGGTGGTGGTAGATGGAGAATGGAAGATCGCTAGGAAAAATAGTGTTTCAAAATCGAATGGGTTCGATCGCGAAATCCTCGTGGCAAAACCAAGAAACTCACATAAACTCGTAATCTCGCGTTCCTCTCTTTTTTGTTTTTTTCTTTTTGTTTCTTTATCTCGAGGAATGAAAGATTCTTCCCTTTCCTTTTCTTTCTTTTTTCTTTTCTATCTCTGTCTCTATCATGCTCATGCATTTAAATCTTTTCTTAAGTTCATTTTCGTTACGTTTAATATGAATTATTTCGATCAATAGTATTATTTCGATCAAATTAAATGTAAAATATTACAAATATGTGAATATACTTTGAATTTATATTTGAAACCAAAAAAAATATATATAAGAATCACATTTATCAAAGGCACCCTTTTATCAAACTCGATTAATATTATCATATTATTCCAATTAAAATTAACTGAATTAATATTTCGATCTTTTTTTCTCTCTCTTTCTCTTTCTCTATCTTTCTTCTTAAAAACACACATACACACGCTCAGAGAGAATAAGTGACAGAAAGAGAATAAAAGGAAAAAGTAAGAAAAAAAATCTAAAAAATCGATACGTGCCATGACTCGGTGATCCGCGGAAATTGAACGATGAGGACTCTCTTTTTCTACTGCGGTTCGAAACTTTTACGAACACTCGAGTAGACATTTTCTTTTTCTTTTCTTTCATCGAATCTTCTATCCTCTTTTCCACCCTATCACACACAAACACACAGACACAAAGAAAAAGAAAGAAAGAAAGATAGAAAAACAGATCCTAGGGATGTTACAACGCATATAAAACCAACACAACTTTCTTATAGGACAAATACGTAGAATATTTCATATACACATACACACACACACACACATACATATACACACACACAGACACATATATAGAGTAACAGAAATCTTTCGACTTTACGACTTGTTCTTACTTCGATACACACATTGTACATTTCTAAAAATACATCTATGTGTCTATGTGAGAGAAATAAGGGGGGTCTGGAATGAGGGGTTTGACTGAGAGGAGGGGTAGAAAGAGGTGGAGAAAGGGGTGGTTGAAAGTGGGAAACAGCGTATGACTTGTTCGAGAGTTTTCGTTCAAGAAACTCACCAGACGAAGAATCGAGAATCGTTTCTACGTAATCTGGGACTTTGACGAGAAAGTAAGAAAGAGAGAGAGAGAGAGGGGGAGAGAGAGAGAAAGAGAAAAGTATGAGGATGGTCGAGGAGAATTCCGGTAGATTTATTTCTTGAAATCTTTCGACGAAGCGGAAGTTCAAAGGACTTCGAAGTCCCTTTTCCACTGCGCAAAGGTGGGAATTGCTCGTTCGAAAGCTCCCTACGATCCGAAATTACGTTGCGATATGTCGTAAGGGAACTTCTCTTTCTCTCTGTGAATATACACACATACAAACACACCCACACCCACACACACACACATACATATGATAAACGTTATTCGGTATTAGAACGAATACACAAGCTATCCATCGAGATTCTTGATCGAGAAATGAAATGAAATAACATATGTGTATTTATCTGTATGTGTGTGTTTGTATATGTGAGAGAGAGAAAGTGAGAAAGTAATGGTGGTAGTAGCTAGGACAGACTGTGTGCTGGGAATAAAGCTTTTAACGGTTTCACTGAAGAATAGATTCAATATATAGAATTGTACGTATATGTGTTTGTGTGTATGTGTTTGCATTTATATGTATATGTGTGTATGGGTGTGGGTGTTGAAAAGAGAGAGATTCGGTTAGCGGCATACAGAAATGCTTTGGGTGTAGGGTGGCTTGAAGAGGAGAAGACCTCAGACGGTAAAGTTGGGGTGTGAGTTGGTAGAGGGGGTGGGTTTTGGAGGTTGAGGGATGGAGAAGAAAGCTTCTTCTAGGTGACGACGTTCCTGCATCTTTACCTACATGAACGTATGAAAGTAAAGGGAATATTCTTTTCCTCTCGTTTCTTTCTTTTTTTTTTTTTTATTTTTTTTTATTTTTTTTCTTTTTATTCTCATTGTCTGTCTATTTTTATTTTCTTTTACCCCCCTTTTTTTATTTTATGTATCAATGTATAGTTATAGGGAATCGTAAAATATCTCACACGAGGATAGACTGACTGTTCGGCAAATGTTCTGATGAAACATTCAACTGCACAAAAAATGCAGCTTCATAAAAATTCTATTCTCCATTATGGTAGAAAATCTTTCACGGAATGGAATATCGGTTACTTACTTTTCGTCGAAGGTGCTTGTAATGGTAATACGTTGTTGTGCGGTGCTGCAGTATGCTATAAAAAATAAATGAATACTTACGTTGTTTAATTTATGAACTTGCGCTATATACGCTTATCTAATTTATTTTTCCTTATCTTTTTTCCCCTTCTCCTTTATTCTTCTATTAATATTTTTATTTTCATATTTTTATGTTAGTTGATTTCGAGTTTGCATAATAGTTCGTTCGTTCGCAAATATGGCGTCTTATTTGAATGATCAATATTTTAAATAGAATCTTATTATACGTATTTTTTAATAATTATTCTTATTTATTAATAATTACTTTTTATATACACGTTCTATTGTTATTAATATATTTTGATTTTAATATTTTATCTTATTTTTATCTGTTAAATATAAGTATTTTTCTTTTAACCTATCTTTTTAAATGTAGTACTTAAAAAGTATGGTAGATGGCACTGATAGGAGTGTATATAAATATGAATTGTACGAATTAATAAGATTTGGGACAAGTAAAAATTAGAAAATAAATTAGAATAAGTCAATAAATAATTAAACAAATAATTGCGTTTATTGACTAAATTATGAATTATTAGAAAGTAATCTTATTTGAGATAATATAATATTTAACAAATAACAATCTTCACGTCATAACCTATTCACAAAGTTATCTTTTTTCGTCGTACTATTTTTTTTTTGTATCTTTTCATCTTCCTTCACTTTTAATTTTGCGAGAGATAAGAACTCGATTTAACAACGATATAAAAAATGTGTGTGTGTTGTAAAATTTACGAGATTAATGAAAAATCATGAATCTGGATACACGTGTAATCCTTTTTTTTTTCTCTCTCATTTTTTTCTCTTTTTTTTTGGGAATCTAACGGAAAGAAAATATCGTAAATAAATTCGTAACAGACTTCGATTGGAGTGACATAAAGAGCGTGTATCTCTCTCAATAAACGAAGCGTCCCCCTGTTCCCCCTTCCGACAATGTATCAAATGGATTTACGATCGGCTAGTATTTATTTGCTGTCGACGATGCCGATCATTGATCCGTATGTAAATACATTAAATCTTCCTGCCGGTTTATTGACATAAGTTTTTGCCCGAAACGTAAAAAAGTGATATTTCTATAGACCACTTCGTACATTTAACTCTTTATATGTTTATATATACATATGTATACGTACATAATACACAGATACTAACACGTATATGTATAATATCGAATAGATATGTCATGTGCTATCTTACAGATTATTTTTATTAAGAAAATTAGGAACATTCTTTTTTTTCTTTATATAATATACAGACGTGTTTACTTACAGTTGATGTTAATTTGTTATGTCAATTTATTAAGGGTAGAAAAACAGGGGGTATGTCTCGTGTAGAGATAATAGACTAATTGTAAGTTAAACAATTAATTTAATTATAGAATGATTATATTATGAAAATAATTCAAATATAATTGTTTATTATTAGATACAAATTAAAATTATTTGTATTGAAAAAAATAAATCACATTAAATTTCTTTTCTGACATACAATTAGTTCACCGTCATAAAAATCAATAACATATGTGAGAGTTAAGTTAAATTATTTTCAAATTATTTTCTATAATTATAGTACGATTAACGTTAACAATTTGAACATAATATATTTAAAAAAGAAAACAAAAGAAAAGAAAATAAAGTAAACATATTTATATAAATTTTCCATGGGGGAAAAAAAAGGTTCGCAACGCGTCTAGGGATAAAATCGATAGTTACTTTTCATCCGATAAAAATCTACTAGTGTCTAACACTCTGCCGTTGAATGTATTTTGAAAAGAGGTAGTGCTGGAACAAAGTGAGCACATACACGAGAAATAAATAAAGAAAGAAAGAAAGAAAGGGATAGAAAGAGTGCGTCAAAAGTCAAGAGGTGAAAAGGTTAACCCTCGCAGGAAAGAATCGATAGGATCGAAGTTGTTTGGCCACCAAGGAAGAGTATATATTCATTTTATCGGCCGATACTTGCACCTATCAGAAGATTACATTGTTTTTTTCTCAAAAATATATTACACCAAGTTTCTTTAATAATTCTCCCACTCGTTAGAATTTATTTTTCATTATTTTAACTCGTTGTTTAATTAATTAATATTTTAAGAGATAAACAAATACACACACAATAACTCATTCTTATTCAATCTTAATGATTTCAACTAGTTTTTACTATTTTTAACTCATTCTCATTCAATCTAATTGATTTTCACTTATTCTTATTATTTTTAAACTCATCTCGATGAATTCAAATGAATTCTTACTCGTTCCTATTCACATTTAAAATAACAAATAATCCATCCACAAATTTATCCCAAACTAATTCTAATTCATTTTCAAGTTTAATTCTAACTATATCTAATTAATTATAACTCATTCACATACTTTTATTCTTATACATTTTAACTTATTATTTTATACGTGAACGTTTAAAAAGATAAAAGAAAAAAAAACCACACACACACACACATACACACGCGTATACTCACTGAGCCTTAAATCATTCTAATTTATTTTAACTCATTCTTCCACACTTTAACTCATTCTAATACATACTAACTCATTCTTTTATACTTGAACATTTTACGAGCTGAAGAATACACACACACACACATTACCACTTACATGTACGTACATATACATACTTATACATACTTATACATACTTATACTTATCTATCTACACGCATACAAATATATATATATATATATATTATATATATTTTTCTTTTTTTTTTTCTGCTGCTCTTCCAGCACAGTATGTTTTTTACTCACATGGGGTAAGCCACGGGTGGCCGCACTATTACATGCTAGAACCTACGACGTCGGTCAGGCGTACATTTTTCGCGTCGCGACTACCAACTCTAGACCATCCTTTTTCCTACACACACGCACACACACACACATAAACACGCACAGATACGCATATAAACGCACACACACATACTAATCTTTTTCTTTCTCAAACATACCGGGTATAGCAATGATTTTCCAGGAGGTCGACCGGAAAAATGAAAATTCCAGTAGGTGCTCGGTCTATTATGTTGCATCTATGCGAATGCACGACGATATCCTAAGTCTCTTATTTTCCTTATGCCACTTTTTTCAAACTTACAACCCATAAGAGAAAAAGAATGAAAGAAAAGAAGAAGAAGAAGAAGAACAAAAATATATATATGTATGCACTTTTTCATGCATACGTCGTCTAAATGTGTATAGGTATGTGTATATGTGTATAGATATATGTATATGTGTATGTAAAAAAGGAAAAATGATAGAAAAAGGTGGCTCGAGAAACGCGTTAAGGTCTCACCCCCGAAGCACCATGGCATATACTTCCAACACGACGCACGCTTTATGAGCTTTTTATGGGATCGCCCTTAACCCCCACCATACCCCACCCCAGCCCACACCTACCTCTCTAAAACCCCCTCTTGCTTTTTTTTTAACTTTAACGTGAAAGAAAAGGAAGTACAAACGGACGAATCGCGAGTTTGCTTCTGCTGCTGTTGCTGTTGCTGTTGCTGTTGGTGTCTGCGATCTCTTTTCGTTCCGACGATCCATCCACATTTTATATCCTCAGTTTTCTTTTCTTTTCTTTTATTTTCTCTTCACTATACCAAGAGGGATAAGTATTACGTGTGACGCGAAGAGAAAGAAAGGGAGTGAGTGAGTTTGTTGGTGGAAACGGGGTGGGGGTTGGGTGAGTTTGTTTTCGATGATAAATTCACGAACGAAACGTTAGCGTGTTATGGTGATAACGATTGAATTTTAACTGTGTACTTTATCACCACCACCGCCACCACCATTACCAATTCCCCACCCAACCCCCCCCCCCTGCATCAATATATTCCGTATCAAGTTATATTCAATTCTAACCATTTTCGAGCTCATCGAAAGGTTTTTAATGGTTTTAGATGTCACTCATGGAGAACCTTATATCTTAGATTATTTTTATGTGGTATTTGATATCTGTGTTTGTGAACAGATTAAAGGGGGGTGGTTAAGGAAGGGTTTGGAATTGTTGATACCAGGAGAATTGATCGATAGAATAGAATAAATAGGAAGTGAAGAGGTGAATCTATTCTGAATAAAATTCAGATTTATTTTTCAACATATTCGGCCGATTCATGTCATATTCTATTATGGTATTGTAGTTCTTAGTATGGGAATCTAGTCTTAGGATGGTCTATTGTGGACTATACTTTTCTGGGATGGGTTTTGTTGTATGATGATATTTTTGGGTTCATTGGAAATTGTTGTAATGTTTTTTTTTTTTAGGATTGTCATTGTGTTTGTTAAAATTTAGATTTGATTTCCCCCTCTTCCTCTTTTTTCTCCTTCTCTTTCTCTCTTTAATAATGTAGCTTCTTTTCTTTTTGTGTTATAAATATCTAATAATAAGAATGTATTATATATTTATTATTATTATTAATATTTAATATATATATTTATATTAAATTATATTAATTATGAAATGTGTTAAATAGTATAAAAAATTAGGATAAAAATAGGATAAAAAATCACACATATATTATATAATATATAATATAATATATATAAATAAAATAATCATAAATAAAAATATAATATATTTTAATATTAAACACAATAATATTTAATAATATAAAATATATATAATACGTAAACTATACTATACTATGCTACATTAAAGTATAATGTACTACACTATATTATAAATAATATTTATAGGAATAGATACGTGTGTGTAATAATAAGAAAAATAAACAAAAATATTTTCGATAAGTCGAGAAGACGTCTGTCGAAAAACGTTATATTTTCAATCGTTGATTAATAATCTTGAGATTTGACGTGTCGATGCTAGTCTAGCTAGACGCCTGACTTAACCTCGATTCGGCCGATGTGCTTCGACGTCCTCGGTGTAATCAATTTTCCGATCGTGCACTGTGCAAGACGGCGCACAATTTTTTATCGAACGATGGCCTCGATTCTACGACGAGCTTATACTCTCTCTTTCTCTCTTTCTATCTATCTCTTTCCGTTTTCTTTCTTTTCCTTTTTCTCTCTCTCTCTCTCTCTCTCTCACTCACACACTCACACACACTCACACACTCGTTCTTTCTATATCTATCTTCTTTCTCTCGCTATTTTCTTCTTCTTCTTCTTTTTGTTTTCCTTTCTTTTTTTTTTTCTTTTACTTGTTTTTTTTCCCCCTCTTTTCTCTTTCTAAAACCCCCTCTAAAGCTTCGAACGAAGACGACACCTGTATGCGCCACTCGCACGAAAAGCTCGAGCTTTTGATCGTTTATATGAGAACCCATCGGTCTTTCTAACCTCACTTTCCATTTGCCTTCACGTTCATTTTCTAAAGAATATTTATTCTTTTCAACACGGTGTCTAATACTTTTATTTTTCCTTTTTTTCTTATTGATTTTTGTTTATGTCGTTATATCTGGTTGCTTTATTTCTTTTTTCTTGTTTTTTTTTTTTTTTTTTTACATTATTACAATGATTCTTTTGTCTTGATATTGTATCATCGAATTGGTTATGAAATTGTGAAAAAAGAATTTATAATTTATATAGATTGGTTTTGATTTATTTTTTGTCATATGTTTAATGAGTTTGGATATGAGTTTGTTTATAGGTTATACATTAATTTTATATTGATATAGGTTATATTGATTATAGGTTATATATTAATTTTATATTGATTTGTTAATAATATGTTTTTTTTATTATTGCATTGGTTAATAAATTGTAGACAAATTTTTCTCCTTACGTTGTAATTAAATTGTTTAACAATATATAAAATCATTAATCTATTATATTTCTCTCGCGAATATTATTTTTATATTATGATTATTAAATAAATCAATAAAAAACAATACGAGTATATTTTTCTACTCTTAAAAAAATCTAATGCAAAAATTATTTAACTAATCATTTATTAACCAACTTAATAAACACGTATCGGTATAAAAGTAAAATCTACACTTAAGACCATTTATTTTCATATCTGAAACACCTATAATAAATCAAAATAGGATTGTTGTAAACGCGAGAAATAAATTTACTTCTCGAATAGAACATTTTATCCCAATTCGCGAATAAAATATAGTTCGAAACAAATATAAAGCAAAGTATAATAACTTTGATTTCCTTTTATGGGAAATATTTCGATATTGAAATTTGTCGAAAGGGAAAAAAAAATCAAATGAAATCGAATAAAAAATGAAAAAAAATGAGATAAAAAATCTAATAAAATACGAAAAGATGATTTTTTTCTTTCGTTCTTTTAACTGAACGTTAACGTCAAGTAGTATAATAGTTCTCAATGTAAATAAGTAAGTTGGATGTATGAAAGAAACGATATTAGATTTAGTTGGTAAAAGTTGCAAGTTCCTAGCACAAGAGACAATTTAAATTTTTTTTCTATACTTTTTATCTTCTTTCTCTCTTTCTCTCTCTCTCTCTCTCTCGTAGAAAAAGTCGGTCGAATCGTAAATCACAAAGATATGATTTTTTTCTTCCATTTTTTTTTTCTCTCCCCTAAAGCACCGGAAGACTAGTGTCCCACCGGAAGAGGACGAAAATGTCTCTGCTTACTCGGCTGTGTGTTAGCACTGGATGGCCTATTTCGCATCCTGATGCATCAGCTTCTCGACACTAGAAATAATAAAAGAAAAAAATAAAAAAAGAAAAGAGGAAATTATTGTCCTATTTTCTTTTTTTCTCTCTTTCTTTCTTTCCTTTCCTTTTTTTTTGTCTCTGTCTTCAGATAACTTTCTTCGAATACGATGTGAAAATAATAATTCGAAATGTGTGTAGATTTTTTTTGACAATATTCTAAGGTGTTCATACTTAATCATACTTGTATAATAATATCAATTTTATAATTAAACGTATAGAAATATTTCGTATTCGTTTCATTTCAATTTGAGGGATGCATAACAAATCCAAAGAAGAAATAATTTAAATAAATGAATGATTTGAAAATGGGAGTTGACAAGATATTGACGAATTTATTCCAATAAATTTCGTATATATATATATACTCTGAAAAATTAATAAAAATAATATAAATTTAATTAAAAGTCAATTTTTCAAACCTTTTTTTCGATACGAGCGCCGTATATATCCGGCGTCTTTCTGATGTGACCTACATGTACTAGGGTCGGATATTGTTTAACGTTATTTTAATTAAGCACAGTTATTATCTAACGTTAAAGGAAAATTTTCAGATCTCTCATAAAAGGTTAAAGAGTTTTGAGGATATAAATCTAATACAAAATATCGAAATAATGTTTTATTTGTAAATAATTACAAAATACAAAACGTATAACACGAGAAAATATTTTATTAAAATCAACGTGAACGTTAATTAATAATTAACATAACCAACCCCGATAAACATTCTAATTCGTTGATCTAATTGTTCATCGAATAAAAAAATAATTAACAATAAACGAATATCATTCGTTAACGAAAATAAATCAATATTACTGTTCTCATCTATCCGACGAGTTTTGGATTTCGTAATTAAAATTATGGAGCTCCTAAACATTATTAAAATTAATTTAAATATTCCCTTTGATTGACGTAACGATATGTAAAACGTATCCTTTCGTATCGAACATATATATACATTTAATATAATATCAAATGAAATAAATTAACAAATATTACTTTAAATATCGTATAAATCTTTATTTACAGACGTATACACGAATATACACGAATAGAAGAGACACACATAAAAAGAAAGTAGAAGGGGAGCATGAAATAATTCAAAATGGGGGATAAGGTATAAAATACATTTCAACGAAATGAGATTCTACTTAAAAAACATAGCAGCAAGTAGTAGATATATATCATCCCAAAAGGAAACATAACTTTTACGTGACCATTGGTGTAAAGTTTTTCTATGTTGCTTGGGAAGGACTTTAAAGAAAAAAAAAAAGAAAAAAAGAAAAAGAAAAAGAAAAAACAAAAGAAAGAAAGAAAGAAAGAAAGCAAACCGTTTCTTGTTCCGTCCGTCTAAAGAAATAAAGAAAATAGAAAAAAAAGAGAAAAAAAAGTATAAAACACGAAAACAACGTGTCGAGTTATTACCGATGCGTGACAGTATAGTTCGCAAAGTGAAAGCCACGAAAAGCTCGTCCACGCGTAGAAAGCAAGCACACACGTGTGCGCACCATAATACAGGGAATAGCATGGTATAGGTGTAACGTGGCATAACTGGTTGTCAGGATGCACTTTCGTTTGAATTCAGTGAGAGCACTGGGCTACACTCAGTCGCGTTATTCCTCATACGACAAAATGAATGACATTAAATTTAACGTAGGGCAATTTATCGAGGCGCAATACTACTAGCAGCATGCTGGAATACCTCGATTGGGCGACACTCATTCGCGATTACGCATAAATGCACAAAACTCCTGCATTTATACACGGAACAGGAATGTTCCGAACGTTTTGGGGTTGGTTAGGTTTAGCAAAAGCTACCAAAAGCTAGCAAAAGCTGTGCAAGAGCTAGCAAGAGGACAAGCTTTTGCTACCTAACACTTGCTATCTAGCTTGCTCTTCTGCAAAGATGAGGGCTGGAGCTGGGGCTGGGACTGGGGTTGGGGTTGGGGCTGGGGCTGGGGGTACGAGGGGTGGGGGGGAGCGGCTAACGCATAAAGCACGGCTGTGCAAACACGTAGGTGTATCATTTGAGGGGACATTCGATGTGCTGCATAATATATGGACTGCGGCATGACGCCATCGTAATTGATTGTAGCGACCTGCGGTTTGGCACCCGCTGTTCGGAAGTGTTCCCAATTACTACAATGGAATATGCGCAAAGTTAATGGTAAAATATTCATTTCCTGAATAGTAATTCGTCCACGACTATCATCATCCATTTTACTAACCTTTCGTATTACTATTTCCTATCTATCTCTATTCTTCATTATCTTTATCTAACGCTTACCTTGTGAAAATCCCATTTATTAATCCATCCATCTGAAACTGTTATATTATGAGCTCTTTATGGGGTTTATTCTCGAGGAAATTTTGAAGCAATATTTAAGGGATGAATTGGAGGTTAATGATTCGCGATAAAACGCTTTTATCTATTTTCTTTTTTATTTCATTCGTTATCAAAGTTCACATATTGTTAACGTTATTATGTTTATTATTTGAATGAAAAAAAAGGGGTGTAGGGTATGGATAAAATATTTTTCTGGTTTTATTATATTTTAACTTTTATCACTTTTATATGATTGTACAATGTAATTTATTATTTGTGTATTTCAGTATAAATAATAAAATTTGCGAATACGATGTTTTATTTTGTTTGTTCGTTTGTTTGATTGTTTGTCGATTTTCATTTGAATTTTATTCGATCTTTCTCGTTTATTTATTTGAGGGTTTTAGAGATGATCAACATTAAAATATGTTTTGACAATTAAAATGTATTCGAATACATTCGATCGTGGTTCTTTTGTTATCGTCATTAGACCAATTGTATGCATTTCCAATTTCAAGCGTTTCATTTTAAGGCAGATCAATTATTCGTACAGAATTCACGCTAATCATGGATTTAATAGGGACGATCAATTTTCCTCTTGCTAAATACGAATGTTTTTTTTCTTCTTACTATTTAATATGAAATTATTTTCTATTTGGTATTAGACAAGAAAAAATATTATAAAATATAACGATCATTTAGATTCTAACATTATTTTATAAATTCATTTAATTAATATTGTTTTTCATTTCATTATGTTTATCCATTTGCCAAATTGACGTGAAATGCTCCTTAAATAATTTAAATTGAATTGAGAAATTAAATCGAAAATAATTGAATATATTATATAAACCAAAAAAAAAACATATTTTCACACAGAATTGAACTATATTTTGGTTATAACTTTAGTAGAATTAATTAAATATATAAAATATAAAATATCACGATCATTTAGATTCTAACATTATTTTATAAATTTATTCAATTAATATTGTTTTTCATTTCATTATGTTTACCCATTTGCCAAATTGACGTGGAAAATGCTCCTTAAATAATTTAGATTGAATTGAAATTAAATCGAAAATAATTGAATATATTCTATAAACCGACAAAAAAAAACCATATTTTTACACAGAATTAAATTATATTCTGGTTATAATTTTAGTAAAATTAATTAATATATAAAATATAAAATATCACGATCATTTAGATTCTAACATTATTTTATAAATTTATTCAATTAATATTGTTTTTCATTTCATTATGTTTACCCATTTGCCAAATTGACGTAGAATGCTCCTTAAATAATTTAAATTGAATTAAAATTAAATTGAAAATAATTGAATATATTAAAAAAAACCATATTTTCACACAGAATTAAATTATATTCTGGTTATAACTTTAGTAGAATTAATTAAATATATAAAATATAAAATATAACGATCATTTAGATTCTAACATTATTTTATAAATTTATTCAATTAATATTGTTTTTCATTTCATTATGTTTACCCATTTGCCAAATTGACGTGGAATGCTCCTTAAATAATTTAGATTGAATTGAAATTAAATCGAAAATAATTGAATATATTCTATAAACCGACAAAAAAAAACCATATTTTTACACAGAATTAAATTATATTCTGGTTATAATTTTAGTAAAATTAATTAAATATATAAAATATAAAATATCACGATCATTTAGATTCTAACATTATTTTATAAATTTATTCAATTAATATTGTTTTTCATTTCATTATGTTTATCCATTTGCCAAATTGACGTGGAAAATGCTCCTTAAATAATTGAAATTGAATTAAAATTAAATTGAAAATAATTGAATATATTAAAAAAACCATATTTTCACACAGAATTAAATTATATTCTGGTTATAACTTTAGTAAAATTAATTAAGTCGGTCATTAATCGTTCAAAATAGAGAAAGATAGATAAATAGATGATTCAGCAAGGATCAACTTCTTCAAACCGTTAGCGCATAACGTGTGAGCTTACATTAGTAGAAATAGAACAGGAGGAAATAATAGAAGACGACTACTACGAGAATGACGATGTCGTCTTGCGACATTACGCAAAGTTGTCTGATTTATGCATGCACAAGAAAGAGTAAGAGAGAGACAGAGAGAGACAGAGAGAGAGAGAGAGAGACAGACAGACAGAATGAATGACTGAAACCAAAAGGGAAAGAGAATGAGAGAGAGAGAGATAGAAATATAGAATTGGTTTGAGTTGGGGGTGGAAGGGGAAGGGGAAGGGGTGGTTGCACGAAGGATTCCAAAGTAAGTTTAAACGTTTCTGTCTTGAACGAATAGTTGGCACATCGTCGAAGTTTCGTCGAACGTTATGGGGCCCCATCTCACCACCTCTCGTTCCCCCCGTTCCCTTTCAAGGGGGGGTACACAGAATACGTATAACACATTTACACATTTACTCGTTTACACGTTTACACGTTTACACGTTTACTGATTTACACACATAGGTTTGAGATACGTGCGCCTGTAAGTAACAGACGGTGCGTAGGATGCAAAACCTTTTCGAATCTAGGATTAATGGGAACCGAAACGCGTTTAAATCATCGTGACGATAGTACTATGTACCAGAACACAAGAATGAGAGAGAGAGAGAGAGGGAGAGAATGCAGAGTTACTCTCTAATGAGAATTTTATGCAACGACTCTTCGTAGAAGAACACGTGCTACCCTTGCTTGCACTGTTTCAAACGCGATATTAATTAATCGACTTTGCTTCCTAACTCAACAGCTATAGTTTTTCTACTCGCACGAATTACTACTACTGGGTGGTAAACGCAATTATTATTCGTAGCACCTTTTATAATTTGTTATGATATAAGCGTGCGCGAAAATAAATTTGTATGGAATGATTTGTTTCGTTTTAAAATGGGGAGTACATTAAATAATACATTTCATTTGTTTTTGTTTGTTTTTTGTTTAAGTATTGACCATCATCAGTGTCATTATTAATTAATAATAATTTATCAATATACTTTTGATAATAAATCATCATTTATATTTATTAAATAAAAATATTTTGTAATTATATATATATATAAATATTAATGTAATACAATAAATAGGTAATCGAATTTTATTTCGGTTTGGATTACACAACGTAACAATTATTTTCAAAAAACAAAAAAAAAAGAAAATAAATAAATTAATTAAAAATGTATTACACATACGAATACACACGCAGGAATATTCAGCACAGTGTCATCTCGTTATTAAATTAGTATTATATTAATTTATAGATACTCTCTTATCGTACCCGACTAACGCACACATAGTTAGTTTTATAATAATATAATACACACGAGGGGTGAATTCACGAAACCTTTGTGGTGTTGGAATTCCCTTTAGTTTGGATTACGCCAATTACATCGTGCAAAAGTCACATAGTCGAGTCCCGGAACGCATTTCCTACAAATAATCTCTGCTGAAGTATATTTATTACGTTTCGGAAGTCGGAATGTTGGAATAGTTCGAACAATGTTTGTTACCTTGTCGACATTTTCTCTTACTTTTCTACAGATTAGACTAATAACACGATTAACTCGTTCAGTTTTCCATCAAAATCGTGGTAAACAAAAATTAAAAATGGCTACCTGAATTAGAAAGGATAGGATTTTCGTTACCTTTTAAGTTTATACAAACTTATTATGTTTGATTAAATAAAAATAGTGTTTTATAATATTAAAATAATATTGTTCACTATGTTGGGATTGTATTTTCAAAATATAAACATTGTATCTTGGTGAACATTATTTTTTTATCTTGTATTTTTTGGGGTTAGTTTTTAGGTTAGTTTTTAGGTTAGTTTTTAAGAGTTATATTTAACATTTAGGTATATATTTGAAATACTAACTATAACTATCTATCTATAATATATAATACCAATGCATATTAGGTTTGTTTAAATTTACAAAGTTAAATTATATAGATAGTGTTTTATAAAATGATCGTAATTATTTTTAGAATATAATAATCGTATCGTGTTTAGTATAGATGTATACTAGTTATATTTGGATTATCAAATATAACTAGTATATGTGTATATTAAATAATATATATGTACGAGTAGAGCATAATAGAACTATTACGAAGTAATTAACATTTCTATGCATTTGACTATCGTAATATTGGAATACACAAAGCACGATTAGTTAGCCATTGGTAGCAAATGGTTTTGACGTATAATACTTGATAGGTTTGTGCGTACCTGGTTATTAGGTGAAATGTTTATAACATATCAACGATTATCGTTAGGTAATGACACTGATGCGCATTATTTGAGGGTTAATAATTCAAGCACAGGGTACATGGTAATACAGAAGCGCACGTAACACGTCATCCTCGTCCTCAGGTTGAAACGTTATCATGAAATTGATTTTGTGACGAACCCAACGATCCTTCTCTCCCCACTCTTCAACCCTTCTCGTTTCTATGTGGATGTAATAGAGTAAGGGGTTTGATAACTAATACCATAAGTAAACATCGACAGAGTTTCTGTTTTGCTCGAGTATACTTGAATTATATACTACTTGGTTACGAGGATGAACCATCCGTTCGAACTGTTCAATTACCTGGATCAACAATGTTTTCTTTTCCCCATAACCAAATCCATGAAATCCATAGATCGAACTGCTGTCTGATTAGGTTCCTATAGGATTCAACTTCATCTGAAGTATACTGGGTGTCTCGAAAATCACTTTACCAGCAAATGATAAAACCAACGTTTACGTTAAACTTATCGTAACGAAGAGAAACTAACCTTTGTTATGCAATTGAAAAATAAGTTTTGTTATTAGCGCATTTTTGACATTCCAAATGTGTCATTTGTTCGACTCGTATTATTTGAATGCACACAATCAAAACTTGCGTCAAATTCGTTCTATCCTTAATTAAATTATTGTTAAAATTTAATAGATGCCGGATATAACCGTCGCTGATAAAGTTAACGATACCGTTGTTCAATTTTTCTAATTACGAATAATACGAGTTTTAAAGTCACTTTTGAGTGAACAGGAAAAAAGAAAAGAACAAATGAAACAAAGTGTAAATATTTATCAAAACTACTGCAGTTTGCAAAACTTTTCTGCCGATTCGAGTCCCGAATAATTTTCGGGACACCTTTTATACGTTTCATTTTTTTTGCTTTTCTTTTCTTTTTCTTTTTTTCAAATGATCGAAATATTTTCTATCCGTGTGCGGGGTATATTTGAAACTATTACTCTTTTGCAATCGACGAGTAGTCTCGATCCACTGACCAGTTACCCATTCATAGTTAATTTCAATGTCTATCCTCGGGCATACAAGAGTTTTATTATTTTTTATTTCCTCCCCTCGTTTCATCCGTCAAATGAAGAGTGGGAGAAAGAGTAAAATGAGAGGGAAAGAGAGAGAGAGAATGAGATAGACAGATAGACAGGCGGGCGGGCAGACGAATAGAGAATTTTAGCGTGTAAATAAAAAAGAAGGTAAATATACATAGAAAAAAAAAAAAAATTAAAAAAAAAAAAACAGGAAAAAAAATGCAAGGACAACCCTAGCCGAAAAATAAAAGAGAGATAGAGAGAGGTGTACTGAAATGGATGTGAGTGAAAATATCGTCATTCGAACACGATGAAACACAAGAGGGTAGGACGATCAACGAGCAAATACATTGAAAAGTAGGAGGAATAGGAGGAAGAGGAATAAAGGGGAGGGGGAGGGGGGGTATATCAGAGGAGGCAAAAGCTTAACGATGAAACGAGACGCGAAAACAACGGGGCCAATATTGTTTCCTGCCCGCGGAATTTTAACGCACCGCGAAAGCACCGTTACCCCGTTGACAGGATTTTGCCAGCGGGTTGCACTCTTTGTAATGCAATGTAACGGTTAGTGTGTGTGTGTGTGTGTAAGTGTGTGTATGTGTATGTCCCAACTAGATTCTCTTTCCACAGTGAAAATGAGAGAGTGAGAGAGAGAGAGAGAGAAACGAAACCCTTTTGAGCGTTCCAACCACCCACACCCCCCCTAAACTGCCCACTCTTTATGTGTCGGATATTCGACGATGTGTAGTAGCCACTACCTATCCTCCCAACCCCCCCCCCTACCAAACCCTCCTTCTCACCCTTCAAGTCCCCCCCCTCTCCTCGGTTCCCCCCCTTTCTATCCTTCTATCCACCCACTATCCCTCATCCAAATCCACGTTCCAGAACCCCCACCCCCCTTCCCCGTCATCTCGGTCGTTCACTCTTACTCTCACTCTTTCACTCCACTCTATTCCAAAACCTTCCTCTCACCCCTTCGAGTCAGCTCTCTTCCCCGTACACCCCGAGCCACCCTTTTGGCTCGTCCGAAAACGAACGGACCGTAACGACGACGTATTTCCAATGAAAATTCGTGTTTGGTAAAAGGCAGCTGTGCTCCATTTAACGACTTTATAATCGTTCGTTGGCCACTTTTTTCTTCTGGTTTTTTTGTTTTATTTATTTATTTATTTATTTATCTTCTTCTTCTTCTTGTTTCCTTTCCTTTAGTTTCTTTCGTATTTCTTTCGTATTTCTTTCGTATTCTTTCTTTTTTCCTGTCGTTTAATTTCTTTCTTCTTCTTCTTTTTATTCTTCTTCTTATTTTTATTCTTATTCTTATGCTTTGGTTTTTTCTTTTTTATTTTTTATTTTTTTCTCAAGGAGAATTTCGCTTTTCATTTCTTTTTTTTTCTCGATCAAAAGTACGAAGTTATAATAAATCGAACGTTCGAATTTTCCTATGGGGTTTTTTTGGCGTACGTATTGTGATTTAAAATTGAAGGTTTTTAATTACTTTAATTTGATTTGATTTGATTTGATTTGATTTGATTTTATTGTTTTATTTATGTTCACAGTTCTTTCCCGTAATCGGTACACACCTTTCGGTTAATTTTATGGAATTAATTCGTTATTTGATTTACTTGAAAAAAAGAAAAAATAAAGAATAACAACAAACAATGTTCGTACAGATTTTGAGAAAAATTTATGAATTGTTTATTAAAATATATATATTATATTATATTAAATTATTTATATAGAAAATTATTATTTGTTCTGGATTTTTTGGATAATGAAAATAAGTTCGAGTTTTGATTTTTAGAAAAATTGATTGCATTATTTATTAATTATTCGTTATTGGATTTACTTGGAAAAAAAAAAATAAAAAATAAAAACAAACAACGTTCGTACAGATTTTGAGAAAAAATTTACGAATTGTTTATTAAAATATATATATTATATTATATTAAATTATTTATATAGAAAATTATTATTTGTTTTGGATTTTTTGGATAATGAAAATAAGTTCGAGTTTTGATTTTTAGAAATGTTGATTGCATTATTTATTAACAATACATATATATATATTATTTTTTCTTTTAGAAGGAAGAGAAGGGATTGGAAAAGGCATTGAAAAATTTTAACGTCGATTGGACGTGCGTTGAAAAATTTTCCTGGATTATTTTCTTTTTGTTTCTATTTTGTTTATTTTTTATTTGTCTCGTCGGTCATTGGTTTATAATAATCGTTCAATATCGGGTTCATTGTTTTCAGCCAAAATTGTTCAATTGTTCAATTGTTCAATTGTTCAATTGTTCGGTTAACCCTTTTTAAAGCTGATCGTAAGTTTTTATCTTTTTTTTCTTTTTTTCGAATATCTATATTTTTTTCATTTTCTTTCTATTTGTTTTATTTTCTAAATCTGTACATCGATAGTATATGCGTCGAGATGATTTTTATGGATCATGCTGGAAAGGTTTATTCCATTTTTTTGATTTTTTTTTTTTTCGTATTCTCTTTTACAGTTTGTTAAACCAATTCGTAATCGTTTCGATCGCAGTTTATTGATTAGTCAGTTTGTAACAAATTTTTCTTCGATAGATGTGTCTTACAGAAAAATTCATTATTTTTTCCAATTGGTAAAATTTGATTCGTGTAATAAAAAAAAAATATAAATGACAATCATTAAAGTAAAAATTATTTCACGGCTCGTATTGTTGAAATCAAAAATCGTTTAATTTTTTTAATGACGAGTACGAAACGAAGATTACTTTTGTAAAGAAAAAAAAGAAGAAAAAAAAGAAAATAAAAGTCATCCCTTTCCCACCAACCCCCTTGTGCAGTTCACCTTACCACGAAAAATAAAAAAAAAACAAAAAACAAGTCGTTAAGATAAAAAAAAGAAGAAAAAGAAAAGAAAAAATTAGTTAAAAATCATGAAAATCGTTAAAGGGACTCCTTGTAATTAGTCGAAACCTTCGAAATTTGTTTTTTACTTTCTTCTCTTTCCTCTTCTACTTTTAAAACTGTTTCCTTTTTTATTATTATTTTTCTATTTTTTCCTTTGCTTGTTTTTTAATCGATTTTTTTTTTTTTCTAAAAAAGAGAACGAATTTCTCTCCAACGATGTAACAAGCTTCTACGTCAGCGGGGATATTACACGACTCCTAAGTTGTAACTCATCCTGACTTTTTATCCATTTATTTTTTTTTTTTTTTTTTTTTATTCCCTTCTCTCTCTCTCTCGTTCTATCTTTTTTATATTCGACGTTACGAATATATTGTATAGTCTCCTATTAATTCCAGAATTTATATCCCGTCCGGATCGTAAAAATCACGGTAGGGAAAAAAAAAGAGAAGAAAAAAGAATGGAAGGAAAGAAAAAAAGAAAAAGAAAAAAGAAAAGATGAAAGATAAAAAGGGTCAAATCGTTGTGAAAGATCGTTGTACCCGAGTTGGTGAGAACGAGACTTGGGAAGGGTTGGTGAAGGGAGAAGGAGGGCAGGGGTGGGGGTGGCTCGTGGCTGAGGGTCAGGTTGAGGTGCGAGGCTAATGGTGGTGGTGGTGGTGGGGGGGGTTTAAAGGTGGGAGACGAGTCGAAGAAGGGTTGGGGGAGAAAAAAGAAAGATAGTAAAAAAAGGAAAGGAATGGGGTGGGGGTTGGGGGGTGGGGGAGGAATAGTATAGTCGAGGTTAAGATAACAAAGAAGAATGGCTAACTCAACGGTAGAAAAGTCATGATAGGAGATTTGCCCCGGATCGACGGAATATATATCGTCTTGCGAGAGAATAGGTGGGAACGAATCATGGTTGAGAACAGTGAGATAGTGTAAGGGTACTCCTTTAAAACCCCCGTGGTCAGCTTTATTCGGAAGGATGCTAGGAAAATGGGTAAAAAGAGAACAGACAACCTTCCGGTGGCAACCTACCAAACCCCATTGCCAAACTTATTATTCTCCGAGTTATTTTCTATCCAAAGTATTACAAAAATGATTGTTGCGTTTAGGGAATAGGTATTACTGTAAATTGTTATTAATTTTCTTGACGGTGTTTTCGTGCGTGTATTTGTGTTCATTTTTAGAGGTTAGGTATTACTGACAATTGTTCACAGTTTGTGAATCGTTTGTGTCTGTCTGTTTGTATGAAGCTTTTCATTTTTTATTGTAATTTTCCACCCCTACCCCACTCTGTCACTGTTAAAATGATTGTTGCGTTTAGGGAATAGGTATTACTGTAAATTGTTAATCATTTTCTTGACGGTGTTTTCGTGCGTGTATTTGTGTTCATTTTTAGAGGTTAGGTATTACTGACAATTGTTCACAGTTTTGTGAACCGTGTGTGTGTCTGTTTGTATGAAGCTTTTCATTTTTATTGTAATCTTCCACCCCTACCCCACTCTGTCACTGTTAAAATGATTGTTGCGTTTAGGGAATAGGTATTACTGTAAATTGTTAATAATTTTCTTGACGGTGTTTTCGTGCGTGTATTTGTGTTCATTTTTAGAGGTTAGGTATTACTGACAATTGTTCACAGTTTTGTGAACCGTGTGTGTGTCTGTTTGTATGAAGCTTTTTATTTTTTATTGTAATCTTCCACCCCCACCACTCTGTTACTGTTATTTTCTTCATCTAATCATCTTTAGGATTCCTGTAACATTATTTTAATATGAATGTATTAGAAAATTGTTTGGAAAGTTTTGTTACGTTGATGATTAGATAATTGTTTGGAAATTGGTTGACTATTAGTTTTAGGATTAGGTTTGTTAATTATTCATAGAATTGTATGAGAAATTTTTATTGTTTTCCAATTTATTTAGGAAAGAAAGAAAAAATACTGCACTCTGATTAATTTTGACCAATTATTAATTATTTACTTATATTACTTATTATTAATTATTAATTATAACCTGTTAATTTTCTTATTAGACCAATGATGCTGTAGATTTTTTATGAACCTAACAATCAGATTTATAAAATTGTATCTTGCAGTATAATCTTTCATTTCCTTTTGAATATTTCTTACCGCAATTTGTCTAAAGTATTTTAACTTATAAAAACAACGTGAAAATCGAAAAGTTCTGTTCACTATCATATACATATACATATACATATATATATATATATATATATATATATATATATCTCTTTCTCTATCAATATTCCCATTTGCATTTGGATATTTTCCTAAATCATACATACCGTGTGTGAAATACTCAATCGTCCGTTGTTTCCTTTAGAGATTCCTATTTTCCTGGAGCACACTACTAGTCCGTTGACTTATTTATGCGTTAACTTCGTGGCTACGGTAAAATACTACGGTAGAATTGTAGAACTGTATAACGGTATCGTTTCTACAAAACAGTATCCTTTTCGTCTTCAATATTTCGTTCAGTTTTCCTGACAAAAGAAAATAGCACATATTGTATAAGTATACTCCAACACAAATACATAAAAGCACACACACACACAGAAATAGAATAGACAAAAATCTTTCTTTGTTTATCGAACTTTCTCTTCCCCCAAACGTTTCTCTACTATCTACGGTCAAGCAAATCGAAAAATATTGTTCCACTTTCAAATGTACAATTTTGCAATTCCAAATAATGCATTGATTTTCATCTGACCCTTTTTCAGCATTCCACGAGATCTACTAGTTTACCCATCACCCCCACCACAACCCCCCCCCTTCTATTCACTTTCATATTTTACTTTTTTTATTATCATCTGGAACACTTTTCCTAAATATTTCTATACTTGAAGCATCCAACACTCTAACGTTCTAGCATTTATATTTCAAAAGATGAAAATTATTTTCCTTTTTTTTTTATATTATTATTATCGTTATTATTCCTTCATTCTTTTTTCGTTTTTTTGTATTTTTTTGTTTTTATTGTTTCTACTTAATTTTACTTTATTTTACGTTTCGCGCACTTCCTCCATGCTTTTTCTTTCCTCCTGTTTTCTTTTTTTTCTTTCTTTTACGTCCTAAGAGAACGTGCGTTAATTATCCTCCCTGATGAAAAAAACATTACGCCAGAGGTACGACTTGCAAACGTCGAGAAGCTTACGTACTCGCGAAAGCTTTACTTCGTTTTACTGCTTCGTTGCAGATATCTGGATTTCGAAAATGTAAACGATCAGAACTAACCCAACTAGTTTCACATCACCCCCTCCACCCTCCTCCATGTAACCCTTATTAAATATTAATGAAGTTCACCTACGTAAGCAGTTAAATATCAAAACAAGATTATTCTTTGGATTAAGGATATTCATATTATCATTAATACTTCTACTAATACTTCACTTAATATACTTCTTATTTCATACTTTGGATTAAGAAAGCTTTTCTTTAAGATATAAGATTTCCATTTGAAATTAATCATATTTTTTAATTCTTAATTCTTAAATAATATTTTCATTCTATAAAAAATTGTATTTAACCATCTAACATTAATTAAACTTGTACATAAGAATACACATAAAACTTGTCCCTAAATTTCAGTATTGGGGTCTCATTATTTGCACAATGAACGATGAATTGACTTCTACAACTGTGTAGAATTTTAAATAATAGATTGCCTATCAATTTGGTTCTCATTTAGTGATACAAACACGATGAACATTTTTTATATTTAATGATATAATCAAAATCAATTGATTGGTATAAAGAAAGTGAGGTTATGTATGATCTTTTAAATGAAATAAAATATAGCAAATAAAGATGATGATGATGATGATGATATTAGGGTATATATTACTATCGAGACTTAACGTTCTCATTTTGGTTCTCATTTAGTGATACAAACACGATGAACATTTTTTTTATTTAATGATATAATCAAAATCAATTGATTGTTATAAAGAAAGTGAGGTTATGTATGATCTTTTAAATGAAATAAAATATAGCAAATAAAGATGATGATGATGATGATGATGATATTAGGGTATATATTACTATCGAGACTTAACGTTCTCATTTTGGTTCTCATTTAGTGATACAAATACGGTGATATTTTTTTATTTAATGATATAATCAAAATCAATTGATTGGTATAAAGAAAGTGAGGTTATGTATGATCTTTTAAATGAAATAAAATATAGCAAATGAAGATGATGATGATGATGATGATGATATTAGGGTATATTACTATCGAGACTTAACGTTCTCATTTTGGTTCTCATTTAGTGATACAAACACGATGAATATTTTTTATTTAATGATATAATCAAAATCAATTGATTGGTATAAAGAAAGTGAGGTTATGTATGATCTTTTAAATGAAATAAAATATAGCAAATAAAGATGATGATGATGATAATGATGATGATGATATTAGGGTATATATTACTATCGAGACTTAACGTTCTCACTCAATTTCAGATTCCGCGAAGTTCATCGTAATCTTTCGAGACTGTGGAACGCGGAAGTACCTACTTACGAACTGGGGAGGACAAATCACCGGAGGTACGTTAAATAACCGATAAAGTTGGCTCACCGAGTAGCAGCAATAACTCAGCAGAGTGTATCAGCGTAACAGGAAGTTCCGGAAGGATGGTAAGGATACTATTTGCTAGACTACTACTATACTTCTTCTTCTTCTTCTTTTTCTTTTTCTTTTTTTTCTTTTTCTTCTTCTTTTACTTATTTCTTTTCCAGACTACTGTTCACCTGCCCATATTTAATACATTGGGTTGCATGAAAAATTCTTCTACCTATTACGAAAAGTTTGTCTGAAAATCTGCGCGAACTTTGTTCAAACTGAAAAGTTCTTGCCGATTTAGGGGACAATAATTATTTTTAATAATTATTATTTAACTTACGTGTTAATTTAACACATTTGCGTACTAGAAACATTTCATTCAGCTGTAAAAATAAACAGTTTAATTAATCAGTTTGTCATTACTCTGAATAATTACAAAAATTTGAGGTTATGTAACGTTAAATAAAATAAGAATGGATTCTAAAACTTGAATGCTATAGCATTCGTATCTCCGCGAATGTGTTAATTAATATTTATAATTACAACTTGTATTTATAAATATAACGTAAGCTTTTTCTAAGTAACTTAATATATAAAAAAATATATCTAAACTTCGAGTAATGGTAAATCCTGTAGAAATATTTGAATATTGAATTAATTTATTTCTATAGGGGGTAAGAAAATAAAATAAAAAACAAAAGAAAGGGGGATATTAAAGTAGAACGAAGAAGCACCATAAACCTATCGTTATTTTCATATAAGCCAGACACGATGAGCTTGTATGGAACACTATTGGATCGATGAATAAGAATCAGCGGTTCGCGCACGTGCTACTGCAAAGAGAAAAAGAGAGATAGATGCAGACACGCATATGGAATATGAGAATCTATAAGGTGTACGTATAATATAAGTATTATACTTTCATGTATGCATAAAAATCGGGCTTGATCCCCATTGTTCTTAGATCATTTTTTTTGTAGCTTTTTAAATTAATATTGTATTAAAACAAATTTATTTGCATGCTTATTATATTTTTAATCCGTAAAATTTTAACTTAGAAAACAATAATCGTTAATCCAGCCTGCATATACATTAATGTTTAAAATATTATTAATATTTTTAGACAATTTTTCAGACACAATTTTTATTTTTTAATACGTCACATTATAAAAGAATTATTCAGGAAGCTTTTGAGCTGTAGAATAATTTTAAAAAAACCTTAAAAAATGAATAAAGGAAAGTAGACAAATTGTACACGGATAAATTGTTATAAAATAATATAAAAAAATACGTTGAATATTTTTTGTATGCTATTATATTCAATGAAAAAAAAAAACAAAGATAGCGTTAAATAGATGCATACGTAAGAGTAAAAGTAGAGATCGATAGTATACCCCCTCCCCCTTCTTAACAGTACTGAACCCCCCTCCCCCATCCCCATTTGTAGCTTCAGTATATTCCAAAGAAAGAAAAACTTTAGTATCGGAAGGTTTTACGATAAATAATACCGGATAAGGACGATCGTGAAAACTATTTCGCATTACATTTTCATTGGTTCTTAGTATAATAATACATGCTTACCTTTTTATTATACACACAATTTTATCTGCGAGTAATTCGTGATATATTCGAAGTTAGACTAGTGAAAAGGAATTGGAAGAATTCTTGGAACGTAATAGCATGAGTATGAGATTTAATATGAGAAATATATTATACATATATCCGTAAGATTGAAATACATAGAAACAGTGAAAGAAACAGAAAGATAAAATAGTGAAAAGAAAATGGGGAAATAGATAATGGAATAGTATTAATTTGATAACCTGTGTTATATACGATTCCATTTCATAGATCGAATATTTTATTACTTCTTCTTCTTCTTTTTTTCTCTGTCTCTTTCTAAATAAAAATTATCGTATTATTATTAAACAAATGAAAATTATATATATAAAAGGAATGATTATTAATAATACACATTTAAATATATCAGTCAAATCTATGCAAATATTTTAACTCAAATCAAAATTTGTAATACATGAATATTATATTGTATTTATTTATTTAAATAAATCATGATTGTAATCATTGATGAATATATCAAACGGATTATAATATTAAACATTTTTTATAAAGTATTTTATATATGCATATTAATTATACTATCGCAAAATTCTGATAGAATTTATTTAATAAATAAATAAATAACAATATAACGCATTATAATATTATTTATAATTATCACTTACATATATATATTTTTATTTCTGATTCGTTAACGTTATCTATAATAACGAGTGAAACTTTGCGTATATCCATTTTTTATGGGACACACTGTATATAAGTGAAAATAGCTTTTTATCGTATCATTGAAAAGTACTTAAGCAAATAAGAAAGGAAATCTTTGTGAGAGATGGCTTTCGATACTGCTTTGAAAAACGTCATGAGTTTCTTTAAACCCCCCCCCTATTTCCACCCCCCCAACTATTCTATGCTTCCATCCCTTGTGCACCTCCACCCCAACCTTCTTCCCAACCCCGTTTTCATCTTCTATCTTCGCTTCTTCTTTACTTCGTCACGTGCTTCTTTTTTTTTTTTATATATGTATATATATATATATATATATTTTTATATTATTATTATTATTATTATTTCTTTTTTGCTTCCTCTTTTGAACTCGTAGCTCGTTAGACGTCGCAAGTTGCTTTACAAACGGTCGTCTTCTAAAGATGGTAAATTTATTTCCTGTCAAAGAGATCTATGTATGAACCCCTATACGTGTGTTTATACGTACAATTGTGTATGTGTATGTGTGTGCGTGTGTGTGCGTGTAAGGAAGGAATAAGTATATTATATAAGTACTTTTATTCGTTCAATAATTTGATGGAATTGAATCGATCTTATTTTTCTTCTCTTTTCTTGTTTTCCATAAAGCTTTGATCTTTTTAAAATTAAGTTTATTTTTTTATAGGTTATGTTGAACGGCCACGGTGTTTATTTGTTATCATTAAGAAATATTTAACCATTGTAACATCATCGTATACCAATTTGCGTTTTAATTTAATTCTAGTTTTCCTTTTTTCTTTTTTTTTCTACGTCCGTGTAATATTGAAAATAAAAAACAAAAAATAAAAACAAAACAAAAAAATAAAAGGAAAATATTTGTATAAATCGGTAGGAACATTTTAGGAAACCGAATACACGTTAAAGTATCCAGCGAAACGAAATCCGAGATCGTATGGTATTTCCCTATCGAAAAATATATTTCGTAACCTCTGTTAACGTTCATCATGACAAGGCTATTCGGTTTTTTACACGGTTTGCGAGAGAACTCGTTCGGGCTCGTATTTTTGACTTCTCTCTCTCTTTCTCTTTTTTTATTTTTTTATTTTTTTTATTTTTTGTCGAAAGGGATAAAAAAATATTGCATTTTTCATTCCATCAGCCGTCAGAAATTTCATTCCGTGGGTAACCATAGGTAACGATTTGTATGTGTATAATAAATATATACGAGCACGAACACGTATGGAAAGTAAAATGATAGTCACTACTGGACACGTGATATTACAGATCATAGTAAATGGAATAAGGGAGAAGTTGTTGTTAAATCTTGACAGACACTGAAACACCAAAATACAGGAACAGCTTAAGGTGTCCAGTTTTGATGTTATGGGGGATGGGATTGGACACAGGTGGTGTGGAGTTGATATTCTATAGACTAACCAAAGCTCAGAAGTCTTCTTTTAAAGGTCACCATGAACATTTGTTCTTCCCATTGTCCAATAGGAAGGAGCTAAAGAAAATCTAAAGAAATTGTTTGAGTTGGTTTCTCGGTGAGCGATGGAACCAAGCCAAGTCAGAACACCAACCGAGAAAAGGGAATGAGAGAAAGAGAGAGAGAGAGAGAGAGTTATGGGTTTTGCCGCATGAGACGACAGGATTCAGGGGATCACTTACCTCACGATTTCTAAAGGATTTTACCAAGGAGGAGACGGGACAATAGGGCTTCACGTGGGACTAGAATCTCATTCTTGAACGTATCCTAACCTCAAAACTATACGTCTCATAAGGAAAACTCCCAATGATTTGATAATACATCTACAACCTAATGTTTTCGTTCTATTTGAATTTGATTTATTATTAAAATTTGTTCACACACATACGCACACAAAAGTTTATGCAATTTTATAAAAATCATTTCAATTAAAATGGCGTAGCGTAATAATATCGTGTGTCGTATTTTTCGTTTGTAGAGTCGTTTTCTTTTTTTTCTTTTTTAGACTACTTGACATCGAAATTATTTTGTCGATTTGGTTTGTTTTTTTTTTTGTTTATTTTTCTATGTCGAGGTGTTTCTTTCCTTCTTTTTTTTTTTCTTCTTCTTTCGGTATAACCGGATGCATACGCAATCGCGCGCACGGGCGCAACGTTCAGTTATTTATCACATGACCATGCAACACATCCTCCGTTGCCGAAGATAAAAGCCGGACACTGGAATGAGTTGGATAGGGGTCGTTCGTCGAACGTAGATATCGTTTGAAACTTCCGTTTACGAACCGACAAACTATCTCTCACTCATCCCTTTTACCACCACCCCTTGAGATCTTTCGATAAGATTACCGGATGCCACGCGTTTCTAACAAACTTCGACCATAAAACCACGTATGCGTGTCGTCACTTTCCAGTATTACTCCATATCACTCTATACTTCAATTCTATTAAATCTTATCCAAATGATATTTGACTTTTTTGATTTTCAATTTAATCAAATGACCATAAAATTTATGAACAAAACTCGTAGTTGGGTGATCAATGATAAAATTGTTGTACACGTTAGTGTATATTCAATATCAAATATCAAATTTTTTTATAAAAAAATCATGAACGAACGAATTATTATATTCATGAATTAATATTAACCCTTTGCACTCGAACCAGCAACTCGAGACAAATTATGTAGACATTTTACAGGTACTTTAAAAACATTTATAAACAAACAAGCTTATAGAAATAATAAAATATCATCAGTTTATTCATTTATATGTCGAAAAAAATAAACTTTGATAAATACTACACTCTGTAATTAGTTTTGGTTGAGCTGACACTTGAATTTGGCCGGGCGCCGTATCAGCGCCGCTCGAGTGCAAAGGGTTAATCTTATATTTTTAAAAGAAACATTAGATTTAAACAAACAAATTAGTATCGAAATGATAACGTGAATACGAAAGTTGTAAATTGTAAATTAATGAACGAACGAATAATTTCATTAATGAATTAATATTGATCGTACATTTAAAATAAAGGTTAGATTTACAAAATGAAAGAAAAAGACAAAAGAAAGAGGTTAGGTATCGAAATGATAACGTGAAAATAAAAACTGTAAATTGTAAATTAATGAACGAACGAATAATTTAATGAATTAATATTGATCGTATATTTAAAATAAAGGTTAGATTTACAAAATGAAAGAAAAAGACAAAAGAAAGAGGTTAGGTATCAAAATGATAACCTGAAAACAAAAATTGTAAATTGTAAATTAATGAACGAACGAATAATTTAATGAATTAATATTGATCGTATATTTAAAATAAAGGTTAGATTTATAAAATGAAAGAAAAAGACAAAAGAAAGAGGTTAGGTATCGGAATGATAACGTGAAAACAAAAATTGTAAATTGTAAATTAATGAACGAACGAATAATTTCATGAATAAATATTGATCGTATATTTAAAATAAAGGTTAGATTTACAAAATGAAAGAAAAAGACAAAAGAAAGAGGTTAGGTATCGAAAGGGTAACGTGAAATGCTTACGTCACGTACCACGTGACATAAGCCGAGGGGAATCGGTAGAATTCAAGGCGGACGCGAAATAAGTAACCTCCGACCGTCTTACTTTGATCGTCTTTGGAGGAGAGCAGTGGGACGTAAAAAAAGTTTCTATGACTTCTCGCAAGTATCAAGCGGCGAGGGAACACCAACCAACCAACCAACCAACCAACCAACCAACCAACCAACCAACGTACCAACCAACCAACATACCTATATAAAAGTAGTATAGTAGTATAGTTCAGTGAAAAGTATTGTCGTTCGGCAATTGTGCACTCTATCCACGTCTTTCGGTTCGTTCTTATTGTCGCACACGAACTTGCGAACCACCAGCTTCCTTTTCTCGTCACCACCCTAGCAAGCTAGCTAGCTAGCTAGCTAAAGGAACCATCGGTGTACACTCGTCCACAGTCACATATCCAATAACGTAACACGCTCGCGACTCAGAAATCGAATTCCTCGAATATAGGAAGAAAGAAAGGAGAATGAGAAATAGAAGATCGGTTCCACTGGTTATATTGAAATACCAATTTGTACAACTCTACGTTACATTATTTCCTTTCTATGTGACTCCTAATAGACATAAGGGGTTGTTGTCTTTTAAATGAAAAAAAAAGAAATATCCAATCAGTTTGTTTCTTTAACGTATAACAATCTATGGTTCAATCATGGTTGTTACTAAAACGATTATATGTGTAATATTATTTTATTGTTTATATGATATGCAGTTATTCTGGTTTCAATGTTTTACTACTCTAGGTTTAAAGTTTAGAATTCTTAGGGATTTTAGATATTTCACTAGATAGATTTTTTTTACTAGATATTAAGGTATTTAATGAAATGGAATAATTTGTTAGGAAGAATAAACAATTAATGCATTTGGTGTATATTTATCTATCAAATTAACTTACCAGTAATGTTTAACATTTTTTTCTTTATTAAGGAACGAATAAATTTTGTCTTCGAAGTATTCTTTTTCAAACAAGACAATAACCGTTGTTTTTAATTTTTAACGACAACCATTACAAACGTTTGCCTATTAAAAATATCGAATGTTTTTAATTGAACATTTTTCCTTCCACGTTTCTTATTAAAGTTGTCAAACTTGTCTCATTAAGAAACTTCATCGGAGTCATAATTTTCAAATTAGGCGTGTTTTAACTGTAAAAGAGAATAAACAAGAACACAAATAAACAACAACAAGAAAAATAGTTGAAATTTTTGAAAACAACGGATAGATCATTTAAACATTGATTTTGTTTATCAGATTTATATTTATAAACTCAAACAAAATGATATTAAACATTTCAGTCAGTAAGTGTAATTTTTTTGTTTTCAAATTAGGTGTATTTTAACTGTACAAGAGAATAAACAACAACAAAAATTGTTGAAATCTTAGAAAACAACGGATAGATCATTTAAACATTGATTTTGTTTATCAGATTTATATTTATAAACTCAAACAAAATGATATTAAACATTTCAGTCTCAGTAAGTGTAATTATTTTTGTTTGATCTTCGTTCGTAGCAAATTAGTTTAAGAAAATGATTTTGGTACTGGTTTTTGAGTCGAGTTTGATTTTTGTTTTTCGTAGAAACAACGTGCGAGAAAAACATCCGATAACGAAGTTACATTTATTACTAGGAAATAGTACATAATCTACTTATTTTGTTCCCGATCGATGCTGATGTCCTAAGTAAAGCTTCGTTCGTTCATTCGTTCGTTCGTTCGTTCGTTCGTTCGTTTCGATGTTCACTGGTATCGACTTTTCCGTTTGATTCGGTTGTAAATAGTAGAAAGGGAAATTTAGTTAATATCAAGAAAAAATCTATTTCATAAATAAATTATCTAACGGTGATACGAGATCTCGTTTGATATTTAATTAAAGATAATAGATTTTTTTATTGATAAGAAAAGAAAAGAAAAAGAAAAAAAAAATCGATCACTGAAATAAACGAAATCGATGATAAACGACCGTTTATGATGAAAAGTAGGACGGTGTTTAACTATACGGTACTTTTCTCAGAATTTTGTTGAGCTTCTAGCGTGTACTATTTTATATGTGATCGATATTACGTGGAATATGTTATCTACGTTTAGTGCTTCACCATTTTTCGTTTTGCTTCAAAGAAACTATACGTTTTTATTCCGTACAGAAATGATATAACATTTTAAATGCAAATGTTACGTAGCAAATTAGTATCACGCGAGAATTATATTATTATTATTATTATTATTTATTTTTTTGAACGAACTGTATACGCGAATGTAAACATTTCAAAATGAAATAATTACAGTTGGCCGATGAGTTCGTACAGTTTTCCATTCCTTTTTGTTTCTAAATGAAAAAAAAAATAAACAAAACTCTGAGAAAAATTAATGATAATTCATTGTACATGTTTTTTCCTCTCGAAGCCAAATTTTTAGGTTAGTCAGTAAGTTTACGTTTTGTATAATAATCCTTTACGTGTTCATTAAATATATTTAAATAATAATTTAATATAATTAAGAGAGACTTGAATTTAAATAAAATTCATTAATTTTTATATTTAAAATCTCCTAATGTCGTACATATACGTATTGTGTTTCTCCATTTAAATCAGCACACCTAATTTACAGTCAAAATAGTTTCAGACAAAAATTAATATTTTTTAATAAAATCACGTAATAATTTTCAGCTCACTTTTTATCTAAAAATATTCCCCATAGTATAATAAAATATTCTTATAATATATTATCATTGTGTTTCTTTTTTGTTTCAATTTAAATAAAGCATACCGTAATTCAGAACGTAAAAAAAAAAAAAAGAAAAATACGAATAGGTTAAAAAATTTGTCTATAGAAATAAAATTTCTTGGTAATATTTTGGTTGAATCTAGTAACTCAAAATATTCCATATATGGTATAGAAAAATATTCTATAGAATTGACTATGTAATAGTAGTTTCGTAAATATGTATTTGTGTTCTCCCATTTAAATCGGCACGCTCGAACCAGTAAGGTAGATTTTACGATCAGGTTTGGGGTTCCAGGTTCCTTCCTGTCCCTTCAGCATCCTCCTATATCATAGCCATTCGTTCATTCCTAGTGTTACAGTTTATGGTATCGTCTTTACGATGCTTCCACCTGGGTTACCTATCCCGCCACCTTCCAACTTCCATCGGGTATTAAATCAACGTTTCTCTGATATTACATACAGGTATTTCTACGAAGAAACTGTCGTGTGCGTTTGACCTGAAGGGGTGAACCCAAACCAAAGTCTCCCAAAACTGGGTCGAAAACTTCTTAGAGTTATAGTCTCGTAGTTTTACAATCTCCGATAACTAAACTTCGAAATACATATACATATATATATTCCATAATATGAAAAAGAAAAATCTGTTAGAAAATCGTTCGACAACTTTTGACTCACCCTATATATACCCATGCGTATTAGAATTTCATCAAACGTATTGAAATATTTCTTTAATGTGTATTTCTACGTGTGAGACCTTGAACTCCCCTAAACACCCCCACACCCCCATATTCTCGCACAAATTTTTATTACAATTTTCAACTGGATCAACAATTTCAACGATTAAATTAATTATGCCAAGCTTACGTTAAAATTTGTTTATTTCATTTTACCGACGATTCGATTCTTGATTTAATTTAAATAAATTTTGAATATTTCTACGTCACGGTAGAACACTACAAAGATTCGTTATTCGGTTTGGTTGTACAATGTACATATATACACAGTTCCATGATATTACATTTCTTTTGTTTACCAGACAAACGAGCTTGCGTAGCAAGCTCTAACATAGTTTCAACCAATCATATAAATATACAATATATACGCATGCATTTATACATAAATCTAGAGATATGTATACACAGAGTGTCCCAAAAAGAGCTTCTTTTATTAATCCTAAAAATATTCAACAAAAATATTTCTACATATATTTGCATTCGAAGTATCGAAAAATTAATAATCCTATAATTTGTTAAACCTTTTCGTTACCAACGACCCATATAGGAGTCTCAAGAATTTCCTCAGGTTTACCTAAATATTGATTTTTTTCTTCTCGCATATTTTTTTTTTGGCAATGCAACTTTCGAGACATACCGTTTTAGGATTTATTGAACGTGTAAAAAAAGAAACAGAGAATACCAAAAAAATGCTTGGGGTTTGGCGATGGTTCTCTTGAATCCAGGATAGTTCGTTGTGGTCGAAATAGAAAGAGAAAGAGAGAGAGAGAGATAGTAACTACCAGTAAAGGCATTCCACGGTCAGAAGGTTAGGGTAACTGTGTGTGACTGTGGGTCAAATGCCAGACTGTGAAGAGCAAACTGGATATTACACTGCGTTCGTTTAATTTACCACAAACGTTATTCCCTCTTTATATATGTATGCACCTTTAAACCTTACCCTTTCCTTTGCCACCCCCCCCCACTCCCTAGAATTTACCCTACTACCCCTCCTACTTCTCTCTTTCTCTTCTGTTCGTTCAATTTCACTATGGTTTATGCATATATATATATTCCTGTCCTTCCTACTGTTACTCAAAAGAATTCACCGAAAAATTCTTTTATTCTGCCTTCCCCCCCTCCCCCTACTCCTCCGCCATTTTTCTTTTCTCATACATATTCTTCGCTTTCTTTCTTTTTTTTTCTTCTCTTCTCTGTGCATCTTCTTTACGCGTTTTACGTTCCTCTTTTAAAGTCTTTGCTCGTGTTCACTTCGTTCTCTTAAAACTCACCATCAAATCTTTAACACGGTAGGATTATGACTTCACGTCGGGTTAACCTTCATTGTGATTCGCCATCTTTCTTTTCGTGGAAGAACTTTTTCCCTCTTTTTATTTTTTGGGTTTTTTTGTTCTTTTTTTTTTACAAAAAATAGTTACTCTCGAAGTTCGTCGCGTATTTTTCCCGCGAGGTGGAAAATTTTTACCTTGAGTTTGTCAATGATTTTATTTTAAATCGATTACTTTGTCCCTTTTCTTCTTTTTTTTGCGAAACTTTTTCCACTTCGTTTCACTAAAGTTTAATCAAAAGTCAAACAAAATAGTCTTTAATGGGTAGTAATTTATTTTTAGTATCGAATTAATACTTTTTAGGTTAACATTTTTAAATTTACAAAACCAAAAAAGGAAAGAAAAAAATCCAAGCTTGAATAGTCTCTCACCTCTGCCGAATGAATAATAATTGATTTAAAACATAACCTACAAACTTCTGGTACTGCCCAATAAACTTTTATTTTTAGACACCTATTAGCCTAATTTTCGTTCAAATTATAAAACAACAAGTGTATAACTTTTAAAACTATAAACGCCGAATAGTCCATGGGGTGGGTAGGGGTGGGGAGAGACAGAAAAAAAAAAGTAGAAAAATCATTTCTAAAATTACCCACCGCTAAACTTTCGCCTAACCTAACTTAAAAAAAACTTTTCTTTCACCCAGTGTGCAGGTAGGTAGGTTACTAAATATAAAACTTAATCGAGTGCACGCGAACTCGACGAAATTTTCAAACGTATTTGTTTTATCCAAAAATGAAAAAAAAAAAAAAAGAAAAAAAAAAACAATGCCTCCTACGAACAAATCATAAAATCATCATCGTTCGTAACACCAATTACAAAACATTCCCATATTACGACGAATTCAATAGAAAAAACAAAAGAATGGGACAATTTTTCTGAACGACCCGATACATGCATGGCGTGCGTCATTTTGTTCGGCCGATGAGAGTGCAGGGATGGGAGGGGGGAGTGGGTAAAGAATCGAAATTTATTGGAATATTCCATGTTTTATTGTTACTCAAAGTTAAATGAAAAAAACAAGAAAAAAAAGAAGAGAAAATAAAGGTTTTCCCCTATCGTGCTTTCTTCCCATGTACTTTGTGACACACGGAGGACTATTTCCCCGTTCGTCCCCTCCCAACCCCCGTCCTCTTTTCTTCCTTTCTCCCCTGTTAGTTCTGTTTCCTGGTACGTACGATCGATCGATCGTACCAGGAAGCAGAAGGCACTTTACGTTGACTACGACGCGACAAATTATTCAACGCTCGGCGATGTCTCCACGCTAACGATGAATACAGCTTGCTGATACTCGTGTGATTTCATTGGAAAGAGAGAAAGAGAGAGGGAGAGAGAGCGAGAGGAGTGGTGGGAGGAGGAGGAAGGGGATAGGTAAAGAGGGTTTTTAGGGTAAGGTAGGAGGAACAATCAGATGAATCTTCGATGAGAATTTCTCTTTGGGTTGATTGTTTGCTTGCTGATTTTATAAGAACCCCCTAGGAAAGTTTTAGGTTCTTACAATTAGCATGAGATTTTACCTACCATCCTCCTACAATTGAATTATGTATTTCATTTTTGAATGATTCATGGAAAAAAGAAAGGTTTTTTGCCTCTTTTTTTTTAGTATCTTTCCTTTCGTAATTATATATCTCGTATCTCGGTTTTTAGGATTAGTTCAGTGTAATTTGATTTGTTGGATATTGTTGTATTGTGAGTTAGATATACAGTTATTGTTCGCGGTACTATTCCCTGTTATTTTTGGATAAAAATGTTGAATCGTTTTTTTTTTCAATCAAATTGTCGACGATTTAGTTTTCAAAATTTATTTGTATTTTAATTTTTTGGGGATTTTTTCAAGTAAATTATGATTCTTTAGTGAGAAATCATTATTATTATTAATCAAGACATTAATTTTATACATTTAATCATTTGGAGTTAGTTTAATAGATTTTGAAATGATTTTATTAAGAATTAAAATGCTTATTGGATTATTTAAATTATTTTATTTTCATTATGAAAAGAGTAACGCTGTAATTTGTTTGGAATAAGTGTGTAGATTCTTGGATCAAGAAAAATAGTAGTCAGTTATTTTAAAGAAGAGATACAAACGAGTAGATTTATTATAATAAGAGGTAAAAAATAGTCGATAAGGGAAGGACTAGAACAATGTAGAGGAAAAAAATGTTAGGTATAACTGGTGAAAGATTGGTACCATTAACTTAACTTTTTTTTTTCTCTACTCAAGAGTCGAATGTAACATTTCACATTTAGTTGTACTATATTAATGACTAATTTGTAACAATATAGAAAGTTATAGTTCAGTATATGACAAGTATTTTAAAATGGTGTTGTCTAAAATGATCACTTTAATAAAAATGATTAAATTCATTAGAATCTAATAATAAACTATAGTTAACGTTACTGAATAGTTTAATATATTTATATATTTATATATTTTATATTAGGTGTAGAAACCTAGTTATACTATAATGATACTAAGTTTTGAAATTTAATCTAACATATAATACAGTTTAACAAAGTATAATTAACATGTATATAAGTATCCAACAATAGTTGTCTAAAATCATCACTTTAAGTATTATATATAAATAGAATACAAATATATATTATTAAAATCATCAAAAACTTATAATAAACTATAAATAACGTTACTAAATAGTTTAATATATTTACAAAAGATGCAACAAATTTTTAGGTTAAGTGTAGGATCCTAGTTATATTATAGTAATACTAAATTTTGAAATTTAGTCAAATATATAATACAGTATAATAAACTATAATTAAAATATATATAAGTATCCTATACTATCAATAGTTGTCTAAAATCATCACTTTAAGTATTATATATACATAGAATGCAAAGAAAAATTATTAAAATAATCAAAAACTTATAATAAACTATAAATAATGTTACTGAATAGTTTAATATATTTATAAAAAATGCAACAAATTTTTAGGTTAGGTTTAGGATCCTAGTTATATTATAGTAATACTAAGTTTTGAAATTTAGTCTAATATAATACAGTATAATAAACTATAATTAAAATATATATAAGTATCCAACAATAATGGTCTAAAATCATCACTTTAAGTATTATATATACATAGAATGCAAAGAAAAATTATTAAAATCATCAAAAACTTATAATAAACTATAGATAACGTTATCAAATTTTTACTATATTTGCAAAAGATGGAACGAATTTTTAGAAAACTTGTAAGATCCTAGTTATATTATAGTAATACTAAGTTTTGAAATTTAGTCAAATATATAATACAGTATAACAAAGTATAATTAACATGTATATAAGTATCCAATAATAATTGTCTAAAATCATCATTTTAAGTATTATATATACATAGAATGCAAAGAAAAATTATTAAAATCATCAAAAACTTATAATAAACTATAGATAACGTTATCAAATTTTTTACTATATTTGCAAAAGATGGAACGAATTTTTAGAAAAGTTGTAAGATCCTAGGATTTCTTCTCTCAGTCAATTCTTCTATCTCTCTCTCTCTCTTTCCTTCTCACTTTTTTTTCTACCGATCACCGTCACTCTTTCTTTCTCTCCCGTTTTTGGTCTTACCCCGTGGGAATTGGGGGATTTGCGGTTTACCTCGAGCGTCCTAAGTACCAGACGCAAAAAACAAATGAACGAGCCGCCGTTGCCGCCGTGATGGGGTGAGTTTGAGTGGGACACGAAACTTGGATCTAGTGGGTATCTTCTGTCTCACTTTTGCTCTCATATTCTTCTATCAACCCTTTTCCTTCCTTCCTTCCTTCCTTCCTATCTATCTTTATTTCTATCTCTCTCTTTCTTTCTTCTAGTAAAGCAATCCACTCTTTTTAACCGTGGATACTCGCAAGTATTTCCCTCTTTCTCTCTCTCTCTCTCTCTCTCACTCTCACACACACTTTCTCTCACATCCTCTTATTCTGTTTTTTTTCTTTCTCTTTTCCACTCACGAGCTTTCAACCGTCCGAACTTCCAACTCGCGTGTTGCCGGCAGCGGCCGATAAATTTTCACCGAATGAAAAGAAAACAGCGTCTGCACGTTAAAGATACCCCCGTTCCTTGCTTTTTGTACTTACCCCTTTCAACACTCGGCCTCCCTTGATTCGAGTTAAGTAGATGCTTCCTGCTTGAAAAATATCATATCTATTCTCCAGTTATTATTACTCTCATTATTCTTTTTTCCTCGGATAAAACAATGTGTCAGATTCGGGGATGGTAATATTAACTTGTTATAGTAATATGGTATTATAGGTTTTATTATATTTGATTACTATAATATCGTTTGAACGTTTTAGGTTAATTTGGGACAGGTCTTTTAATTGAATTGTTGTTAGATTGTAGTTGAAGAATTGTGCTTGTGTAAATAGTTCGTTTAAATTTTGAATTTGGATTGAACAAAAGAAAATAAATATTATTTAGATGCAATAATTTATGCATACGCAAATGTTACTAATAAACAATGCAATTTAAATGAAAACAATCAGTTTAAGAATTGTCCCAGAATAGGTGGAAAACTAAAGACTTCATACAAGTGTCATTAATCAAAAATTCAATTGCAATTTCAAACAATTATATCTGAACACCTGCTCAAGAAAAAAAAAACCAAACAAAAACTAGATTTGCATCGATGAATTACAAAGGAAGAAGAAATAAATAGAAAATTGATATTGTTAAGAAGAGCACCAGATTTGTGTGTGTGTGTAAAGGTAAAAATTCGATTTAAATCTAAAAAAAGAGCAAAAATCCGCTCGCGGATATTTAAAAATTTTACAGCCAACGGTTGAATAATTTTACCATTTGGGGGGGGGGTTGACAGATTCGAATGGAAATAAATTGAAGAAGAAATACATTTGGATTTGAAATAAAAAAAAGAAAGAACAAAGTTCGAACAAAATGAGAAATAAATAGGAAATGGAAATTGCTAGTAAGAGTTGTGAGAGTTCTGGAGGATTGTAAGGAGGAATGGGGAGGAAGAAGGGTGGGGATGTACACATTTATGCGTAGGCAGGTAGGTATCACTGCGTGATGGGGTTAGGTATGAGTAGAATAAGGCAAAAGCATCGGGAGGAGGAGGAGGGGGGCGAGGGAAGAAGAGATGGCTCACAGTTTTCTCGAAGTACCTCGTAAAACAGAGGCGATCGTAAAATCGACCAACTGAAACGACTCTGAAGCTTCGTCGAACAGAGCTTGCTGTTACTCGCTTTGGTCTCTCGTGAATAGAGAAAGAGAAAGAGAAAGAGAGAGAGAGAGAGGAAGAGTAGCAGGAGTATCACGAATAAATAGAACATCCTTTCGCATTGCTGAATGACTTATGACTTGAATTACGCGAAATTGGAGTAACTGCGTTTAAACCCGATTCAGCATTCTGCACCTTAAAACTTAGCAAAAGATTATCCATTTTAAACGATTCCTATTGTTCATAATTTTGTATTTCCGAGTTGGATGATAAAACTAAACTAAAAAGAATAAGAAAAAGAAAGGAAAAGCAGAAAAATCCAGTTAGTATAGATAGTTTAATCGTAATCGTAATTGTTCATAAATATTGTCATTCTAATTTTAATGATAATTAATAAATGTATCGCAGGGAAGCTGGACAAGGTAAAAAATAAATCAGAACGTTATGTTTTGTGATCTTGTTGAACGTTTCGTCCCTTTATTGGGACTTCTTCAGCAATTATAAAATATATTACATAACCTTAAAATATATTACATAACCTTAAAAATACATAGTTCATGAAAACATTTCATAAATAGATATTAAGTATTACCACGATCATTAATGGGTTTTAATAATAAATATTTCAATACACTACACTGTGAACGATTTAAAATAATTACTTTATAAAAATATCATTTTGATATAATATTATTATATTTCACAGAAAATAATATTTATTTTCACGTTAGAAAAGTAATTTGTTCATTGATGATAATCTGTAATATAAGTATAGGAAAATAAGTCTAGAATAGGAAGAAAATATATTACATAACCTTAAAATATATTACATAACCTCAAAAATAGATAGTTCATGAAAACATTTCATAAATAGATATTAAGTATTACCTCGATCATTAATGGGTTTTAATGATATAATATTATTATATTTCATAGAAAATAATATTTATTTTCACGTTGGAAAAGTAATTTGTTCATTGATAATAATCTGTAATATAAGTATAGGAAAATAAGTCTAGAATAGGAAGATTCTTATTAGTCAATATGAATATCGTTCGACTGATTGACAGTATGTGAACGTTACTTGATTACACACACGTTAGTTTGAAAGATAACGAGAAAGAAAGAGAGTAAGAGCGAGAGTTAGAGGGAAACAGAAAAAAAGATTATATATAGTATAGTTGCATTCGTGCGATCTACATGAAACGTTAACGAATCCTGGCACGTAGGAAACGAGCAGGTTTTAAGCTCACGTGAGTTTTCCTAGCAGTGGGACGATGCTAACCGCGCTAATGTAATTATGTAATTTAAATTTGAATCAACGCGCCAACGAGAAGTGGGGGGGGGTGGGGAGTAAGGTGGGGTGTGGGGGGTGTGGGGTGGGCTTTTGAGGTGAACAGAAGTATGAAAGAGTGAAAGATAGAACGAGAAATGAGAATAAATGTGAGCGAGTGAATGAGAAAAGGGATAACCACCATAGTTCTGGACACAGAAAATGGAGGAAACGAAACGTCGACGAGAAAACGGCTGAGTTTGACGATGGTGTTTACGCTATTGCATTCCTACTACAGTTAGGCTCCTGGTAGTGGTTCCTGTTGTTGTTGTTGTTGTTGTTGTTGCTGCTGGTGTGAAAACGAACAGATCCCCTGGTACACTTCCGGCTTACATATTTGACAGCTGGGGAAATTATATTTCTCAACTACCATTTAAGTTTGCACGTCGTTCCGTTCATCAGTTCGAATAGGCAACCCTCTCCGGTGAACTACTCCTCATCCTTCTTTTCTTTTCACATATTTCTCTCTCTCTCTTTCTCTCTCACTCGCATACAGACAGACAAACACACACACAGACACACATATACACACATACTATTTCTTGTTCCTATTTCTCGTCATCCTTCTCTTTCCTATCCTTCAAATCCACCTATCTCACTCTCGTTATCCTTTCCAGATCCGAAGCAATTCCACTCCCAAGGCTTAATCCCTTGATGGTAACACGATCTCGATCGAATGTACGAAATCCTTGCTGACACTCGACCATGCTTCCTTCCTTCCTTCCTTCCTTCATTCCTTCATTCCTTGCTTGCTTTCTTGCTTGCTTGTTCTCGGCTTCTGATGTGCCAAGATATTCTACCGAGCTTCAGAATGACTCGTCTTTGAAAATTGTTCTCCTCCTTCGTTTTCTTCCATCTTCTTCTTTTTCTTTTACTTTCCTTTCTTTCTTTTTGTCTGGTTTCCTCTCCTTCTATCTTTCTCATCTTATTCCGTACGTTCTATACTTCGATGAAAACTTCTTCTCTCTCGATGTGCTAATAACGTTATCACAACTTTCGCAATCTTATCGTTCGCTGAACGTGAAAAGATGCTAATCACAAACTACCCCAGGAACGTTTATTCTCGACTATTCTTTCGAATAAAGTGGAATAGAAGAGAGAGAGAGAATCAGACTTAAATATTTCTTTACTACCCCCCACCACTTTTTACCATTTCTTTTATTTCTATTTATTTTGTTTATTTGTTTGTTTGTTTTTTTTATTATCATTTGATATCAAGTGTACAATGATTGTTCAATCATAAATCGATTTAATTTTAATATCATTGACTTATCTAATCGACCAATGAACATCTTTCGGAAAGATGTTATATTTATTTGTTCATTTTTCGTTAATAGAATTTAGGTTATATTAAATATCCAGAAGGTCGGGGTTCTCAAAGGGATGATCTTATTTTTTCTTTCGTTATTGCTAAATCATTGTAATCGTTATTAATTGAATTACAAACCATTTGATAAAATGTCATCAAATGAATGAATATTTTACGACAAAATATTTTTGAGGTTATGTTATTGCTAGAACTCATTTTGACGATATATGAATATTTGACGAAAAATATTTTTAAGGTTATGTTATTGCTAGAATTCATTTTGACGATATTATATTAATTTCGCTTATTGATTGAATTTAGTATTAAAAACAAAACAAAAAAGGATATTGAATACGATTAATAAATCACGGATAAAAATCAGATACCCCGATTGAACATATTTTTTTTTGTCGGAATTTCACGGATTTTTCATTTTTCATCATTAACGGAATGTAGATTAACGAAACGTCAAGCGTGAAGAGTTTGATAAAGCTATCTCTAGGGTTCTAGGGACTCGAAGGGGATGATCTTAAGGACGACAACTGGAAATGGCGGAGACACGCTCGTAATCCTGTCTCTTAGGGGGATGAAACGAATTGGCATCGGAAGTGTCAATGGACTTAAGCTCGCTTCACGGCCAACCTAGACGAAGAAGTAAAATAAAAAAAAAAGGAAAGAAAAGGAAGTACTAGCAATAGAAGAAAAAGAAAAAGACAAAGAAAAAGAAATAGTAGTAGTAGTAGTAAAAGAAAAAGTGTTGAGTACGATGGGTGGGAATTGGGTGGAATGGGGAGGGAGGTAGTGGTGGTGGGGGGTGGTGCTAGCTGATGGGAGTTGAGGGTATGAAGAAAAGGGGGAGGGGGACTGGAAATGGGAGTAGGTTGAGAAAGAACCATCGTTTCCTGTCGCAGGAGGTGGAACCTAGTCGAGAGGTGAAACGTCAGAAAACGGTGGCGGTGGGTGGGGGGGGGGAGTTAGGGGGATGGTAGGAGAAAAGCGTCGATGCAACGAGGAGAACGAGGGTGTCTAACGAACTTGGAAAATAGTAGCTCGTAAAAAACTCTCCCTATCTTTCCTGATTGTTCTTCCGTTCTTCACTCCGTAGCCGCATACTTCGGATTTTCGAAGTTTCAACTTTTCGATTTCTTGTCTACTTTTCTTTTTCTTTTTTTTTTTTTTTCGTATTCTCATTCTTTTCTTTTCTTGTCAAAGAGATTTTAAAAGAAAATAATACGCGAATTTGGTCTCGTCATTTGTACTCTCGATTATATGTTTCGTTAGAGAAAAATGATCAAAGTTTTTATTTTAAAAATATCATTTTTATATAGAAAAAAAAAAAAATAAAAAAGAACAATGAGAAGATATTATAGTCTCGAGTTTTGCAAAAGTTTAACATTAAATTCAATCATTTTTATTCTACTTACAATTTGAATATCGTGTGAGTTATCGTTGGACCAATCAGATAATACATCGCACGTGATATAAGCGTTTTTATAAATAATATTATAATTATAATAATAAAATAAGCATAAGATTCAACGTGTTAATATAAAAATAAAACAAAAGGATACACGAGACAATTCTAATAGTTTTTTTTTTTTATTTTCATTTGAATAAGCAAACGGATTAAAACGTACAACACATATTGAAAATTGCATATAATAAGGGTTGTATTCACTGGGTTCAATGTATATAGGTGTATGTATATAGGTGTGTACTTTTGTAATAACAGTACGAGACTACAGTTCGAACCAGGGGTTTCTACAGTAAACTCTGGACTTTATCCTTTCTCGTAGTTCCACGTGATCGACCCCCGTTTCCTGTCCCCTCCCACCCCTCACGTAGACACGTACTTACATACCTACTGTTTTCTAGGAACACCATCAGTATTTCTTGTTGAAACGATAACGAGAAAAATGAATAAAAAATCTCTATCAACTGACTGAAACTCAAGCTCAATTCTCAGTCACGATTTTGATATTTGAAATGTGTTGAAAGATAAATCGTTATTTATACATACGTGTGTGTATGTGTGCATGTATGTATTATTCAACATTTCGTTTTACAAAAATAATTCATCTGGATTAATAAAATAAATAATTGATTAATATTATTTCATTGAAACAATTATTTTGCTTAAAATCAATTATAATAATAATAATAATAATAATAGGATAAACCTAATGGCACTAGTATCGGCTTTCAAAAAAATTACAGAAATTATTTGAAGCAACCCCCAAAACGTTTTAAGATATTATTCGTACGTTTGTTATAATGTAAGGTATTTAAGAAAAAAAAAGACAAATTATTTTCGAATAACATTAAAGAAGAAGAAAATGATCGAGTCAAGTATCGAAAACAAGTAATCGTGTCTCGGATTCCTCTCACGTTCGACGTTCCTTTTTCCGATCGTTGCCACGACAGGACGGGAAAAGCAGATGGGGGGGAGGAGAAGGGGGTTTAACTTATAACCATGAACTTGAAACTTACGGTTTACGTTTAACGCCAGGATGCTACGACCACCAGCAAAACGATAAATATATCAAAAGAAGGGTGAGTGAAAAGGGGGGAGTGGGGTTGAGTAAAACGTGACGGTTGATCTCTATTTTTCAAGCACAGTAACAAAATAAGAAATAGAGAAATAAGGAATGATTAAAGAAAAGAAAACTAAGAGAAATAAATTCTCGCGTGTGTTATAGGGGTGGTACTTTTCACCATTACGCTCTTACTCTAATATTATTATTTTTTTTATTATTTCATTCTTCCTCTATTTCGTCCTCTTTTTACTTTTCTTTACTTTTCTTTTTATTTTTTCTTACCTCATACGAGATAGATCTTGATTCTATTCCTTTGACGTGCACCAACCACGATATTTAACCTCCCACATAGGGACAGGGTGAACATAAAAGACAAGGGGATGGGATGAGGTTTGGGGTATGGTTTCAGGATAGGTTGGGGTACGAAGGGGGTTTGAGGATTGTAGTAGCAACACGGAGAAGAATGGTGGTGGGGTAAAGGGAGCGAATTATGGTCCCGTATTTTCGTTAGCTATTATGTTTTACGGGCCGTTATGTCGAGACACGCAGGCCCGAGAGCGAAGAATAAGGGTGACGCTAAAGGGGTTGCTATAACTGGGGGAGCAGAGGGTGAGGAATACACGGAAGGGCTGCTCAGTCTCGGCTAATGCGTCCCTTGCGCGAGCTTTCTTGTCCGGGAAATTACCAGACCACCTCCTCCACCTCCCCCACCTCTTACTCCACCCCGCTCACCCTCTCTTCATCTAACTACCCTCTTCTCTTCGTCCCTCTCGTCTTCTTTCTTCTTCTTCTTCTTCTTCTTCTTCTTCTACTTCTACTTCTTCTTCTTCTTCTTCCTTTTTGTTTCTTTTCACCGTTTTCTTGTAATTGTTTTTCCCCAACCACCGTATATATAAAAGGTAGAGGAATTGTTTTGTTTCTTTTTCTTCTTTTTTACTTTCCTCTTTCAACCCCCATAGGATCTCCCGGTTCTTTGTTATTCGATCTACGTGAGTGAATGAAGAAAAAATGTATATAAATATCGCTCGGTATTTAATGTACTATAAATAGTCGTTAAAGAAGCTTACCTTGCTAATAGATTATGATTTATGTCTGATGAGAATTTATTGAAAATATTATACGAAATAAAAGTAATCATTATGTTGATGAAAATATTCGAACAAAAATATATGCGATTTTCTTTTTTTTTTACGAAATATTTTAATCGTTAAAATAACGTTAGAGAATTAAATAATTATTAAATTTCATTTTATTTATCACGAATATTAGTATGTTATTCCTTCGGAAAGTAATGTAAACATGAATCAATAAAAGAATTTTAATTAACTTTCATAGGGGACAATGAAACAGTCTGATGATGGATTTCGAAGAGGACGGTACGTTGAACTTTTATTTCTTGCTTTTAAATTATAATATACATTATTTTCAATGAATTAATAATTATTTAAAATATTTTTTATACTCTAACGTATTCTATAATTATTTTGGATAGTTTAAATTAAAATACATTTGTTTTAACTTTTTTAAATAAGAAATTTTCATTTAATAAAATATCAAATCAAAATAATAATGTATATAAATATGTATATAATTTTGAAAGAAATTTATTTTATATTTTGTATTATTTTTAATTAGTATATAATTGTGAAATATAATTAGAATAATGTAATAATAATTTGATATCAATGATTATTAATCATTGCTTCCATATTGCTTTTCTTCTTAATTTTGATTGGTTTATCGATTGCGAATCATCGATTGCGATTACCGTTGATCGACAATATGGCGGCTCGGTGTTCGTCCAGTATACTGTGAAGTTGTTTTCATACTCATTGTCAGCCTTTCTCGAACGTCGCGAGATTTAAAAACGATATTAGAAAAGTATCCAATTTATTTCGCGTATAAGTGCAAGTGTTTTATTGCTATGCAAGTGATATGCATACGTGCATTAATGTTTGTATTGCTATCGAATATATAAAACGAAATAAATCTATCGCGAATATAATGATTGAAATATTATTAATTAAATCACAGTTATAAAACAGTATATATAAAACATTATAAATTATAATATAAATAAAGTAAACAAAAATGTATAATACGTAAAAACATTAAAACGTTGAAATACGTTCGAACGCGTCTTATCTTGTTGAATATCGCGTAGTTCAATGTTTTGTTTACGTATACATATCTCACCCCACTCAGCCGTTGTCTATACTTCAATGTTATTGTTTCTTACTATGAAGAATCTAACCGTCGAACTAGTAAACGCAATGACCCTCGTGTTCGTTCGGAAAGTGATTCGGTAATCTTCGAGTATAAAGCATAGCTATTATGCTCAGTCTTATTTGAACATCGCGAGAGGTGTGTAAACGGTATTAGAAAAGTATCAAATTTATTTCGCGTATACCTGTTCGTGTTTTATGATTGTGCAAGTGATATGCATATGTGTGCGAGTGTGTGTGTGTGTGTGTTCATCGTTGGAGAGTATCATACATATATTTGGATTACCTGTATATAGGAATATCGTACAAAACACAGAATACATCTAATGTAAGCTAACTATTTTTTCAACTTTAATATTAGAACATTTTTGTTGCAACAGTTATGGTCATATAACGCTTTCCACATAGTTATTTTTTCTTAGATTGTTCACGAATGAGTTAGCTTTCATATCGTTTGACGAAGATTTATCGTCTCAATAGTCAGAAGTTTTTACTTTCTTTACAAAAACGTGTCTATTTCTTTTTATATCAATCCTATAATACAAATACTAAATTAATCCGTTAATTACATTATAAACATTTTAGATAGTTAAAGAAAAATTACACAATAGTTTTAAATTCTATGAAAAATGTATAGAAATTTAAATATTATAAATAATAAAACTTTAATTCCACTTTTTACAATCAAGTATACTTTAAAACAAACAATTAAAAAAGGGTATCGAGAATCCTTGAGATAAAAGATGAACTAACGAAAAAAAAAAAAAAAAAAAAAAGAAACAACTACCACCGTAAGAAAATATAAATAAAGGGTTGACAAAATTTGTCAAGTAAAAATATCGACTATGCAAAGAGACGAAATTGTTCTCATTCTTTGTCACGTGAACACTCTATCTTCCTTTTTTTTTTTCTCTTATCCAAACATACACACCTATTCTTTATCACTATCATTCTCATATCTCAAAATGTCTTCGAAAACGATGCACGTACGTCTACTTTTATACCTTGGATATATATAAGTGTGTATAAATGTATTCGTTTATGTATATAGGTCCGTTTATATGGATTTCTAAATGTGTATAAGTATTTTAACTATGTTAACTAAAAATTTGATTTCTTAGGATATCTATAAAAAAAAAGTATAAATATATTCGTTTATATATATCTCTGTATATATGAGTTTCTTAGTGCGTATAAATATTTTAAATACGTTAAAAATGAGTCTGATATCTTTGGATATATATAAATATCTATAAATGTATTCTTTTATAAATGAGTCTATATATATAGATTTTTTAATGTATATGAGTTTGATTTCTTTGGATATATATAAACGTGTATAAAAATATTCGTTTATTTTAACTTATTAACGATTTTCATTTCTTTTTAAATATTAATGCATAAATGTATTTGATGTATTATATTAATTATTTTAATAATAATAGTTTGATAGTTGTGTGATTCGTTTGTATTAAAAAAAAAAAAATTCGAACTATACTAGTATTAATTAATTATTTTAATAATAATTGTTTGATAGTTGTGTGATTCGTTTGTATTAAAAAAAAAAGGAAGAACAAAAATTCGAACTATACTAGTATTAATTAATTATTTTAATAATAATTGTTTGATAGTTGTGTGATTCGTTTGTATTAAAAAAAAAAAATTCTAACTATACTAGTATTAATTAATTATTTTAATAATAATAATTTGATAGTTGTGTAATTCGTTTGTATTAAAAAAAAAAAGGAAGAATAAAAATTCGAACTATACTAGTTTCTAGTATATATTGTCGAGTTTCAATCGATCAATAAAAAGTAAAATCGTCTAGGTTCGATTATTCCTCACTACAAAGCGTTTTATACCAAAGAGTATCTCTCTCTCTCTCTCTCTCTCTTTCTTTCATTCTTTATCAGTGTCCTGTGTTTCTGTCTCTCTTTCGAAAATCAATGTGCAACCCTATAGCTTTTTGTCGCAAAGATGAAGGTTCAACGTGTACTTACGACTTCTAACCCTTTATGTACAATACCTCTTCGATGAACAATAGGGTGAAATCCAAAGAGAACAAAGCATCGTTTTATTCCTATGGTCACCCTTTGAAGAAATCCTATACTCATGTATATATATATATATATGTCTTGCTTTATCTCTTTCTTTCTTTCTATGTAACAACACTTCCTTGTTCTATGAATATTTTAAATCAACTCTTTGTATTCTCCTTTTTATTTGTTCTTTTTTCTTTCTTTTTTTTTGTTATTTTTTAATATTATTTCCCTTCTACTGATCTCTTCCCTTATTTATTTAATTTTTTTTGTTTCTTTTTCATTTTTTCTTCTTGTAAATCAATTAATTTCAATTCATCTTATTTTTTTAATCGTTCGTTAGATTTTCTATGTAATACTGATTGATAGAAGAAAAAAAGTCAATTTAACGCGTCAAAGTTTGATTTCAAAGTTTTACAGAATTTCATTTACATTTTACATTCTTCTTTTTTTACCATATTCGAATTTTTTCTATCCAAATTTTGTAACTCTTCATATCGGTATCTAAATTTGTTTCGAAATTTAATTTAAAACAATTTTCTAATAATTTTATATTCCTATTAGTATTTTTTTGCATACGTATACCTATATATAAAAGTAAAAAAAAACATTTAATAGAAAAGTTCACTTTGATGTCTATCAATTATCGTATTCTAATCAAATCTTTAACCCTTTATTCATTCCATCATTTAATATATTTACAAAAGAAAAAAAAGTTATTCCAATTTCTCGATTCAATATTAAAATCTTTTCAATACGAACTAGTTATAAAAAAAAAACAAAAAAAAAAGGAAGAAAATAAAAGCACAGCATAAATATCTATAAAAACTATTAAAAAGAAAAAAGAAAACGAACAAAATAAAAAACAGAAGAGGGCGGGGCTAGGAGAAAAATGGGAAAGAAATTGAATGAAATATGTGAATCGAATAAAATATATCGTCGACTTTTCTCGTATTCATGGTATATTTACTGCAAGAAAAGCAGACATAGAAGCGACAGGAGAGGGGGAAGGGGAAGAGGAGGAGAGGGCCTTCCATTAATACGAAAAGATTTATCTTTATATCTTTCTATCTCTTTTTTATAATTTTTTCTCTCTTTTTTTGTTCTTTTTTGTAGTAGTTTTCTACTCGCGAATAATTCGTTCCAGGATTTATAATTTAGAAAGATGATTTTTATAAAATAATGGACTACGAAGAAAACACATACACACACAAATTCATACACATACATGCATATATATCAAAATACCAAATATACGTATTACACATATATATATAGTGGTAGTCAGTTTACTGGGATGAAACGGGGACTAGGTTCCAGAATTTTGAGAGATGCAAATGACTTGCCTTGCGCGTTTGCACGATTAATCATCCCTGTCGCGTACGGGTAACGGCTGATCGGTTTAAACGAACGATGACGAACGCTCTCCTATCTGTTCCGGTCGCGGCATGGTGCGCTATGGTGTGTGAATTATGAATTTCCTGAATTGCGGCTATTTAACCTACGATAGTGACACACGTATTATGAATCACGGTGTCTTCTTCGTAGTTACCAATACATTATTTATCTTTAGATATATGAACCCTTAATCACAAAAATATAGGTTAACCGAGTATAACTCTCTTGTTTTTAGAGATATTTGACGAAAAAAACACCTGCACACGTTTTTCATCATTTTTTTGTTAATTAATCGTTGTAATTAAATTGATCTACGAGTTGTTTTTAAGTATGCATTTGATTAAATTTATTCAATCAAAATTTTAAAATTTGAAGGTTATGTAATAGGTTGTCTGTGGTATTAACAAGAAATTGAATGAAATTTTTATCATTTTTAGGATTTTTTTTGAAATTAGGACGCTTTGTAATATGTTGTTTGAGATATTAGGAAATAGGAGATACATTTTGTATTTGTTTTATTTAATATATGAAACATAATTTATACAAAATTAGGATTCCTAACGATGAAACATTTCAGGTATTATTTAAAATAATTATTGTTCTTTTTGTTAAATCATGAAAAAAAAAAGCAAAATTAGACGAATCCTATAAGAATAGAATATTATATCAATATATTTAATTAGAATATAGGTTATGTTACATTTAGATTAAATTATTGTCGATAGATGGCAATGTTTTTTATATTTGAAAAAACAAAACCACATTATTTCAAATATTCTGTGTGTCTAATGAAAAAAAAGGAAGAGTAACATAAAATGTCGGTATTATTTTAAAATTTATTATCCATTTGGGCGATAAAAATTACTATAAAAATTGATGATAAAAATCGTAGTAATATTTTATATTATATATCATGATGGGGTTATATATATATATATATGTATATGTATAAAGTAAAGGATCGAAATTGATGAAAGATTTAGAGTGACAATTTTTAAATATTGCTATGAAACTGAAGAAAGTTATCACATTTCATACTTTATTAGCCATAGCGGTTCTTTCCATCTCGTAACCTTTTCTGATCCCTTTTTACGAGCTTTCGTGATATCATCCTTCAGGAGCAAACTGGGAAGAACGATCTTTTCATGATTTTCTTTCACCTTCTCATCCTACCTCCCCCCCCACCCATTCCCTCACCATTCTCCTTATTTTTTTTTTTTTTTTTTCCCCCTCTCCCGTTTTCGTTTTCTCACCACAGATGACCTGAGAATTTTCGAACTTCTTCTTATTTTCTCACGAACTCCTGCGAGATAAATGTTCTCAACATTTTCTTCTTCGCAACAATAAAAAACAAATAAAGAAATACAATAAAAAACTCGAAACACATTTTTGATTGATAGAAGTGGTAAAGAAATAATCCGTTGGTACGAAATAAAATATATTGCATTTAACGCAAAATGGCAGAAGTTTTTCCGATATAAAGTAATTTATTTTTACTTTGTTCTTTTTTTTCTCGATTATATTCAAATTTAATTTGAATCATTGAATTCTCTCTTTTTATTTTCTTTTTTAAATAATGAAACAATGAAATTGGAATATTTATATATATTCGTAAAGAAACAAAAAAAAAGAAAGGGAAAATATTTTGTCACTTGAAGTTTTCAACGCGAGACGCGGACGTATCACTGAACGTGCGAAGAAAGAGTGGGGATAAGAATAAGAGTGGAGGGATAAGAATGGGAGCGGAGGGGATAAGAATGGGAGTGGAGGGGATAAGAATGGGAGTGGTGGGGATAAGAATGGGAGGGGAGGGGATGGATGGAGAGGCTTGAAGTTAGGCTATTTTTTAAGAAAACTAAAACGACCGCTATCCCACCGTTACTCGTTATAACAATCGAGTGAAATAGCGGATAACGATCCGTCATTGTTAACATGGAAAACGCATTAGTAACTCGCCCATATATTTCGTTGTTCTCGTCAAACAGTGGTAAAAAAAATTCTTCGAGAAATACGTTTGCCTTGTTTCTCCAAGAATTTTATTCTTTTTTTTTTATATATATTTTTTTTATTTTCTTCCAATAGACAAATCCTCAAAACGCTAAAATAACACGAACGGCGGAATAAAAAGAATTAATAATTCGTATGACAAATATTTTTTACTTTTTTTTCTTTTCATTTTCATCAGATCGAATTTAGATCTCGTTATCGACGGGATTTTCGTTTTGTTTTTCAATCGAGAATAAAAATAATAATAATAATAAAAAAAAAGAAAAAACAAAACACAAAATAAAGTCAAAGAGTCCATCGAGGAATTAATCGACCGCGAATGGGGTGGGTGGAAGGGAAGGGGAAAGAATTCGCTCTGATTACTGATGTGAGTATTAAAAAAAAAAAAAAAAAAAAGAAAAAGAGAATGAGGTAAATAAAAAACATTCAATATACCTACGTATAAATATATATAAAAAAATAGTGTGCAAGCTGACATTCGATAAAGCTCAAACCCGTCCCTTTATCCCCCCTCCCCTTCCCTTCCCCCTTCTCCCACGGACTCCTCCAATCCCCTCGAAAAAAAAAATATTTTCAAATGGCACGAAGTAGTAAAATTTGAAGTTACTATATGCGAACGTATTCTGATTGACGAGCTTTTATGATTCCTATCAATACAAATATCGAAACATATCGATCGTTTCCTATCAAAGTCGATTTTGTATTCTATAGGAAATGTGAATTTATTTGTGTGTTAAATGTGTATTTGTGTATTTGGGTTTAAAATCGTCATAGGAGGTTGTTTGTAATTCTAACAATTTCGAAATGTTTAAAATAGATTTCTATTTTTTTTTTTGTTGAATAGAATTTTGTATATGATTTAGATTATTATTTTATCGTTAAATATTTTCTTTACGTGAGACTTTTCTTTTTCTTTTTACAAAATTTCATTTCAATTGGTTAACATATTTTCTTTTAAGATTATTTTATGATTTTAATAATATACAAATTGTAAGATTATATATTTCGTACGTCAATTGTTAGGAAATGAATTTGTTTAATTTTGAAGAAAAAAAAAACAAAGTATTATTAGTTTAGAAAATCGTTTGGTATTATATTTATAGTGTGTTAGATATTAATGAAGAGATTATAAGAAAATGTAATTTTTAATGGAACGAAATTACTCGAATTATATGCAACATTAATTAATTTAATAAAAATTCATAGGAAACACTTACCTTTTCCCATTGCTTAGAATTATTTTCATTATAATTACAAATCAAAATAATATTATACGAAACCAAAATGACGAAGTTTCGTCTAGAGATTGTAAAATGATTAATAATTTTTAAGAAAAAAACAAAAACAAAAAAAATAGAAAAACAAAACATTTTTACACACCTTTCTCGTGTTAAACCTTTTAATTATTTCGAGAAGAATTGTATTAATTTTTATATAAAAATAAATTTAATATAAAAATAAATTTAATATAAAAATAAATTTAATATAAAATGAGAAAAAAAGAGAAGAAAAAAAACAAGACACAGGATTAAAATAATCTGACGAAATATTTGTCAAGGTTGTAAATATATTTTATTATTAATTTAATAAACAATAGCTACACACCTATCGCTTGAACCTTCTTCGGCTTTATACATTATCTATTTTGCCTAAGAAAGGAATGAATAGGAAAAATATTATAGAGATTACTGAAAAAATCGTATATCACCTGACACTCTCCACCCCCGATCGTTTATTCTTTTTTTTATTTTTTTCTTCTTCTGTTCATATATTCGAACCTTCTTCTTCTTTTTATATATTTTTATTAATTTTTTTTCATTCGTCTTCCCCCAAGTTTCATTTCATTTCACTTCTTTATTTTTTTTTTTTTTATATTTTTTTTCTTATCCCCGTTATAGTCAGGCGTTTTTAAGTACATAACTCGAAGCATTTGTTTAAATCGTTTCTCTTGGATTCGTATCTTTCAACGATTTCACGGCTCGTCTCGTTTTCACTTCGTATAAATAATGTCCTCGATATCTCACACGCATCTCTCGAGGACACGACGATTACACGATGATCGATCGATATTCTCTCTGTCTCTCTCTCTCTTTCTCTATTTCATACACACACACACACACACATACACACACAAGTACACACTCTCTTGAAAGCGTTCGAATTTGAGAATGTTCGGATACGACGAAAGAAGATGTGGAGGATAAAAAAAGAACACGACGAGCTGCCATGATATTAGATTTAACTTCTTCAAAAGCTTTTTTCGTCACATTTTTTTTCTTTTTTTATTTTTATTACTTACTTTTTTTTTTTTTTCTTATTAATACCTTTTTTTTTCTCCTAACATCGGTTATTCCATTTCTGTTACCATTTTTGGATTTCGTTTCGTTTACGGAAGAAAAACTCCCCCCTGCCCAGCCCCCAATCTCTGAAAAAAAAATAAAATAAAAATAAAAGATGCATCGTATATCGAGAAAGAAAATTAACGATATTTTGTTTTTCTTTCTCTTCTTTTAAATTATTACCAATGTCAAAAGTTATCTTTATTTCAACTTTTCTATCGCGTGCGAAACAAATTTTTGTTCTTTACGTCATAAAAAACCTCATAAAAAAAATTAAGCATTCGCTCTGATCTCCTCGAATAGAAAATAACAATAATAATAATGAAAAAAAAAATGTTACGAATTAACCAGTAATAAAACAGATCAATTTCGAACGATTTTCAAACTCATTCATGCTTAAAAAAAAAAAAAAACAAAAGAATAAAAAGTAGAAGAAAAAAAGAAATATTAAGATATCATGCGTCCTGCATTAGAAATATTTGAATTTGATTCGTTCGAAGGAAGTCAAAGTTTTGACTTTATGTTCGTTCAGGTCGCCCACTTACTGAAGAGGAAGAGTCCGAAGAAGGGACGTAACAGGTGGCACATTCTCTCTTTCTCTCTCTCTCTCTCTCTCTCACTTACACATATACACACATACACGTACACACATATACACAATCTCCCTGTTCTCGTTACTACTCGACGAAGTGCGATTTCACGACGACCTACCTCAACGTCATTATTGACGTTTTCCGACTTCCAACACTCGAAAATCTCAACGTATACACACACACACACACACATAGATACATACATACACATATACACATAGATAGAACGAGGTCTATGGCCTTTTCGAATCTCAACGCGATGAAATCTTCGCGTTACGTTCAACCACTACAACCAACCGTCCCCCCCACCACCACACACTTTTTCAACTACTACTACCCCCCCCCCACAACCATTTCTATCCCCTCCACTCTTCCTACTTTATCGTTCTTTCTCTCTCTTTCTCGCACACTTTCCATGATCCGACTACTAGCTCGAAATTTATCGCTCTCAAACCCGTCCCAACCTGGTCTCGAAGGAATTATGTCGGATATCTTTCTCTCTCTCTCTTTCTCTCTTCAACAATTCGACGAGTTTCCTCTTGGGATTTCACTTTTACTAATTGCGTGCATGTATATATATATATATTTCTAAATTGCACTTATCCAACATTAATTATAATATACGATTCGGATTCCGATGATCGATTATCATTCTATGATAAGTAAAAAATATTCTTCTCTCTCTCTCTCTTTTTTCTTTTCTTTTTTTTTCTCTCTCTCTCTCTCTTTATCTCTCTTTTTTTTTTTTTTATTTTTTTATTTTGTTATAAATCAAATACGAATGATATATTTTATTCAATGATTTTTATTTTACGGGCATTTATTTTCCGTACTTTGTAAAGATTTTTTTTTTAATTTATTTTTATAACAATTAAAAATTATCACCCACATATGAGAGTGGGTTTTTATTTAGTTCTATTATTATTAATATTTATTTTGCATATTTTTATTATCGATTTATTCTCGAAAATAAACGACGAGATAAAAATGTGTTGAATTTAATTTTCAAAATTATAATAAAATTATATTATTTATATTTATTTATAAACGTAGGGATAATTTATATGTGAATTTATTGAAAAAAAAAAAAAACAAAAAAATAATATATATAATTATTGTATCATTATGTATCATTCCTACGATAAGTAAAAAATATTCTTCTCTCTCTCTCTTTATCTCTCTTGTTTTTTTTTCTTTTTTATTTTTTTTTTATTTTGTTATAAATCAAATACGAATGATATATTTTATTCAATGATTTTTTTCTTTCACGGGCATTTATTTTCCGTACTTTTGTAAAGATTTTTTTTTAAATTTATTTTTATATCAATTAAAAATTATCACCCACATACGAGTGGGTTTTTATTTAGTTCTATTATTATTAATATTTATTTTGCATATTTTTATTAATCGATTTATATTCTCGAAAATAAATGACGAGATAAAAATGTGTTGAATTTAATTTTCAAAATTATAATAAAATTATATTATTTATATTTATATTTATAAACGTAGGGATAATTTATATGTGAATTTATTGAAAAAAAAAAAACAAAAAAATAATATATATAATTATTATATAAAATATAATAGATTGAATTACAATATTTCTCTTTCTCATTGAATAATCTTATTTATATATGAATAATTTAAAAAATGTATAAACGAACGATATCGGATAAAAGTATGCAACAAAATATTATATCGTATTAACATTTATATGAATATTTTTTATTTCATAAAAAAGAATTGGCAAATAATTTTGATACAAAATACGAGCGTGTATTGCGTCGATTTAATTATTAAAAAAAAAAAAAAACAGAAAGCTTGGGCTATATACGTGTAAAAAGAAAATAAAACAACAACAACAACAACAGAAAAAAAAAACACAAGAAATCAATAAAAATCTGACGAATAATTATTCCAGGGAAATTTTATTAATGAAATATTAAACCGATCGAACGATAATTTTTATTTCTCTTCCGCTTCGTTCAGAAAGAGTACAAAATAAACAAAATAATTGATTTATTATTAAAAATAAAAAATATATTGTAAATAGAAAAAAAACACAAAAAATAAAATGAATATAAAAAAAACAGAGTAAGAAGAAACGAAATATATAAAAGTGAGAGAGAGAGAGAGAGAGAGAAAGACAGAAAGAGAGAGAGATAAAAGATACCATTGGGATCGAGGATCGAGGTATCGATCGTTATAGGAATATCGACAGTAGGAAATATTGCAGTGCTAGTTTGTGGAGTAAAAGCAATAAAACACGCGCTTCCGGCGGATTCGTTTGGTCGTAACGAGTAAATTAGTATTCCGTTGGTGACCAGATCCTGGAGGGGTGGGAGGAGAACGGTACGAGGGACAGGACCCGATCGCTTTTCACGTGGGGCTCATCGTTGCCAATGAGAAGATAGAGTGTTAGTAGTTATAGTGGAAGGGCTAGGTGAGGTAGAACCTGGGGAAGCTAGGGGTGAACCTGGGGAGGTTAGTGGTGAACCTGGGGGTAGGTTTAGGGGGTTCAAAAGTGGGAGATAGAAAGATAGAAAGAGAAGATAGTATATTCGTAGTTGAAGGGAAAGGGATAGGTGAGGTAGAACTTGGGGAAGCTATGGGTGAACATGAAGTGAACCTGAGGAAAGCTTTAGAGTGTTCAAAAGAGAGAGAGAGAGAGAAGATAGAATATTCTAAGTTGAAGGGAAAGGGGTAGCTGAGGTAGAACCTGGGGAAGCTATGGGTGGACACGAAGTAAACCTGGGGGTAGCTTTAGGGGGTTCAAAAAAGAGAGAAAAAGATATATTTATATATTCGTACGAGACTTTAAACGCAAGTGAGACAAAACTCTCGCGTCCACCTCTCCTTTTCCTCTGTGTTCCTCTTCCTCTTTTACTGCGAATAATATTTCGCACAGTCTCGCTATTTACCGAGCAAGCTGGACGTTGAAATATTCATGAAAGCAAACTCGTCGTCGCCTTGGCGACCCTTCTCTACCTTTCTTTCTTTCTTTCTTTATTTCTTTCTTTCTTTTTCTGTCCTTTTCTTTTTCTTTCTCGATGGTCCCTATTATCTACCCTGTGTTACACGCAGCGTCTGTCTCGTCTTCATTATCCTCCTACTTCTCCTCTTACCTCTCCTCCTCCTCCTCCTCCTACTCCTCTTTCTACCCCCTCCCAACCCACTCATTTTACGAATTCTCATTTTGTTTTCTTCTTTCGTCGTAACTTCTCTTTCTTTGCACATTCTTTTTCACGTTCCTACCTATTCCCCTTTTATTTTCTTTTTCTTCTTCTTATTATTATTATTATTTCGCACGCATATACGCATACGTACAATCGTACGTTTACATGCATACGGTTCGTAGAATACGTTGGTGTATGTATGTTTGATACTACTCTCATACGATTCCACACACACACACACAGACACGCGTAGACACACACATGCAAGCTCGTAAGCTGATAAAATGAATACGCAATTTTTCTTTGCGCCCTTTCATTTAGGTTCATTTTCTTGTTCTTTTTTTCTTTCCTTCTTACATTTTTTCTTTTGTTTATGAGAAACACGATCAATGGATCACGCGCAAGGTCTCTCGTTTATTATTTATCATTAATTCGAGATTACTTCATTCGAAATTTGTTTCTTTGCAATCATCTTCGATCATTTTTTCTGTTCATATTTTTTTAAAATAATTTTGAAATCAATATTTGAAAGTGTATACATGTGTTCAAAGTGAAGAATTAATTTGTAAGAAGGGATGAATAAGTTAGGATGTAGGATTCAACGAGTCAGAAGTCATCTTCGATCATTTATGACATTCGATTTTTATAGTTTTGTTTGAAAAGTAATTTTTACAAAATTTGGTAATAAATCGTAGCATCAAGTTGAAAGTGTATACGTGTGTTAAGAGCAAGTGAGTAGGTGGGTGGGTTTTGTAGGAAAGGATGGATCAGTTTTAAATGTGGGATTCAACGAGCCACCAGTTAAGCGGATATTTATGCACGTTTATTGTATTTTGTAGCACAGTAGTTTCTCTCTCTCTCTCTCTCTCGTTCTCTCTTCGTTCTCTCTTCGTTCTCTCTTCGTTCTCTCTCGATATTTTACGATCGGTGAGCTCGTTGGGAAAACCGAAGTAGATAGCGTACCCTTTCGCGCAACGTCGCGTATATTTGCGGATTTGTTTATCGTTGTTTCGCAGCGTTCCTACGTACACTCGACCTATAGCATTCAATCCTCCACCCCCCACCTCCTGACGTTGCGATTGCCCCGCCCCCACCTCCCACCACCGCCACCGCCATTGCCCCTTTATCCCCCGAAAACTATATTTCCTGATAACGTTCCTGTAAAAATAATAAAAATTTAAACAAAATGTCTGTCTGTGTGTGTGTGTGTGTGTGTGTGTGTACGAAAAAAAATAATGAAAAAAAAATATATATATATATTTATATATGTATATAGATATGTATGTATTATATAAAAAATATTTCGATGATTATTTATAAAGCATTTTAATCGATACGCTTGATCAACCATAGCGTTGCTCGCTCACTGAGATATTACAAACATTGATATTTGCCCTTTTATACGGTTCGTAGGTTACCGTTAACGAATTTATTAGCAATTAGCTTGATTCGCGAAAGCATGTTTATTTGTATGTGAATTACTAAAAAAAAAAAAAAAAAAAAAAATGGAAGAAATTAAAATTCACGCCCGAGTTAAAAAATGTATTTCTCTGTTTATAACGTTTTAAACAGATCGATTATCGCATGAGTTTGAAAACGAAGATAGAGAATTTATTATATATATTTATTTTTTGTTGTCTTTTTAAATCTCGAGGAAAATTGATACCAATAATTACGTTAGTACGTTTTTATTCTTTTCGAAACGAAATTTGTGATTATCGTCGTTTCTTTGTTTAGATAAATTAACATTTCAATAACATTATCGTACGATTTAGATTTGAATTCAAATAAAATTAACTTGTCGTATAATTAATATATTTATCGTATAAAATATATAACGATTTAGATTCAAACGATTGAGCTCTGTAACGATTTGATTTTCTAAATATAAATTTCTTCAACAAAGTGATATTTAACAAATTATAAAATATTATTTTACAAATTAATTAAATATAAATGTTAAATATTACGTAGAACCGATAATATTTGTAATCAGGAACAATATTTTTTCGTATCCCCTTTCGAACAAATCAGAAACAAAAGAACAATCGAATTATTAACCTAACCTCAAAATGGCTATTTTGTAGCGTAGGAGAATAGAGAGTTTTAGGTTAAGTATGTATCGCATCAATTATATCCAATATTCTGTTGAAAATGACGGGGTGGACGGGTAGAAGAAAGGAGGAATTCAATCTCTGACCGTGCAATTCACGACTCCGGCCGATTGTCGGATACGCGCGTAATTAGCGTGTCCACTCGCTCGACGATTAGGCGTCCTGTCCGGGTTGGTAATTAACGCTGGGCATCGTTAGCGCGTTAGTCTCGTTAACCACCGCGACCGTCGTTCGCGAGAACGTTGGAAATACCGTTCAACGGGGTGGGGGTTGGAAATACAAGGGGTGGTACAAGGGGTAGGTACTGGAAAACGGTGGTTTTAGGGTTAGGGTGGTATGGTGAAATTATACTATGTTTTACACACCCATACATTAACGCATATATATATATATATGTGATACCGTGAAAGACCGAAATTGAAAAATGTGAAGATTCACATAGTGAATGTTAATACCTACCAAATACGTCGGTGAAAGACCGAGTATTTGGGTTTATTCATATATATTAATATTTCGGACATATACCAAGCGACCATGTGAATCTTCATATTGTCCAATTTCGGTCTTTAACGGTAACATTTATACGTATGCGTTGTTGCAACTATGTTCACGTGTATGTGTGTAAATGTGTATGAATATTAGTATGCATCTCTGTGTTAACTTGTACGCCTATGAGTGTGTGCGTAGCTCTATATGCCTTTTGAATGTACGTAGAATAAAATTAAAAAAAGAATTGGAGAATAGAAAAAGAGAGAAAGAGAGAGAAATAGATTTGATGGAAGACGATGAACGAAGCAAGGTTCGAAAGTAATAATCAAGAATCGAGCTTTGACCTCGGTGATGCAGTTGATGCATAGGAAAGCCGATTGAAAGGATCCTTTGAAAACGATAGAACTTAATTAAAAATCTCGTGGCGAGAGACTGGCTAGACCGGACACGCAATCCTGAAAAGGGGGGAATTTTTTTCTTCGATCGATCGTTGATCGATCGATCGATAAGGATCGATTCATCGATCGATTTCGATTTCATCGCTTTTGTCGTATTCCTGGTTTTTGTCCTTTTCTTTTCTTCCTTTCGTTTGACTTAGCTGTTCAACACCAACGTTATTTTCCACTCATCGCCTTTTCATTTTCTCTCTCTTCCCTCCTTCCCGCTCACCCCCTCCCCGTCCCGCGCCCCCCTTCCCGCTTTCTTTTCCTTCTCTTTTCTTTCATTTAATGACGGGGGCTGGGAGTTGCTGGATGTTTTTTATTTTTCATGTAATCTGATTGATATGAGAGAGAGAGAGAGAGAGAGAAAGAGGTACAAGTTTCAAATGAATTTCTTTCGTTAGAAAATTCAATACACTCGGCTTGGTGGGTTACTCAACTAATTGTAAAATGTAACGATAAAAGATAAGACCATTTAAAATACTCTCGACAATATCTGTTACACGACGATGGATAAATCAGCTGTCTCGAAGAAAAGCATGCCTTGAACGGACTACCTAGAGTCGAGTTTGAGTACTAAGTTTCACGCTAATTCCTTCCTAACACGCTAAGACGCGTGCCTGCCAATTGGAGAATTCCGAGATGTATGTATTCAAACCCTTTCTGTGTATATATACTTGCAAAACCTTTCTTCTTCAATTCCTACCCCAACCCCAACCCCAACCCCAACTCTTAACCCCCAACCTCTACATCCTTCTTGATTCAACTACATTTCAAACTAACCTTCTTCTTGGTAATGAAACTCTTCGTGCACGATAAGTTTATCGCCATGAGTATACACAAAGAAACGATTAACGATTTTTCACGATTTTATTGACGCCAAGTTTTGTGCGGTGTTGTGTATCGTTTTATTCATTTATTATATTTATGTATTTTTGAATTATGTTTAATATTTTCGTTTACGGGATAAATTTATTCGATCAGTATTTCCATATTCATTTGCGATAATTATTTGGAATATTTTTGTTCAGTATTTTGTTGAAATTGTAAATTAATAGTTTTGAGGTTATGTTTGTTTTAAATTAAATCGGTCAGTATTTATAATTGGTGTGGGTTGTTTAATGATTGCATATTGATACAGGCTTGGTAATGATATTTTGTTTATAATTACTGACCATCTGATTTTTATACTTATAAACTATTTAGAATTATATGAAACTTTTTTTTTATTCAGTATACCAATTCAAATTAATAGTTACAGGATTTTTAGGTATAGTTTATATATAACTTTGAAACACAAAAGTGTTGGTACGATATGAATAATAAATTTTAATTTTAAAATACAACACTAAGGATCATCAAATATTTAAATTAATTTATTATACCTTGTTTGATAATTTCAGTATTAAAATACTAATTTGTTACATATTCATATCTCATTACAAATACTGATCAATTATATTTAAAAAAATACTGACCCAATAAACGTCAACCCATTCTTATCCAGTTACCACACATTTGTCATTTATTTATTATTTTATTTCTTGTTTTATTGTTCGAAAGAAGGCTTACTCTTAGATCTTTTACAAACAACCGAGAGATCATTATCATCATCATAATCATCATCATCATTAAATATTTACAGTAACGATGAGTTTTCAGTTTCCTTTTGTTTTCTTTCTTTTTTTTTTATTTTTTAATTGTTTTACTTTGGTCGCGACAAGGAAAATATTTCGATATAAATATTTGTTAACTTAGGACGTGAAACAGCAACAGATTCGATTTTTCCTTTATCGAATACGACGATTCCGTGTGGTGTCGAAAATTCACCAATTTCCCTTGACTGTATAACGTGTCCTTTTATTCCGTACTTTCACCAATTGCAGATAATCTATTTCATGAATAGTCCTCTCGATCATCGTCACTAATCGGCCAACAATAGGATTTTCTAACGCATCATCGACTCGTTCATGCTTATCCAATGTCGTTCCCATTAACCTCGTTTCTAATCCTGTTGCTGTCGTTGTAACAGTTACAGTTGCAGTTGCAGTTGCAGTTACTGTTACTGTTGCTGTTGCTTTTGCTCAGCTGGCGTGTTGCTGGCCTCCAGAGAACAATAGATCCTGCCGGCTAGGTCGCTAGATTCTGAAACAGACAATGACAACAACAATGATTCCGTATTCGTTACTCTACCATGATAGGACAACTGCAAAAGATTCGTTGAAACGTTTTAAACACTTAAACCTGCTGAAAATGTCATTTGGTTGTTCACTTCTATCTTTTATCTTTTTTTATTTAATTATCTATCCGTCTATCTATCTATCTATCTATTTGTGGGCGGTCCTCTTGTCCTCTTTTTTTATTTTTTTTTTTCATGGGATGCTCCAGTTCGAGTTCGGTGACACTACTGCAGGACTCGTTAAAAACGCTTAACCTGCTGAAAATGCGATTTCCAGCTTTCATCTTTCCCATTTTTCTTCATACCCCATCTATCTATCTATCTATCTAGCTAGCTAGCTAGCTAGCTATCTAGCTATCCATCTATCCATCTATCTGGCTATCTGTTCTGACGCGGGCTTCAGTTCGGTTCTTTTTTGTCTCCGCCTTTTTTCTTTCCTTTTTTTTTTTAAATCGCGATTTCGAGCTCATTCGACGACGGGCCCTATTGTCCGAGGATTAGAAAGAAAAAAAAAAAGAAAAAAGGGCATGGGAAGTATCTCCCGTGAGAAAGAGAAAAAGGGTGGGGACAAAGAGACGGGGGTTGGGGTGAAGAGGGAAAACGGTTACTGATTCTCTTCTCTCAACAATGTCTCTTAACGAGGCACAGTTTGGATTTCCTAGATTTTCTCCGATTTACCACCACCACCACCACCACCACCACCACCATCACCATCATCACCACCACTACCACCATCACCTTATTCGAGTTCGAATTCGATCAAACGTGAAAATGAATTTTATTAATCGGAACTGTTTAGTTGTTCACTTTGAACTTACTCGTTTTTTATTTTGTTTTAATATTATTTAATAATTTCGAGAAAATATGATCGAGTAATCCATCAATCTCTTTTTTCTTTTTTCCTTTTCGAATGAAATCAATTCAATCGTGATTTGATATATTATTAAATGCGTGTATACGTTTTTTTTTTAATGACGAAAACATTCGAATCCATTTTTCAAATAAATATTTAAATCAAAATATAATAGAACAATGCGCGAGATATAAAGTATTGAATGAAAATTGTTATGAAATTTTCTATGAACGTGATCTAATAATTGGTAAGTTGTTTCAGAAACTAACCTATAATCGAAAAGAAGTAAAATAAAAATTTGAAGGGAAGAAATGTAGATGTAAACAGTTTTACAATATTTTATCTGGAGATCATTTTTTACGAGTAATACGGTATTTATCCTCCCCTTTCACCATAACGGGGGTGGAACCCACTCCCTTCGCTTATAAGTGCAATAACTTCCGTTTTCTCTTCTCTTAAAACTCGAAGAATAGAAGAAGAATATGAAGACGAATAAGAAGAAGAAGAAGAAGAAGAAGTGCCGAGAATAAACCGCAAATAGACTAGACGATGAAACTTCACATAACTTTGCTGTACTATAAGAGAAAATCTTTCAATCTGTTGTCTTCTTTCATAACCTTCTTCACACAAACACACACACACACATACATATAGAGTTACTCATACGTAAATACGTATAGATAGTAGCAACATACATGCACACGTATATTATTTGATTTCTTTCGTAGCGTTATCGGTTGTTTAGGAAATCAAATCTTCGGCAAACGATTTATTGTTAGTTGGAATCTTGAAATCAGTAGATAGGACTAAAACGTTCTTTAACGAGTACAAACTCGGTTGTCACGAGCTCGTTACTATCTCCCATGTTGCTCGTTATCTCTATCCTTCTTTCACCCAATACGTATATATATATGTACACCCTATATATACCTCAATATATAGAAAAATCCAATATACAGGATGCCTCTATAACTGATGGTACGAGCGATCGAAAGTTAATTCTATAATACGTGAAAAACTAATTTGAAAATTTATAATCAAATTTGTTAATGTAAGAGTTTGTTTTGGATGAAAATAAATTAATATATCTAGTTATTAAAATAATTATAATCATATATATAAACTTTTAAATATACCTTAAACACATATACATAACCTATAAATATATACTCCAATTATATCAATCATTTTATTAGAAAGTAAAAATAATGATTTTGAAATTAAGAGTGAGGTTAAGTAGCGATAAATGTGATTAACGTATTACTTTTCGAATAACTCAATATATCTAGATATTAAGATAACTAAATATATATATGTACATCCTTAAATATACCTTATACAAAAATATCCTAAATACATATACATAACCTATAAATATATACCCCAATTGTCTGAATCCAATACATGCAATAACATCAACAGTTATTCGTACATATATATCAATATATCTAGATATTAAGATAACTAAATATATATATGTACATTCTTAAATATACCTTATACAAAAATATCCTAAATACATATACATAACCTATAAATATATACCCCAATTGTAAGAATCCAATACATGCAATAACATCAACAGTTATTCGTACATATATATCAATATATTTAGATAACTATAGTAGTAGATATATACCAATAGGTATAAAAGTTTGCAATAACCGATCGAAATAGGCGCGATCACCGATATTGCTATCGGTTCGTTCCACATCGTAGAATATTAACGAGCAAATCGTGTTCTCTTGTAGCCACACTTTCTCTCTCTCTTTCTCTCTATCTATCTCTCTCTATCTATCTATCTATCTATCTATCTACCTATCTATCTATCTATCTATCTATCTCTATTCCCGTTATACCCCTTCCAATTCTCAATTCACCCAGGCTAGCGCCCATTTGCCAATTTGGTCGGTTCAACAACGCGAACCAAAGTTCTATCCGAGACTGTACGCAATCAGCTGCTAATTGGGAAATGATTGGAGGCGGCTATACCGATACTATCGTAGTACTCTGACTACTACTAAAAGCTTAATTCTATGTTATAAATACGTTCATAAATGTCAAAATAGACGAGCATGAAAGTTACCACATTTTATCATATCCTTCATCTATACAAATATATTTGTTAAATGTGTATATGTTATCGTTAAAGATCGAAATTGGAGAATATGAAGATTCACATGATCGCTTGATGTATGCGAAATATTAACCTGTAAGAATAAACCTAAACATTTCTATCTTTCACCGACATATTTGTTATACGTTCACGTGAATTGTGACATTCTCCAATTTTGATCTTTCACATAAATGATTCCTTCACTTTGAACTGTAACGTTTATAATACTTCAATATACAATTCGAAATAATTCATTAAAAAATAAATAATCGTTCGTACACTTAAAGTATCCTCCATTTTGATGGAATCATATATTTGTTGTTATTTAAATATTGTCTAGAGAAAAATTTGAAATAATGTGCACAATCTCGTTATATAAATTAAATTCAAATCTTCGTTATTTGTCATTGAAAAAATATATACTTATATATTGAATATTTTGTATTTCATGAAAATATGATAAATGTATTTTGCAATCGTGTTTTTGGCATAAATAAAAATGAATGAAAAATGTGAAGAAAAAAAAGAAGAATTACAACAAAAAGGGAAGTAGAATGGTGGAAGGATGATAGTCGTTAATAAATTAGTAACCGGTAGTAGGTATTACCAACGAATTTGCTTGGTTCTCGTTGTGTCGTCCGCGTGTGGTGCTTTCACGTAATTTATTTGATGTATTACTTTGGATCCGGATGATACACGGTGTACAAGTTATCCGAAAAAGCAGATTAAGGTCAGTAAACGCGGTTGACTACGTTCTCTCTCACTCTCGTTGCTGCGACTTTGTAATCGTATGTAAAATGGATTCGCTAATGAGAAAACTTTTCAATGTGAAAATTCTGCTATTTAGTGATACATATATCTGCACGCCTATATTCCTGTGCTATCTCACTGCAACCTGTTCTTTTTTCTCTTTCTTTTTTATACGAGAAGAAATAAAAGAAAAAGAAAAAGAATTAAATCTCCGATAAGATTTTCGCATATCAGCAACAAATTATTAGAAACAATTTATCGTTTTTTTTTGTTTTTAATTATCCATGAATAATTAATTTATAATTGAGAAAACCAAAAGAAAAGAATCACACGTACGAAAACGTAACGTTTTTAAACGCGTTGAATGCTGGGGAAAAAGGTTGGGGATATGGAAAGTCAGGGGAGGGGGAAATCGTATTTAAAATAACTATTTAAATTAATTTTATTGAAATTTATTTAATAAAGAGAAAAAAAAAAGAAGACAAGAAAGAAGAAAAGAAATTCGTTTAACTGTTGTTTGCTTTATCAATCGATTTGAAGTTTATTTACGTTGGAAAAAGATTTATCTTATATTAAATTGATCTACAAAGAAAAATGAGAGGAAGATAAAAAAAAAGAAAAGAAAAGAAAAAAGAGAGTCCGGACGCGGTTGAATCATTTCGATTACGGGGTTGTAACAGAACGGAACGGAACGTAACGGAATGGAACGGAACGAACGAGTTCACCTTTTATGAATATCCAAGAGAAGAAATTCACGAGATTGTGTCAAACGGAATAATTCCCAGGATATAACAAAATAATCGTCCTCCGATTCGAACGAACGAACGAACGATCTCAAACCCCTGCACCCCTGCACCCCTTCCTTCTTTACAACCCTCTCGAACCCACCCCAACTTCTCTTTCTCTCTTTACAACTCGCAATTGCAGTAGTAGTAGTAGCAGTAGCAGTATTATTATTATTATTATGTCTACATGCGGTATATGCGCAGCTACGGTAGGAATAATCGATGATGGAAACTGCAAACTGCGATGTAAATACGTCGGAAGCTTTAATCCATCGATTTAACTTTAAGTAAAACCGTACTCTTTGATTTAGTAGTAATAGTAGTAGTAGTAGTTGTGGTAGTAATAGTAATATCGAGTACTCTCGTTTCTTTGTTATTCGATTTAAACATCCCCATGGATAAACACACCATGTGACATCCTAATATGAAGATAGAAGGAAAAGATTATACGAGTATTTACATGTGTGTGTGTATGTGTGTGTATTGTGTAGGTTAATGTATATGTGTATGCATACTATAACTGAGTTCTGAAATATTTACTGGTACTAAGCGAAGGATTGTAAGCGTTTGATGATAAACTGGGTGGTTGCTTTTATCTTTCCTTTACGCGAATACATTTTAATAATAAGAATTTTCATTAATGTATGTTTCAAATCAAATGATTAATAATTCATTAAATATTCATTAGATGTAAAAGAAAAATAAAATAATATCGTTAATTATATATTATTATTATTTGAATTTTTAATAAAATGAAAAAAAAAAGATAAACTTCTTACAAACAAATACAAACATACATAATACACACACAGACACAACCATACATATATGTACACATTCGTAAAAGTAAAGTAACACGTGTTTTCGTTTCGTATAAGTTTCGAATAGATAAAGTCGTATGTATGTATGCATGTATGTATGTACGTATGTATGTACGTATCTAAAATTTGCCTCTCAACTCATGAATACGTTATTCTCGAATGTCTCTCTCTCTTTTTTCTTTTTTTTCTTTATTTTTTTCCCCTCAACATCCGAGTTAGAAACGGCAACTAGGTACGTTGCGAATATGCCAACCATCTGACGTATTTTCTCTCGCTTTTTTTTTTCTCCTACCACCCTTATTCCCCCCCCCACTCCTCCCACGTCCCCGTCCGTTGCTACAGGAAAGGAAAAGAAGGGTGTAAAAAAAAAAGAAGGAAAAAAAAAGAAATAAAGGATGAAATGCCGAGGGTGTTGCTCAGAGGTATTCGAGGTTGTTGCTGTGAGCTAAGAGGAGGGTTGAGGATAGGAACGCGGGTGGGAGGGATAAACGGGGTGAGTGAATACTCCGGTAGCATTAACCTTCGTTACGCGTGTTTGAACTTTTCCCATACATTCATGCGTTTACGCGAATCCCCTTTTCCTTGCGTATTTTTTCATTATGAGAAAATGAGATAACCGATCATCTTTTTTATCTTCTGCTATTTTTTTTCTTTTTTTCTTTTTTTTTTTTTTTTACTTCTTTTTCTTTTTTTCAAACCGTTCCATTTAACCCTTTCAACATTTGTGTACAATTTTTTAAATGTTGTGTGATAGATTCGTGTAATCGATATAGGCGAGTATTTAAAAAAGAAAATTAAATAATTTCATCACTTTATTTTTATTTATGGGGCGTAAAAGAAAATATTTTCCATAAGTTAAGAGATAAATTTTGATTAACGTTGATAAGATAATTATTTATTTATCTGTTATAATATGATTTTTCTTTTTAGTATGATTTATTTTTAGGTTAGGTTTGCCACAGGTTGCACATCTGTTACACAAATCATTGATATATCAAACAATTATTAAAAAAAATAATATCAATAAATTGTACAATTTTTTGATCAATGAAAAATCATGAAATCGTAATTAATTTTAAAGATCATATTTAAAAATCACGAATAAAATTAATCATTTTTCTAATGACACGCGTTTCAACAATTTATTTCTTTTTTTTTATAATATGATTTTTCTTTTTAGTATGATTTATTTTTAGGTTAGGTTTGCCACAGGATACACATCTCTTACACAAATCATTGATACATCAAACAATTACTAAACAAAATAATATCAATAAATTGTACAATTATTTGATCAATGAAAAATCATGAAATCGTAATTAATTTTAAAGATCATATTAAAAATCACGAATAAAATTAATCATTTTTCTAATGACACGCGTTTCAACAATTTATTTCTTTTTTTTTTATAATATGATTTTTCTTTTAGTATGATTTTTTTAGGTTAGGTTTGCCACAGGTTGCACATCTGTTACACAAATCATTGATACATCAAACAATTACTAAACAAAATAATATCAAAATTGTACAATTATTTGATCAATGAAAAATCATGAAATCGTAATTAATTTTAAAGATCACATTTAAAAATCACGAATAAAATTAATCATTTTCTACAACAACAAAAATTTTTCAAAATTTTCTTCAACAATTTATTTCTTTTTTTTTTTAATCGTAAAAGAAGAAAAAAACGTATTATACAATTTATTCAACAATCTTATCATCTTATTTTTGTAACAATTCAATGCATAAATGTGTATGCGAATGTATGTTTGAATTTGTGAATATATATTTAGCTCGTGAAAAAATCAGTACGAGGAAGAGAGAGGTAGAGATAGAGAGAAAGAGAGAGAGGGAGAGGAAGGTAGAACGTTTCTTGTCGTGGGAAATTGTCAAGACAGCCGTAAAAATAGTGAGCGTGAAAGAGCATTAAAATGCATTTGCCTGGAGCCAGGAAAAGAACATCTCCTTGGATCTCACGTTGGTGTCGAGAAAAATCGCATTTTCGAATCGTTGAATTTATATATATATATATATATATATATATATATATAGATATACACACACACATACACACATATAGATACATGAAAATTTATGTATATAAGTAAGTCTTGAACTTATTCAAGAAAAACGTAAAGTTAAACTCATTTTCGAAAAAGCTTTTTGGATAAGGAAAAAGAAAAAAATAAGAAGTAGAAGAAAGAAGAAGAAAAAAAACGAAAAAAATAGGAAAAGGAAAAGGACGAGGAAAAAAGATGTAAGAATTGTAAGAAAGATGAACGTAATATTTATTACGTTCATACAGTTCGATAAAAATTCAAACGAGTATTTTCTGCTAGGAAGAAGAAGAAGAAGAAGTAGAAGAGGAAGATAGAAATAGAGTTACGGTAATAAGTTGGCGTTTTCGAATGAAATTCGAACAGGAAATACGTCATTTCCTTTTGTGGTCAGAAAACTTGGAGATAAAGATGAGATGAGATAAGATTGGATGAGATAGAACAGAATTTGTACTTCAAATATAAATTCATGGAAAAAGTAATGTTTTTTATTAAACGATAACTCGAAAGAAATAATACATCTTTGTACTATTATTTCAATCAAAAATTTACGTAATTTCGTTTTGATTATTCTATTTTTTTTTTGGTTTTTAATAATTCACGTAGGTAACAAAAAATAAAACGAAAGAATTTCGAGCCGAGGAAGGTAGAAATGATTGTCGAGCGCATATATGCGTCCTTAGTTAACGCGGATTATTTTCGTTGGACGCATATATGCGCTCGTAACAATCCAAGGGTTAAACTGCTAAACGTCGGACTGGGGAATTGGTTTGGAAAAATTTCTTACGAATTTTCTTTGTTTTGTTTTTTTGCACGTTTCGAAAACTTTCGTCTACGACGTTGAATAATGATTTGCAGATTTTCTTTTCTCGATTAATCTGCTGAAATTTTGCTCGTATTTCTATCAAAGATCGCCCCCGACTGAACTCCTCTTTTTTTTTCTTTCTTTTTCTTCTTATATTTTTTGTTTGCTTTTTTCTTCTTTTTCTTCTTCTTCTTCTTTTTCTTTTTTTCTATTTTTTTTTTCATTCGAAATCTTTCAAGAAAGAAATTAGCTCAGGTAGAACTACGTGATTTCTTTTTTCGTGTTCCTCGAACGAAAGTTCAAGTGTCGTTTACACTGAATTTCGTCTTCGATCGATCTGGGGGAAAACATTTTCATGGATATAAAAGTTCGAACGTTTAATATGGAATTCTGACGGAATCGACCCGATTTCTTTTACCTTTCTTTTACCATTCTCTTCTGTTTTATTATTTTTGCCTTAGAAAAAATATCTCTCTGCGATTATTTCAAAAGAGAAAGAACGAAATTTCAAATAAAAAAAAAAAGAAAAAAAAAGGGGGGAAGAAATTTAGGGGAAGAAAAAAGAAGAGATTAAAAAGTAGATAAAAAAAGAAAAAAAAAAGAAGACGTAAAAAAAATTAAAATTTATGTTTAACCAAAATGAGAATAAAATTTTTTCCGTATGTTCGATTGTAAACTTAAGTTTTTTTTTTTTTTTATAGAATCAACGTAATCGTAAAATATTTCCAAAAATTATTTTATATTTAATTTTATTATTTACTTAGAAAATATTCTGTTCGTTACAATTTTCTTAATCTTATCTTATCCTTAAGTTGTTGGGAAAAACAATTCCGCTGATATTTTGAGCTTTCCTCCATTAAAGCGGTGTTTCCCAAGGTGGGGGGGTGGATTTAACATACAAAGAGGATCAATTTAAATATTTAAGAGGACAATATCAAAATTATTCCTCACTTTATTACTACTGGTATAATCAAAATATCATTATTGTTAACAATAAATTATAATTCTTGTCAAATTCAGAGTAAATTGGTTTACCTAAAAGTTACCTAAAAGTATATTTTATAAGAAACCTTCTAAAAATTTCATTTTAAAATTCGAATAGAAGAACCTAACGATACCTTAAAAAACGATGATACGATGAGCAGACAGTGTAACCATAATACCAAGTGCCAACTATAATAATATGCTGCATTTAACAAGCTTTTGGAGACCAATAGACGAGTGGAAGGTTACGTTTAATGTATTTCACTGTACATTCTTGTGTCTCATGAGAAACTTACTGAGATGTTGAATAAACGTGTGTATGTGTATATGAGAGTGAGAGAGAGACCATGGGAGTAACAGAGTTGTCTGGGAGGGGGAATGGGGGGAGGGGGATAAAGCTCAAGGCGATGTGGTCAAAAGGATGGGTTTGACTACGGATATAACTGAACAGATAACGCGTTTAGTCTGTGCAGATGGGGACCGTTTAATTGCCTAAATTGATATCGTATCGTGTTAGGGCCAAGCTAGGGCAAGGGCTAGGGCTGATGTTCAGACAGATCCTTTAAGGGGTTTGCATATATGTATATGTTACACGTGTGTGTAGATATGTGTACAAGTGTATTGTACTTGAACCCTCTCGGCAATCCCTTTCTCTGAACAACCCAACAGCCCCTTCGCAGTCGGACGCTTTCACGCAATGAAGCTTGCTGGTAGAACGATACCACCCCTGCTCGGTTGCAAGCTTCATTCTAATGTTTCAACTAACGAGGATTCGTTAATATTTTCTGTTTTTTCATTTTTTAACTCTTTAACAGGGTATTCGTATCATTTGCTTGATTATTTTTTGTTTTTATTTCAATGCGTTGTGTGTTGTATGATTTGTAGGTTAGGTGTATAGGTTAGGTCGTGTTTTTTTTCTTTTTTTTAATATTATACGAATGTTTTATTATTTTCAATATATTTTAATATAATTGTAATAGTATTCGTTAAAGGTAAAAATACTTTAAGATAGTTTAGATAGTGTTGTTGGATTGTTATTTTATTATTGTATGATTTGTGTAGAAAATTGGACCGGGGATACTTCGATTAATTTTCTCGCGAAAATATTTTTAAACCGAGTACCAAATTGACCATTATCATTAAAAATTATAAATTTTATATATAATAATATTTATGATTTATTTTTCAATGATCAATATTTATTATTATTCATTTTATAAATATTTTCTTATTTAAATATGACATATTTAATTTAATCGATCATATTTTTGATATTTAATGTAATATTATATTTAGAAAAGTAATATCAAAAGATGCTCTATCATCGAATAGAAAAGTGTCAAAAAGAAAACGAAGGATGATGGTTGGGTTGGTTTTTATGGTTGATACGTTATCCAACGTAATATCACACGTTGCGAGAAAATGCTAGGGTGGTGGTATGAGAACAGGTGCACGCAACCAAGATAGACAGACAGACACACACACAAGCTAACACACTCATACAACCAGGAATATTATTATAGAGAGAGAGAGAGAGAGAGAGAGAGAATGCGACCTTAAACGTTTCCCGCAAAGCTTAAGGTCCAATTCGCATCCATCAACGTCAGGAACGATTTTCTACGCGTTTTAAATGCCGGATTGGTTCTATTTGATGATGGCACCTGCCGTGTTAAGTCATGTGTTTTAGTATGAAACAACATCGACCACCATCGCTCTTGCTTGTTGTTGCTGTTGTTGTTCCTATTGGTTGTTGTCGGTTAGTTGGCACCTTTTGTCAAACTCAAACGAACACTCGCCAACGTTTCAATCGATTTTTTTTTTTAATACTACAGGCTGAACTGTAACATCATCATCAATCAAAAAAAGAAAAAAAAAAATAAAACCAAAAGGGAAGAAAAAAATTAATAAACCTGAATAAAAATTCGATTGATTTTATCGTAGAACAATATATTCTGTAAAATTATAAATAAATTTAACGTCAATTATATTTTAATCCTTTGAGTGCTGAATACTATTAGCTAAAGTGTTTAATAGGAACTGGAATACCAGTGTGATTGTTTAATTAATTGTTTTTACTAATCAAATTTAATAATAAATTATATTTAATAATTAAAGTTTTTCTTTCTTGTGAATAATTCAGAACAATATTACATTATTTGCAATTATATTGACAAACACGTATATGCGTCAATAGTTTACACTGGACGCATATATGCGCTCATAGCACTCAAAGGGTGAAAGTGCAAGTTTAGCTTTAAAATTGCATCATTTAAACGATTTAACATTTGAAACAACGTTGCAAGTAACATCAGTCCCTTTCGGGCCTCACAATTAGTCCCCGTGAGGAGAAGTGGACCCAAAAGTATGTCCCGAGGCCCAAATATAAGGCCCAAGAATAGGAGTGGGGTTTTTCTACGGTACTCGAAGTATTTATCAAATGAATTAATGAATTTCCGTGGGAGAGAGAAACAGTAATTAATTATTAAATAAAAATTTACCGAGGAACCTTTGATCAATCTAGTATTTTACTTTCCATAGTTGTATTATCGTGTCCATCTACGTGCTAAGGATAATTAGTAATAAATTGTCGGGGACTGGCTGACGGCGACGTCAGTTTTTCTGACTCATTCTCTCTCTCTCTCTCTCTCTCTTTCTCTTTCACTCTCTTTATCACGAGAATCGTTCCGTCGACAAAAGCATTTTCCCGGTAACGACGGCTTCAGTCGGGTCTGGTCGATACGGAAACGAATATGCATGCCGTTGTAAACTGTCGCGTGCACGTCCATAACTTATGCGTCTACGAATCGAATAAAAATCACGTCAGTTTTTAACCCATTTCGTACTACTACGTGTTCCTTTTTTTTTTTTTTTGATTTTATCAATTTCTTTATTTCTTATTAAAAAAAAAAAAAATAAAAAGAAATCTAATATAATAATAATATATAAAATCTATAATAATATACATATATTTTTGTCAATTATTAAACAAATATATTTGACGTGTATTGAATGTTAATGGGACTCACTGGTGCCCCCCTCCCCCTCCTCGTTCTTCCCCATAAAGAGAACATAACGACGATTGCACATAACACGAGGATAAAATCGTGTCAAATTAATTCGACACGTTAATCGCATTAAATTTGTAAAATTAATACAATTATAGTTAAAAAACAAATTGTTTTACGTTGAGAAAAAAAAGGACGATCACGAAGTCGTAGTATTACGTGTGTGTTTTGTTTCTTCATCTTTCCGCGCAAAAGAAAAAGAAAAGAAAATCAAAGCAGACGAAAGAAATGATCGTTGCTTTGTTTTGAAAAAAAAACAAAACAAAAAAAACAAAAGAAAGAAGAAAAAAAAGACAAAAGAAATGCTCTACCCCCCCCCTAGCCAGTTTAATTATTTCGATCTTCCCTTTTATATCTTTTCACGTGTACTTCCCTTCGTGTATAATAATCAGTGTGTGTGTGTGCGACGAGTAGTGTGTTTCGGTATCTCGTTGGTGGCGTTATTAGCAAAAGGGAATACGTTAGCCTGCGGAACTATGGCTATAGAATGAAACGCGATACGAGTGGTGACACGAGATAGAAAATCCCGAGTTAGTAAACTACGAAACCCGTGATAGTGGGGTTGGGGAGGGGTGGGGAGGGTGCTAGGAACGGTAACACAAAGGGCCTTGCGACGCTGCGATGTCCTTTTCTCCTAGGATGGCTGATCAAAGAGGCACCCAAGAACGAGGACGGAAACGAGTGAGCGAGAAATAAAACGAGAGTAAGAGAGAAAGAGTGGAAAAGTAAGAGGAAGAAGAAGAAGAAGATGGGAAAATAAAAAGGGTACATGTTAAATAAAAAATAAAAATGAAGGGATAGTATCGAGACTTCATGCGTAATACGGAAATTTTGCTTCTGGGTAAAAGCGTGCGTGTTGCTGTTCGATCTTTATGAAAACAAAAACAACAATTTTAATATGTTCATCAGTATACGTGTATAACATTTGTGTGTTAGTGTAGCACGGTTTGTGAGTATTTCGGGGTAGGGGTAGAAATGTTTAATGCACATATACACATACATTGTTATACCTGAAAACGTATATACCTGTATATGTGTATGAACAAAAGGAACAAAAATATATATAGAGAGAGAGTGGGGGAAGTAAAAAAAAAGAGTAGAAACAAAAAAAAGGGACAGAAAGATTGGTAACGCTAGAATTGTCATCAAGGGAGTTTAGCCCGTGGCGCTAAAACATCTACCTCGGCTGATTTCTGTCCAAGTCCTATGGGCTCCCCTATTCGATGAACTGGGATCTTCCTTTTTTCCTTTCTTTCTTCTTCTTCTTCTTCTTCTTCTTCTTCTTCTTCTTCTTCTTCTTCCTTTTACCCGTTTAAACAAACCCCCACCTCACCTTAACCATTCTCTTCGAACAACACCTCCCCCACTCTTCAACTTCAACAACTCAACCAATCCCGTACCAGTTCAGTTCGTTCCGTTATATCTTCTTCTTCTTCTTCTTCTTCTTCTTCTTTATCCTTAACCACGGTTCGTTGCCACAACTATCATTCCGTCCACCCTCAGACAGGAGCCTAACCTCTCAACGTAACATTCGACTTTTTTTTATTCTTTCTACTCTAGAACTGACTCTCAAGATTTTCTTCCCTTCTTTTACTACAATACATATACTTTTTATTTTATTCTAGATCTAGGGAGGGATACATGGGTGGGGTGGAGTCAGGAGGGGGTGGCAGACATGTATCAAATGTTATACGACTATTTTTAGGTTAGATTTTTCCTTTTCTTTTTTTCTTTTTTTTCTGATTTGATTTACGCGTTTAACGCAAATATGATTTATGAATTTTGATGATGTACGTTTAATCCGAACTGTTGCGGGATATTATTTTCATACTTTTTTTTTAGATATACTGATATGTTCTTTTTTTTTAATATAATGCAGTATAAATTTGTAATAAATTTAAGAATTTTATATCGTTTATGTTTCTTATTAAATTTTATTTGTTTAATATTTAGGAAATCTTATGTTTCCAATTTAAAACAAATAGAATTACTCGACGTTTTCTATTGGTTCGATTTATTTAATCCTATTATTATTATTATTATTATTATTTCGATTGTTTCTTCTTTAAAAATATCACAATTTATAAGGATAGAGAAATTCTATTCCTTTGAAAATTTCTTCCTTCCAAGTTTTGTTGACTCTTTCGAAGAAAACTTTTCCACCTAAAGCTTCTTCTTCCTTCCTCTTCTCTCCCCACCCCTTCCAAAGCCCTTTTCCCCCCTTCTCCAACTCCTCTTCCTATTCCGTAGAGAAAAGCGATACGCTTAACAAAAGTACGGTCACGAGAGACAAGTTGGTTAATTAATTGTATCGTTGATATCATGTTGAAATTTCGTTGACTGAAATGAAAGAACTTAAAAGGAAAAGAAACAACAATAGAGGAATAAAAAAAAGCCAACAACTGATGAAAGTACGAGTTTAAAGTACGGGAATTTGTTCATAAATCGATTGAACGGAAAAGAAATACTTTTGGAAAGTATTTTTTTGCGTTGGGTCTTTTAAGAAGATTAAGTGTTTGTGTGCGTGTGTGTGTGTCTGGTAATGAGTGAGAAAGAGAGACGGTTATGGTTCTTCGAAGTTGACGATGGTGGAAGAAGGCAAATGGAAAAGGTAATTACACTTCGTTCAACTAGTTTCGCACTCTACTGCAATTTCACCGATCGGTTGCTGTCGTACTCTAAACGTACATACCAAACCTATTTTAAACGACATGCTGCTTGCTTGCTTGCTCGCTCGCTTGTGCTCATAGTTAGGCGTTACACGTGCGTGAAATTCGTTTCCCAATTTAATGTCCCTTACGAAGCCACTTTCCAATCCTATTGATCTATCTATCTTATCTATCTTCTATTCGGTTAACAAATATTTCATAAGTATGGCTAAAGTTTTGACAAAAAATTGTCAACGAGAGATTTGACTTATTATTATTATTATCGTGAATTTTAGTTCCAAGATTTATGAAATAATCTTGAAATTGGTATTTAATTTGTACAATATTTTATTCGTTTACTATTTTTTAAGGTTATGTTTTTTTTTACCGATTATTAAATCACATATCTAAGAATATTATTGTTTTGTAAGATTTTACAATGTTACTTTCGTGTAATATTATTTCCGATTGTTTCGAAACTAACCTAAAAATTTACAAACTAACCTAAAAATGTACAAACTAACCTAAAAATTTTTCACGGACGATTTACACGCACATACACGCGATAAAATTCCTCAGAATAAGATTATAATTAATAAATAAGTAAATCAAAGAAATCAATATATCTTGCGATCGTACCAACGTATAAAATAATCCATAAAATATCACACTTAATGACAGATACACGTCACAGTCAGTAATATTTTCGTATACATATAGGCAGTTTATTGTAAAGTGTAGAAAAGCTCGATTATGTACGTTTGTTAAAGGTAAGCATGCAACCAAGCATGCATGCAACCAAGCATGCAAGCAAGCAAGCAACCAACCAACCAACCAACCAACCAGCTAGGCGATAATGAATCAGCTCTAACGTGCCGCTGAAAAAGCTCAAATTGTTTCTATTCGCTCGTTGATATTCGCGTCGGATTGTCTGTTAATTGTGTATACACGAGAAATTATACATGTTAGGCGTAGCAGTATAACGTTCTATACTAAAGAGAAGGAAAATGTGCGTGTGTGTGAGAGAGAGAGAGAGAGAGAGAGAAAAAGATGCATTAGGAATGAATAAGAGAGAAAACAGTTTGTTCGAGGATCGTTTCAAATTTCGCTTTTTCCAACATCCAACTATTGTATATTTAAATAAAAAAATATACGTCTGTGTGCGTATGTGTGTGTGTGTGTGTGTGTTTGTGTAACAAAAAAAACTAGTTATATACTCGAGAATAAAGCGACAATTTACATTTTCCAACCCTATCCCTTTCCTTTTACCACGCTATCATTTTCCAAAGAAAATAATCGAAAGAAAAAAAGAAAAAGAAAAAAAAAAAAGAAAATACAAGGATGAAGAAAATTTCACAGAAGAGCGATCAGCTCTTTGAAGAGAATTCTTTTTCTTTTTTTTCTCTTTTTTTTTTTTCCTTTTCTTTCGCTTTTATGTTTTAATCTGTATAAAAGAAACGGGTAAGGAAAAACGGAAGTTTCTTTCGATAGCTCGTTAAGTTTTAAATCGGAAGTTGAATAGAATTGAGATTGAATGATGATAAGGGAGAAGGAATGGAGTCACAAGAAGGGGTGTTGTTAAAAAAGGGGTGGGGAGTTAAGAAGAAAAGTTAAGAAAATTCTCAACGAGTAATCGTTTGATACTATACACATACACACACACACAAACACACAAACATATATATGTATACATATATTTCTTTTTCTATAAGAAAACGAGTTAGATCTCATTCGTTTTCGTGGTTGGACGAGATTGAAAAATCTGTCTTGAGAGATGTGGCTGGGGGTGGGGAGGCTTAGTAACATCATAGGGGTTGGTCCAAGTAAGAGAAGGTGGAGGGGGTAGTAGGTTAGCGATGGGATGGGATCGTCAGCAGCAGGTTCGAAGAAGCATTCTCCTTTCCATCCTCGTCGTCGGTTCTATTTTGCAATACGCGCACGGTGCTCCGCGTCAGCACTTGCACCCTCCGGCTTCTGCATCCGGGAGGGTGCAAGCAAACTCCCTGTCACCCTCACCCTCACCCAACCAACCAACTCTGCACCTAACTCTGTGTGTGCACCTAGCCTAAACCTATACTCACTCAGTCACTCAGTCAGTCATTCACTCACACACACAGACATATAGTAGCAACTCGGTTGGTGGCACCTCGATGCAGCTGCATTCGCGTTCCCGGTGACTGCAGCTGCTGCCAGATCTCTATATCTCTTGCTTTTACTCTTGCAGGATTGCTGAGGCCTCTTTCCAATCCCCCTACCCCCGGTTCTATAGTACCTTGTACATCTACCACCTCGTACCCACCCCCTCCCAGCCTTCCTCCCCCACCCCCCAACCCATATACCTCGTAGCTACCAGTCTCGTTTGAAACTCTCGTCAGGCGAGAACGAAATTGTCCGTCGTGCTCGTCTCCTCGTTTTATCGTCGACGTCGAAGGAAGCCAAGGGAAAATGTGCAAAACGAGGAAGCAAGAAGAGAACAACTATCTCTCTCTCTTTCTTTCTCTTTTTTCTCTTTCTAACCCCTCAGAGAATGACACATTTTTCTTCTCTATCTATTTCATATCCCATCTGCGTTCCGTTTAACGATAGAACGAACGAGTATGCAACTCTGTGCATATTATTATAATATATTGCCAATGAATTGGAAAATTGATGTATTTTCGTTTTAGAAATGATTCATATTTGTCGTGGCAGTTATTTTCTTCTAACTGCATTGTTATTGGCTTTTTCGATAACTTGTTTGGTAGATATTTTTAATGGGCTGTTGTTTTCTTCTTTTCTTTTCTTTTCTTTTCTTTTCTTTTTTTTTGTGTCAGGTCCCATCTGTGTTCTGTTTAACGACGGAACGTTTAGCATTACGGTAATGGATTTCTTTTTTTTTTTTTTCTTTCTTTTTGGATAATTTATAATCGTTGAGAAATATTTGGATAGATTTTTGATCGGTTGTTATATTGCGTTATTGATTATAATTTTATTTAGTAGGTGTAATTTTATCATTTCTTTGGTTTTTTGGAAGTTTCATTTGAGTTTTTTTGTTTAACTAATGCACTTTTATGATGAATAGTATTAATAATTCTTAATTATTATATCGCTTACCATAAAACATTATTTTGGAGATTTAGTTTCCGTTATTATGTTGCGGATAATATTTCTATTACATGTTTGGCATCTGCATTTATGTTTAGTTTAACAATCCAATGTTCTCTACGTAATGTGAATAAATACATGATAATTGTTATTCACGAATAATACATATATATATATTATATCGTTAACTAATAGATAATACGATTTCTAGTATGCTTTCTACTATGATTTAATTATTATCTTGCTTTTAATTCTAATTAGTATTTAATTTAACGATTCAATCTTCCGAATATTATCAATTTATTCTATAATCAATTTTATTCACTAATTATATTCGCAATTGATCATTTTATTTAATAATATATATAATTTTAGTTTGTCTAATTAAATTTCGACTATAATTCAATTATATTTTCTTAATGATTTCATTTGCATTTTGTTTAATTATGCAACATGCTGCTATGTTAATAATATTTAAATAATATCTTTCTTTTTTTTTTTAAAATAAAACATTATTATAATTTTTCTTGAAACAATTTTTCAATATAAATAATTATTAATAATAAATAATAATTAAGACATATATATATATAAAAATAAATATAATAAAAAATATAATAATAAAAAGATGTATATATATTTAATGATTAATTAGTAGAAATTAATAATTAGATTACTATTAGGTTAACTATTACGATTATGTTATTATCATAATTATTATAATCGCAATTATTAGATGGGTAAATTCGTCGATTAAGTTTAATTAATGGTTCGGTTGTTATCGGTTAACTGTGGTTTAAAGGACGATAAGGACCCGATGATAGTTAAGTCAGGGTGTGGCTGTGAACGCGGTCAAACGCGTATCAAAGTAATTAGCGAAGCACGCTAACGATCGATACTAAGTTAATCTGCAGCAAAGTTTTTCCTACAAGTTACCTCGGAACTGAAAGATGTAAGAGTAACAGTAGTTGTACATGTAATAGTAATAGTAACAGTATTATCAGTAATAGTAGTAGTAGTAGTTGTTGTAGTAACAGGTAAAAGTATTATTAGTGTAGTATTAGTGGTGTTAGTAACATGTAACAGTAGTTTAGTAATAGTAGTGGTATATCTTGTTCGATGTATGTACTTGTAGACAATTTATATTCCAACGTAAATTAAATCACGTTATAATAAACCACTTTGTAACATTTCTGTCGATTAGTTTCAATGAACTAATAGAACAACAACAACAAAAAAACATTCATTTTAATTAAATATGAATATTATAATACGAGTATATTACAAAAGTTGATAAATTGTTAACGTTTTAATCGTTTAATGATGTATTTATTTTTAAAAGATATTTTTTAATTAATATTTAAATATAAAAGATTGTGTGTTTCGTTAATTATATTTTGTTTCACGCGTGTGTCAGATCAAACGAATTCTATTCTACTGATTGAGAAATTTTGTGCGTTGTACAATAATTTCGTTGGAGGTCAAATTTAACGAATTATCGATCGGATTTGTGAAGGTTTTCATTTTGAAATAATTCTATTCGTCAATTGGTAATTTATTATACTATTGTTCAATAGAATTGTGGTAAATCGAGATTATAATTGTACGTAATATTTGAATATAACGTTTATTATATTATTGTATTATTATATTAATTTATTATATTATTGTTTAATAGAATTTAAAAATCTTCAAAATCAAAATTATAATTGTACGTAATATTTGGATAACGTTGATTACGCGAATGTATTTGATCAATTTATTTAATAGAAAAATAATAAAATTTGTAGGAAAATTTAGTGTGAACGATTTAATAATTTTCATTATTAAAAAAAAAAATGATTTATTCATTTGAATTTCGACGAAGGAATGAAAGAAAATTTGAATCATTCGATAATGGTATATAAAATGAAGGTGGGAAACAATAAAAAGGAATTGCGGTACAGAATTCCAAGACTTAATCGAGTTCAAGGCCATTTACCCTAACCGTACTGGAGGATCTCGGTCAATGGGGTATCTTCATTTTCGGGAATGCTCGAAGCGGGGCAAGAGGATAATGGAGTTCTCGAGTTATCCTAAACGGTTGGACAAAACCATCGACGAAACTTCAGAAAGCGTAACTCATTCTACGAACGTTACGATAACGTGAACTAAAACTATTCCTTTAGGTTGAGCGATATTGCTTTTCCTATCTTTTCTTATCTTTTAGAAAATTATCTCGAATGATTAAAATAATCGTGGAAAGAAAAAAAAACAGAAAGAGACTATTTAAAGTAAATGAAAATCAAATTAAGTATATTTATCGGATCGAAAGTTGTTGAAACAATTTGTATTTGGTTAGATTAGAAAAGTTGTATGTTGAATTGTTGAATGTTTTTTTTGTCTCATTATTATCTGATATTAGATAAATAATATAGATTTATTGTGTAATATAATTTAGAAGGAAAAGAAAAAGAATGAAAAATTCGTAAATGTTTTTTCTCAACATTTATGAACGATCGTAATAAATAAACGTACACAAAACAAAATATATCAAAATTTGTCAAACTAGTAAAAACTTTTCGGACGAACATAAAATTATTTAGACGCGTAAAAATCAAATCAAATCTCAAATGAAACAAAAGAAATGAAACGAGAGAAACGAAAAATTTATATTTTAAAAATCACTTAACTTTTTTAACCGGTTCTATTTTTTGTCTTTTTCATCTTCTTTTTTCGGCAAACTAGGGAAAAAACATTTTACAAGTCCACCCGGTATAACAAACTCCCGGAGAGTATTTTCTTTCCTCTTAATCCTTCGGACAGTGGGTGGTAGGAATGAAGGAAGAACGACAGTAGGGAAAGGCAAAAAAATCAGGCATCTTTGTTCTTAGTTATCTCGAACAATGTCCCTTGTTCTTCAACGGTAAATCTGAATAATCCAAAACCAAGCCCGCCGAGCTTACGTCTGGTTTTTATTCCAATTCTCACCCCCCGCCATCCTCCCTGTTCCTTCTGCCCAGTTCCCAAACCACCCTACCCCCCCATTTCATCCCATCAAACCATACAACCACAACCAACCACTCTTCTATTTCCAGCAGTGGTAGCAGTACAACCATAACCATCCTCATACCATTTCTTTGCACTGTTTTGCAATACTAGCCGGAAACCCACCGAGGTAAGGATTTTATTTCCAACGTTCAGTTAGAAAAAAGAAGAACAGAACAAAATATATATATAAAGAATGAAAGAGAGAGAGAGATAGAGAAAGAAAAAGACTTATGCACGTTCGACGATGTTTCAACGTCTGAGCGAACCGTTGGGGCTGTTGTCCTATCACCGTTGCTTGGACGTAACAGCTGGAGCATTCCGGATCGCGAAATACGAAGATGAAAACGTTCAAGGGGTTGCATTGATATATATATATTGGGTTGGAGAACAAATTTCTTCGTATTTTCCTAACACATGACTGTAGGATAAAACATATTATATTATTTTAGTCTTATTTTCACGAGATTTTCTATTATTATGCATTACAAATTATATTAAACTATTATTTAAAAGAGATAAATCAAAAAAAAAAATAATCCAGTGCGATTTATTTCATTATTTAACTCATTAAAAGTGATTCACTGGTGATTCCCCTAGTATTAAACTTATAAATCGTATCTGACGTATCAACACTGTCACGATAATCGATAAGTAACTAAACATCGATCGGGAAACATTAAATAAGATCATTCGTATCCATTAGAAAGTTGTTTCAATTCTATAGAAAAATACGAAGATACTTTATCCCCGACCCGATATATATGAAACTGGTAATAGGAAAGGAAAGAAAGAAATGGGGGAGAATAAAAGTGAAGAAAAAGGGTCTCGAAGCAGAAGAAGAAAAAAAAAAAAAGGAAAAGGAAGAAGAAGAAGAAGAAGAAGAAGAGGAGGATAACAGATGGGTAGGGTTGGGACAGTCGCGAGAGAATTCCTAGCTCCTAAGTTTCCGTGTCGTAGTCGTTGGCCTGAGAAAACATCGATGCAACGTTTACGTAGAAAATATTCTGGGGGGTTTTAAACGTGCGACCATGGAGAACCGTATGCAGTCAAGGGAACGGAAAAAGGGAGGAAAGTTGGATAGATGGATGGATAGATTGAAAGATAGAGTGTAAGGGAGTGAGAGATAATAGCAAAGAAGGACCTAGACTACATGAGTGAATGCGAATGTGTGTTTATCTGTGAGAGAACAGTATACCTATACTGTAAACTCTATCTTTCTCTCTCTTTCTACAACAGCTTGCTGGCAGCTATATCAAGTTACGCTCTAACGCCCATCCACCAGTAGCAGCAGCACCCTTCTCATTCCTCCCTTTCCACACCAAACAGGCACTCCTCAAGCCCCCCCCCCTTATCACCAGTCCCCCCAATCCCAACCCCAACCCCAACCCCAATCCAACTCACTCGCATCACTACCAACCCACCACCCCTTAAACGCCTGACTCAACATCCCACTTCCTTTACTCCTATACTCGATTCTCTGCTTCAACTTTTATGTCCCCGAGACTCAACATTTTCGTGGAACACTGTGCATTGTTCCACCATCGACTATAGGATTGTTCAACGTTACCTTGCTCGCTACTTCTATTCCTCTCATGCTAACCTTCTACGTGGAAGATACTATTAACTCACCTGAACATTCATTTTCCCATATTTCTATGTTCTTCTCGAGGTTTCTCTGTTTCTTTTCAGGAATACGGAGACTAGTTTGTTTGTTCGTTCGTTCGTTGCAACTCTCAGATACTCGATATGGTACCATCTTAACATATATATATGAAGTATACTTTTCATGGATTATACTTACGTGTCCTAGTTTTTTTTTCGAATGGTATAAGAGGGAAAGAAGAAAAAAAGAAGTTGTTCTAGAGGAACTGGTAGCAGGGAATGAAATTTCTTACAGTTTGAAAACACTCGAGAACAATTCTCTTTCTTTCTTTCTTTTCATTTCTTTTCTTTTCTTTTTTTTTCTAAACGTTTTTGTTCTAAGTACTTCAGTTGCACTCCATCGGATCAAGAACAAGTTCTTATATTCTGTACTAGGGTATTTTTCTTCTACTTTTTTTCTCCTTTTCTTTTCTTTTTTTCCTTTATTCAAAAGTTGTTTAGATCTCATTTACGTTAAATGTTTAAGTATATTAAATAAAGTTTTTATGGGGTAAAGTAGACGATATGGTAAAACCTTACTTTGCTCGGATAAAGAACAATTTGATCAACTTGTAAATCAAATGATGCAAAAAGAAGACGCTTTATGTTCCCAATGTAACTCGGTTATACTGAAAACAGATGGTACCGATGCAACTTTTCTTTTTTTATTCCACTAGTAAAATTCAAATATGTTTGGCAAAACTAGGGATTTTTACGTTGGAATCTTAAAATAATTCAATTATCAAACGTATATTGATTCGTTAGAAAAGTAATTTAGTTTATTATCACAAAGAAGTAATTGATTAATCCCATTTACCGATACCTAACCTCAAAATCATTAAACGTATCAATTTTTTCGTTCATTTTCCTTACAAAAAATATTCGTTTTAATCTCCTTTAAGTAAGACTATTGAATTCTTCGATATTAATTTTTGTTTTATTATGAAAAATGAAGAAAAGTAAGTGAATTATTATAGTCATTAAAGATTATTGCTTTTCCGTAACATCGATACGGATTCAGGAAATAAATTTTTATATCTCCATCCTCTTCTTGATCATCTTCCTCCCTCTCTCTCTCTCTCTCTCTCTCATGCATACATTCCACAGTTTTACGAGGAGGCCGGAAAAAAGAATTTTTCTTTTTTATTTTTCTACCAAATGATCCACTCCCTTTACTATCTCTCTTTCTCTCTAATTCATTTTCCAACAAGCTTGCGGAAATAAGGAAGGAAAGTGAATTATAGTCATTAGGATTATTGCTTTCCATAAAGGACGAGAGAGAGATAATCGGAGTAAGAGTAAGGGGCGGGGGGGGGGAGGGGTAAAGGGTATTGATACGAATTGGAGAAAATAAATTTTTATTTCACTACTCCTCTCTCCTCTCTTCATTCCTGATATTTTTCTTTTTTTCGTTCTTCTTCATTTTTTTCCCTTTGTCTATCCCACTCTCCAGTTTTACGATTTAACGAAGAATCGAAGTTGGTGGATAGGAACGGGGGTGGGGGGGTGGTAGGTTTGGTAAAAAACGTTTCGTATTTTTTTCTTTTCCCCCTCCCCTCCCCTGCCCATTAACCCTCTTCTCTAGCGAACGACAGACCCCTTCTTCCTCCCCCCCCCCACCGATCACCGCCCAACTTCATATTTTTTCTTTTTTCTTTTTTCCCTAGACCAAGTTACCGGTAAGAGCGGTACGAAACGTTTCCCCTAGCATTTCCCAGTTATTCCCGTTTTACTTTTTCTCCTTCTTCATCCGTCTCTTTTACGGGCAGCGCCCGGTAATCACGGAAGCGAGGGTTTGAAATTCGAGAGCCCGCTAATGGCCGGTGACACTCGCTCGTCGTTCGCTCGGTGTAATCGGATCGACGTGCTATACGTTCGAAAGCCTTTCTAGCCATCTGCATTCGGCCCTTTTTTTTATTTTTTATTCCTTTCCCCCCACTCCCTATACCCCGTTTCCCATACCCCTTCCCCTATCCTATTCCCAGCCCCCTAGCGGAGCATTTTTTAATTTTTTCTCTTTTCTTTTTCCTTTTTTCTCTTTGCCTTTCTTTTTTTTTCATTTTCTTTCTCTTTATTTCCCTCCACCCACCGCCACCACCGCCGCCGCCGCCACTTCCTCTGCCCCCCTCCCCCTTGCCGCCGCTTCTTCTTTTTTTCAAGGGTTTTTTTTTATCGCCGAGAGGCATCGTTGCGCTTGCCGTCATCGGATCGTGCATGCTTCGGCTAACGGGAAAATGTCTTCCCAACTATACCAGTCCCCTCCCCCCATCTACCCCCTCCTAACTCAACCTACTACCCCTTCCCTACTTTTCAATCCCCTCCACCAATTTTCTCTCAAATGACGGAGATAGGAAAGAGAAGAGAGTGAGAGAGGAAGGGAAAGAGGATGGTGGGTGGTGGGGAGGTGGGTTGGGGTGGGGGGCAAAAAGTAGAGAACGGGAGATCGTACAAATCGTGATTTTTCCTCGAATTACTTTGAAAAGACCAAATCCCTTGGCACGAAATAGCTTTTTCCTGAACCTTTAATTTGTTCTAGCCTTTTAATCTTGATTCTTTCTCCATTGTCACGGATACTTGGCATAATATTTTTTTTTCCTTTTTCTCTTTCCTCTTTACTTTTTACTTTTTACGTGGGGGGGATGGATGGGGGTTGGGTTGGGGGGGGGTAATTAAAACTGTATGGAAAATAAAAAAGACAGGAAAATAAGAGAGAGAGAGAGAGAAGAATTATTATCATTGAGAGTGTCTGATAAAGGGTGGGGGAAGACAAGGGAAGATTATTTTTTTTTTTTTTGGTTAGATGCGAGACCTGTTGAGTTTTAATCGGGGTTACGTGTTTGATCGATCAAAGTTATTTGGACAGAATTTAATTTAGGTTGGTTATTGTAATAGGAGAGAGAAAAAAAAAAGGAACAAAAAGTTAAATTGGTTAAGAGAATAATTGTTAAACGTATAATCGTTTATTCCTATTATAATAATAATAATAATAATAATAATAATATAATAAATTGTTTATTATTTTATTCGGTCGATTAATTTGAATTCGCGCGATTGAATTTAAATTAACAGTTGATCAGAGAAATTATGAGAATCACTGAACTCTTACTTTAATACAATTAAAAATTGTACAAATGAAGAAATAAATGAGTACGAATAAAAACTATAATGGAAAACAATTGATTATATTTTTGAAAGTGGTTGCAAAGTGAGGAACACGAGAGTAAACTAGAGAGAGAGAGAGAGAGATGAGGGAGAGTAAGTCGGCCGTTTAACGCGTTAACGGGCCTTTGGAAGTCCCTTCAGAGGGATGTCCGTAACACAGTAGGGTTGGGACGGATTGCTGAGAGGTCGTTGGGATAACGGAGAACGAGGGCTTGCAAATGAATGCATTAATTAATTAGAGAGAGAGAGAGAAATAGACAGGGTGTGTGTGTGTGTGTGGGAAAGCAACAGACCAAGAGCAACAGAGAGAGAGAGAGAGAGTGAGAATGAGAGAGTGAGAGAGAGGTCCGAAGTAAACTCGAAGCGACGAGACGTCAGGGATCATATCCCTGACATGGTTGACGGGCATCTCGCGCAGCTGTCCACGTTATCCTGGAATTATGCTGGCCTATGTGAACCTGTCCACGAATCGGGGCCTTTCCCGTCGGCTTCGTTTCTCGTTGGTTTCTCCTACGGCATGCGTGCGTGGCTCATCAACGTTGATATCTATCTACCGTCTGTACCCGTTTACTACTAACACAAACTGACGTATAATATAAATTGTACAATCGTTTATCGTGTTATATTCCGTTGTAATGCCGTTTTAAAAGCTACATTTACTACTTTGCCGAAATAAAAGTCTCCCTTCGTTTCATCCGATTTTAGGTCAGTAAACAAATGAAATACGTTAATTTAGATTGAATGTAACAAACCTATATTGTTGTTAAAGAAATATTAACGTGGGTTTAGTAAATGATTACGAATCTTCTTCATGTCTGTTACGTTCTTGCATTGTTCATATGACATCGGTTTAAAGTAATTCATTTTGAGGATTTTTATCATAGTGGAATAATGATTGGATACGATTTGTTAATTTGATTGTTAGGGTTTATGATATGTGTCGGATTGTTGTTCTTTTTTTTTCTTTTCTTTTCACTACGAATGATAATTTGATGCAAAAATTACTCGTTTCTTGACGAAATGTTGAACAAACTACTCCTAAGTTTATGTTTTGATTAAAGATGTTTATGTTTTGTTAAGAAAAATTTACAGAATTAAGGTAACGTGACCTAATTTATTGTATTTGGGTTAATATCATTGAACAAGGATCACAAATGGGTATGAATTTTTATACCAGACTATACCAAATGCGGAATAACAAGAGAAATCATGACCAAGTCAGGGACTCGAGGGTAGAGATGAGGGAGAAAGAAAAAGAGGGTCTTGACGTCGGGAGGAAGTATCACCGCGAACGTGCTTGGTGAAAAGGTTAAAGATCATAGTCTCGACCAGGAAACTTGAATTTATGCCGACGTCGTGATATGATTTGACGAGGAGGACAACGAGGACAACGACGAATAAAAGCGAACCCTGGAGCTTTTTCATGTTGGGTGTTCAACCTACGTTGGTTACGTCGCTTGAGATAGAAAGAGATAGATAGATGGATAGATAGATAGATAAAGAGAGAGAGAGATAGAGAGTGAGAGAGAGTCTTTTCGAACCGGCACGAGTCAGCCCTGATCCTCAACCCGTTGTATTTAGCGAAGCGTTGAATGCCTCTGGGTGTTTCATACTAGAGCATTAACGTGTGAGTTCATGCAAGAAAAAGGGGAAACCAGGATGTTTCGATCGATCAATCGACGTGTTAGACGTCCCGAGTAATCGATTTCTTTGACACCCTTTTTCGTATAAGTTTTCCAATTACTTTGACATGCATATCGTTCAATAAATTTCATAAATATTACAATTTATTATCGAGATAACGTTTAATTTATTAATCCAATTTAGTTTTAATATTTTTACAATTATCTTTTCGAACATTTTTTATATTTTAATAATACAAATATCAATTTATTCAGACATACTTATATTGCAATAATAAACATTTAACGAATAATGTAATAATATTATTTATCTATTCAAAATTCGATGAGATTAGATTAAAAATTCAAGTGGTACAAGTAGAGTTTTAATCGGATACGAATTAAGTAGTAAGAATCGAAAATATAATCGACTATTAAGTAGTAACAGTCAATAGTGAGCTCATCAACATTAAAGTAGTACGAGTCAGTGAAAAATCATACGAGCACTCAATTAGTACAAACAAACATTTAAATCCGCCGAAATCAATCAATTGATTTCATTTACTGTGCTCTCAAATAATTAATAAACACTTTCCAAACATTTTCACATTAAAATAATAAAAATCAGATCCCCAAAATATCGAAAAATACCGAATTTCAATTGTACTGCTTAGTTCGTTATTTAGAATTTAAATTCCTGAACATAATTTGAACGATTATAACCGTGAAACTGTACACCGTGTATCACAAAGAGAATGTTAAGCGTATTTACTTGGCACGGTGTAAAAGGAGGATGGCGAACAGAACGAGGAAGAGGTAGAGAAGGAGGATGAGGAGGAGGGAATCGATTACTTAACACGACTTTCGTGTTGGTAACGCGAGGAAATTCGCACGTGTCCCATTTCATGAATATCAGCCATCATCAAGAATGGTCGATATTGAGAGCAGTAGGAAGCCGCAGTTACGGCTAATGAGGAAGGATCGTACGAGCATCGACTCCGTTTCCGATTTGTCGGTAACATCAAAGAGAGACTATGCTCTTTATCTTTCTCTCTTTCTCTCTCCCTCTCACATTCTATTAAGCCTTCTTTCTCTAAATCCTTCTATCTTTGCCACTCATCAAATGGTAACTCTCCGAAAAGCAGCAGCATCACGTTCAACAACGGTGCTAGAACGTAACGCCTCTAGACTAAAGTACCGAGTACCAACCTACCTATAACCACCCTCATCACCCCCTCAACCCTTCATCTCCTCCTTCTCATAGAATGGAAAGTACGGGAAGGGTTCTGGTTTGAGCTCCGGAACGATGTTTCTGACCGCCAATCAGTCGGTCGGTGATAATCGAGCTTCGACCCAGCTACGTCAGTGAAAATCGCTACCAATCCCGTTAGAGGTACCATTCAAAGAGGGAACTTTCCAAGTAACCCATGCTGGAGACCAATCGATCGATGTAATCGCGATGTTCTATGGTGAATCAGTAGATTCGACCTGAGGAATACTAGTAGAGCACTACCACCACCACCATCAAAATTACCACCACTACTACTAGCAGGTGGAGGAGGCAAGTGTATCCACTTACTCGTTTCTAGCTAGGTTGTAGTAGTCAAGCTTTGAGTTGGGTAGGAAGGTAGCTAGCAAGGTGGGTTGCTACTTAGGTAGACACCTACCTATCATATACCCCAACCTCTTCGAACACCCCACCTTCTCCTTCACGTCACCCTGAATCCTTCATGTCTATCTATCTATCTCTCTTCAACCCCTCGGGAACAATGGAACGCTTTTCCTCTGGGAATATCAGACAAGAGAAGGACGAGTTCTCTGAACGCTGGAGAAGCTCCAGTCGATGTTACCCTCCGTCCATTGCTTGCTAGACCGTTAGAGTGCAAGAGGAAGAGGGGAAAGGAAGAGCACTTCCTGTTAGCCTCGACCCTCGTCCACAACCAGCCGCAGGCCGCAAGCTTCTGTTACCTCCTGCGAGCCGTAACCCCTAACCTCACTCACGCTACTCTCGCCCTGACCTCCTGCCGACAGCGTAATTGTTTAGAAACCCCTTGATCTGTAATTTCACCGCCTCAACTCCTCTCTCTCTCTCTCTCTCTCTCTCTTTCTAACTCCTATACTCGAAACATGCTTAACACGACTACTTCCGTTCTATCTATCCATCTCACTCTATTGCATTCCATTTATATGTGTCTCGTTTCTGTCATGGTTTTTTCTTTCTTTTTTTTTTACGGTGTTTTACCAGTTACTGATTATCGTATTAATCTTTAACCGTTGACTCTTATTTTTATTTTTCTTAGTTTTTTTATTGTCACGCAGTTTATTTAATTAATACATATTTGCATTGTTTTTTAAACTTGTTTCATAGATTTTTGCATTCTTCTTTTCTTTTTGTTTATTATTATTATTATTATTATTATTATTGTTATTATGCATTATTAATATTTCTTCAGCACCGACTTTTATTTCGTCATTTTTTAACTTTGTTTCCTATATCTTTTATTTTTCCTCCCTTATTCTTTATTTTACTTTTAATACTTTTTCCTCCTGGACTTTTATTTCACCGACACAAACTCCCGACCCGATCCTGACTTTTATTTCTTTCCGTTATTCTACCTTTCCTTGTTTTTCTACTTTTCTTCTCTTCTTTTTCTTTCTTTACTCGTTTCGTGTCTCTTGTCTTGTTTTTTATTCACCTGGGGTTTTTTGTTTTTTGTTTTTTTTTTTTTTAATCTAATATTTATCAGTCAATTTTTATCTTTATCTTTTGGCGTCTATCTTTGCGTCTACCTTCGCGTCATCTTTTTTCTCAATGCATATTTTTATTCATCCTTTTTCTTTCTTTTCTTTTCTATTTTCTTTTTTTTTTTGCTTTTGTTTTTTCTTTTCGCGACTCCATTCTATCATTTTCATTCTTTTTCTAAGTTTTATCAGAAAGAGAGGAGTTCGATATTCAGAGCACGCACGACGAACCATGGCATTTCTCTTTTTTACGTCGTGCTCGAAGAAATCCTCTTGGAAGATAAAAAGGCAAAGCGGAAGGATCGCGTGAGATTCTCGCGATTAGAATTTCTGTTTACTTTTTATTGTTCTTTTACATTTTATTTTTATCTTTTTACTTTAAGTGAATATTTTCTATCGAGTAAATAAGATTGGCCTTATTAATTGAATACCAAGGATGAGTTTATTTAATCGTAATCGTAATAAAACAACAAATTTAACATTTGCAAATATATTAGGTGAAAATTTCGTAATTATTTAAGGATACGAAAATGTTTTCTTTAAATTTGTTGTAATTAATAAACGAAACTTTAGATTGGCTATTCTTCCTCTTTAAAAAGTATATTAAATTTTATTTATATATAAATTAAATATCAAAATTGATGAATACGTTCGATAGAAAACGAACATAACCTAAGAATAAATTCTATTCGCTATCCTAACAATATTTTAAGTTATTTTTAAGATTAAATTGGCTTCTCTTTCTTACATTATCTATCAAAAAAATATATATATATATATATATGTTAAACAAAGTGAAGAAATTCATAACATAACCTAAAAAAAGAACACGAGAAATCAAAGAATATATTCTTTCCACTATGTTCATAATATTTAAGGTTATTTTTAAATTTAAATTAACTACCCTTTCTTATATTTCCTATAAAAAAAAATATATACATATAAATGTGAAATAAAATGAAGAAATCCAAAACATAACCTAGAAAAAGAACACGAGAAATTTAGAAATAAATTCTTTCCGCCATCTTTTGCGAAAAGATTATCAATTATTTATCGATCTAAATGATGATTAGACTTAAAGAAGTAAAATAATAATAAATTGTAGATAAGAATAAAAGAAAAAATAAGAAGAAAATGTATCGTTAAATGAACTTACAATATCTTCGAGCTTTGAGCATCCTTTTCTCGTGGTACAGACGAGTGCAACGATGACACCCCCAGCGAACATTAGAAGAAGAAATACCGCGAGCCTCCAACCATGATCTTTTTGTGGAAAAAGCTTCTTGGCGGCCGGTAATCCGGCGACCTCAGACGTCGTGACGCCGAGACGCGACGCTTTAACTAGAATCGTCCTAAGGCGTCTCGACGCCTTTTCGCAGCCCATTTTCGTCGGTGGATTATTGTTGCTTTTCGAGTTAGAACTCGATCTCGATTTCACGTGCACGTGATCCATCTTTTATTATTATTATTAGTATTATTATTGTTATTATTATTATTATTATTATTGTTATTATATTAATAATATTATTATTGTAATAATTATTTTCTATTATTTCAATAGAAAAATTAATGATAGTTTTGACACACCTTAACAAAATTGTTCAAATAATTCGATCATTTAAAGTATATCAATCGAATGATTAATCACAAAAATAATATCTTTTATCATTGTCTTTTATCGACGATCATTTTTGTTTATAGTTTGTATTATAGTTCTATATATTAATCACTATATCACTATATAACTAAACACACGTTCTTTCACGCGTACCTAGAAAATATATATATATGTGTGTATGTGTGTGTTGGTGTATATTTAAGCTTATTCGCGTTTAAATACACTTAATCACTTGAAAGGAAACAAATGTGGATTATTATTCGTTTAAGCACAAGCATCGAGTATTTTTTTTCTTTTTCAATCGATAATTTCATTTATTATCTTTAATCTTCATTTTTTTTATCGTTCAATGGATGAATTATCAAATTTTCGAACACCTCATCATTTATCTATGATAAAGATTCGATTATTTCAATAATGAAGATATTCTTTTCTATTTTTTTTTGTCGTTTCACTCTTCTTCACTTAGGAAACTTCGGACTCGACTATTTTTCAATCAGATATTCTGCATTTGGAATCCTTAAGGACAAACGGTATTAACGTTTCAAGTGGATTGAGTGGAAAAAGAGAGATGAATTTAAGATTTTATGAGATTATATTCCAGGACGATTTTATATTACTCTTTTCTTCCTTTCCTTTTGTCTTTTTTTTTTTTTTTCTTTCCGTTTTCTATGGTCGGGACCACCATAAGCCAACGTTGACGCAGTCTTTACGTTACTGCAAACCAAGTCGTTAGATTTTTATGACCACGGGACGCGAGAGAACGCGAAATGGCGAATGGAAATTGAGATTCGTTGGTAATATACGTTGCGTTCTATCCTGGTAAAAATACTGACTTGAATATACAGAAAAATGATGACTTTGATGATTATTAAAACATCTTTTCTTGCTTTCCTTCGAGTGTACTAAATCCACTTGTTTTTTCTTCTTCTTATTCGACGTTGATCACTTTCAACGAAAAAGTAAACCATTGATTTAAATGATTTCCATCTTCTTTCCCGTTTGTTTTTTTTCCGATGATTACGAGCAAGTATTCTTCAAGTTTCTTCAAACGATCTTAGAACAATTTTTTCTTTTTAAATTTGATAATTCATCTCGAGATTTATGAAATTACTTCCAATCAACACCTTTTTCTTTATCATTTTAACGTGAGGTGATTATATTATAATTAAATGATCTTGAAAACTAAAAAAAAAAGAATAGAATTTGATTTCGAGGTTAGATTTCTTTGGAAATAACCAACGTATCTAAATTTATTCGATATCTTTTATCGAATTTGTTTTAGTTTATTTTCTTCTTCTTCTCTTATTTCGTCTAAATCGATTGATCAATCCGAATGAAAATTCCCTCGAGGGAATTGATTGGTATTGAACCCTTCCTTCAGGAAAGAGAATCAAAAATAATCGGAGTTCTTTCGATCTTGTCGCATAACCTAATCTAACGATCGTTCAATGTTTAACATTTATTTTCATAAAATGATTCCTCTTATTCGTTGGAATCAAAATAATTTTAACGATAAAACCATTCCCCCTGTTTTCTCGATACAAAATGGCGTTTTTTATTTGTAGAGAGGGTGGGGGAATAATCGAAATATTTTAAATCGAAGAAGATGGTTGTAAAAAAGAAAAAAATAATTAACGTTGTTCGTAACGTTGAGTTAGATACGTTAGTTTGTCCTCTTCCTTTTCTTTTTTTTCTTTATCACGTCCGTTCGAGATCCTACGATCGATATTCCTTCGTGACGACCTTCCAAAGTCGAGGGTGAACCACCCCGATCGCGCCATTAAGCTTCTATATCGTCGTGGTGATTCCAGGAAGCAGCGGGTACCTCTCTTCTTCTGATTTTATCACTTTGTACACGTCAGCCTGAATTTTTTTTCTACCAACATCTTTTCCTACCACATATTACGTATTACGTATCCACACACACATACACACACATACACACACGCGTTGTATATATTATCTCTGTCCTTTTTTCCCTTCTTCTTCTCTTTTTGTCACTATTTTCTGTATTTTCTTTTTTTTTTTTTTAACAGAAAATATCCCTCTATCGAAGATTCACTGTTCCTGATTTCAAGGATATTTTTGGAATATTACGAGATGCAGTTACGTAAATGTACTTTTTTTAAAATACGTGAAACGTGTGTTCTCTTTTGGTCCTGCCATGACTGAAACAGAAAAATAATTTCAATTTGTTAGATTAAATAATATCAAAATTGAAATATTATTAGATTCATGTAATATTATTTTTTGTTCAATTAATAGGAAAAAATTGTTTCGAGATGATGAAAAATATGTGCGATAGTTTATTGTATTATTGAAATAATTGTATTGTAGAAATTTATTATATGATTGCATTCTAAAAAACCTTTTATTCACGAGAAGTAATTAATGTAAAACAAGTCAGAAATTTGATTAGTAGAATAATTAAATCCTATATTAAAAAAACAAAATTAGAATCTTAAATGTAAGATTTTTTCTGAAACCCCCTCTTAAGGAGTAAAATTCTTAGATGAATGTAATGTAGGTCACGATAAAACGATAAAATTTCATTATTGTTACGAGCCGGTTTATAATGGAAATATATCTTCGAAATACGTAGCTACGGACTTGGCTACACCACGAAAGAAAGATATTGAAAAGCATTTGGCGATACGTCCATGATCTATCGCGTGACGCAATACGCTGTGCTTTCTTTTAAAGGATCGCTTCCGGCCGTTAAAACCAGTAAAAAGGTTTATATCTCATGGAAAAGGACGATATTTCCGAGTGAACTATTTCTATAACGTTTATACGATTTTTCTTTATACATTTATACCATTATTTTTCAATTTAAATCAATCAATATTACATTTTATTTATATATCTTTAACACCGTGCAATAATTTATCATTAAAATATTATGAAAAAAATTTTAATTAATAATTTTTGTATTTTATAAACGTTTTTTACGGTTATTGTATTGATCGTAACATATATATAACATAATAATAGTAATAATAAAACATTAATAGTAGATATAAAACATTATAATTAAATATGAAATATAAAATTTTCAATATGGCGTATCTCACTTCAATCTAGATGGCGCTCTTATCGATTTAGATCATACTTTTTTTCGATATAAAGCATTGTGTTAAACATCGGTCTTGTATCAATTAGCATCTTTCATAAATTATCTGAAATATGTTATTAATTTCTTCTAACCAAGATTCTAATTAACTTTCTAACTAAGATTTCACTAACATTTAATATGATTTTTATTTAATAACAATTAATAATACTAATAATAATGATTAATATCGTGAAATCCTTTTAAGTTTAATATGAAATTATATTGAAAAGCATCCCCAATTCCTAGATTACAACAAGCGTAATAGGAATATCGATAACATCATAGGAATGAGATCTCGAAATTGGAGAAACGGAATCCAATGTAATTTGTAATTAATCTGGTACCATACAAATACAAACGTAAATATACAAACATATAATATCCCTTTAGGAATCCATATGTTTGAACAGGAAGAGAACATATTCGAGATAATCAATGTTTCATCTTCTTAATGTACGAAAAAATCTATCTTTTGAACTATCCAACTAAAGCAACAAGATATCGAGAGTACGTTTCACTCGAGTTGATTCGAAAAAGTTTCGACGAACTACGATTGTTTCTCTTTTCTCTCACCCCATCTCATCCCACTCCATTCCCCCTCCCACCATCTTCTCCTCTTAACTCCTCTACCCTCGCTGCCTCTTTTTCAACCCCTTAGCCTACATCACTATTTTTGTAACTCGTTCCACGGTCCAGCACTTTATGGAGAAACTATTTCTAACCCCCGTTCCACGTTGCTCCGACAGACATTGTATTTTTATCGAGAATAAGCAGATGAATCGTCGGAAGTAAGTAAGAGTGCAAAAGGTCAAGATACTTTTCTTCCTCTGTCTTCTCACTTCTTCATATTTTTCCTAAAGTTTTTCTTATATCAGACAAATATGGACGTCAATGATTTTTCATAATATTTGTTTCTTAATTTTTATACGATCGATCGTTCATTTATATTATTAGTGAAAATTTTATGATAAATATTTGATCATTTTTTAAAATTATATATATAACGAAGGAAATATTATTTTATTTTTATTAAGTTTATTTACAATTAAATAGAAATAACATTAAAATTAAATTTTTAGTCAGAGAAGTGTCGTAGATGCTAATTGTTGTTTCCTTCAAGTGGTTTTATTTCCATTTTCACTTGCGACAAATTATTTTAAAATAATTAGTCGATTATTGATAAACGATATATTCGTTTCCAATTTAATTAATGAATTTTTCATCACCTTTTTCAATACAAATAAAAGGTAATATTATAAAACGTATTTTCAAGTTTTGTCGAATTAATAGGTGCTATGTGTTATATCTCTTTGAAAAAACAATGCTTCAAAGTTTATTCGATTTATAAATACACCGATGGTAACTATTTTTAGAATTATTCACTTTTGTAAATTATTTTTCAATCGATATTGGTTAGATTGGTGATTAATTATTCGATTTAATGATTTACCCAATACTTATTTATACAATTTTCAATAATAGATATTCGATCGTTTGATTAAATAAAAATTAGTGATAAAATATTATCAACAATTATTTTCTATTTTATAATAATTAAATCATTCAGTAATCATTCATAATTTAATCAATCAGTTTTTATCTAAAATTTGGTTGAAATGAATAATTATTCTTAAATATTATCACCCTAAGTTGTCTGCTGTATTCATTTTCTCTCAATCGTATACAGCTCACAATAAGCGAACATAACCTAAATTACAAAAAAAAAGAAACTTTTCGTGGTAACTTAACCTATTTTACTTAGAAAAATAAAATACAATATCGGTTAAAACGATAATATTAATAACAAAATGAATGTAATATGTATAATAAACGAGAAATATAATCTAAATTACAAAAAAACTTGATAAGATAAAGTAAAGAAATTTGTTGAGATAACTTAACCTATTTAACTTAGAAAAATAAAATACAATATAAGTTAAAACGATAATATTAATAACAAAATGAATGTAATATGATTAATAAACGAGAAATATAATCTAAATTACAAAAAAACTTGTTAAGATAAAGTAAAGAAATTTGTTGAGATAACTTAACCTATTTAACTTAGAAAAATAAAATACAATATAGGTTAAAACGATAATATTAATAACAAAATGAATGTAATATGATTAATAAACGAGAAATATAATCTAAATTACAAAAAAACTTGTTAAGATAAAGTAAAGAAATTTGTTGAGATAACTTAACCTATTTAACTTAGAAAAATAAAATACAATATAGGTTAAAACGATAATATTAATAACAAAATGAATGTAATATGATTAATAAACAAGGAATATAACCTAAATTACAAAAAACTTGTTAAGATAAAGTAAAGAAATTTGTTGAGATAACTTAACCTATTTAACTTAGAAAAATAAAATACAATATAAGTTAAAACGATAATATTAATAACAAAGTGAATGTAATATGATTAATAAACAAGGAATATAACCTAAATTACAAAAAAACTTGTTAAGATAAAGTAAAGAAATTTGTTGAGATAACTTAACCTATTTAACTTAGAAAAATAAAATACAATATAGGTTAAAACGATAATAGTAATAACAAAATTGATGTAATATGATTAAAACATAATGTTTTATCGTTTTAGAATAGATGATAATGAGGTAAGACGATAGCATCCTTCATTGTCGTAGAAAACCTCGAATAATTTAGAGATGGTAAAATTTCGTGTTCGTTGCTAAACGGATGATCAAGTTTCTACAGCAAAGTATAATCCGCGTAGCTAAGCTATTACACGTTTTCATTCTCTTCTGAAGTCCTTCCTTGTGAAAGAGAAAACAAAAGAGACGTTGTTCTTGAAAGAAGCTCGTGAAAACAGAGAAAACCTCGGGAACGAAACAAGGAAAGAGAAAATGGAAAAGGTACGTAGGTTTGCTTGCTTGCTTGCTTGTTTATAAGGACTTTAAAGTTTTCATAGTAATTTAAGAAATTATGCCACAAAGCTTTCGTTCTTGGTTAAAGAAGATTGAACAAGGTCATCTGTAACAGAACGTTTCACTAAATACTTTTTATTTTACCCTATTCTTTAAGTGTTAATTGCTTTTTCTTTTTAACTCGACAAAGGTTAGCATACCTTTACGTAATCTTTTCTTTTTCCTTCTTTGTTTTTCAAAAATTAATTACTATTCTTTTAAAATTACTCTCTGCGTTAGTTTAAAAAAAAAAGAAAACTAATTTCTAGGCTTGCAGAGATATGTATTATATAATATGTAAAAATGATTAACGTTAATTATTTTGAAAGGATGTAAATTAATTTGATAAATTACTCAAAGATTTTACATTCATCCATTCGAGTTATTACAAATTTACTATAAGATACTTTAATATTGTATTATGGTTCTTTAATTTTCGATGAAAATATATATGAATTGTTTTATATTATATAAGAAAAAGATATTTCGTTGAAAAAAAATTCGAAGAAGATGGATTAGAAAGGGGTGAAAAATCGGTAAGAGAAACGTTTTATCAAGTTTCCTCTTTTTATTTTCTAAAGATTTTTTTCTTTACTCGCTACTCACTTGGTTCCTTTTCTTTACATTTTCTTTTTCCTTTCTCGAACGAAACGATCCGTAGCCTTTCGTAGAAGAGAAGCGTCGTACTTTTTTAGTCAGAGTTTGATCCGAATAAAACAAGCGCAACGATCTTGGAGTAAAAATTCTTAAAGGAAAAAGAGAGAGAGAGAGAGAGAGAGAGAGAGAATTGCTGGGAGTTGCTTTACGAAGAAGAAAAAGAAGGAAAGCGCGAGTAACGGTGGTTAAACTAAGCAAAGAAAACTCTTGTCTAGGTTTATTCCAACACTTTTTGTTTACTCGAGAAATCGAACTTAGGGAAAATCGTTTGTTGTATTTTTAATTTTTGTTTCTTTTTAATTGCTATTCGAAAAAAACAAAATTCCTTTTTTTCTCTCACCGATCAAATTTATTATTATTTTTATTCGTAATGAAAAATCATTGTAATTACAAATATTTGTAATACGAAAATGTTTTAATAATAATCGTAAATATTTCATTAACGAAACAAACATTGCGTCAAATTAATTCTTATACTCTATGAACATCACACACACACGCGCGTTTTAATATTTATTTATATTACATTATTTCGTTTAATTAATTTCAAACAGAATAATATTAATTTAAATTATCTGAACCGATCGCAATGATGATGATGATTATTATTATTATTATTATAGAACGATTTTATAAAATTTCAAATATATTTTGCTAATTTTAACAACACAATATCTCGTGTTTCGTTTCTCTTTTTTAATTTTGAAAAAATATCATTTCCAGTACGTGTACCGAAAACAATATACACGGTGTAATAATGACACTTAATCGAACGGAACTTGACAGAAAACGTGAAACATTTGTCATTTATTAACAATTAAACTAAACGTTAGATTTAATAACTATAAACAATATTAATCAAATAAAATTCTAATGAGTATAATAATAATAATAAAAAATAAAACAACAATCCCTTATCAATATTCAAAGAACGTTTTAGAATCCTTTACGTCAAAGCGGAAGCATCCACATGTAAGCATCTACTCTAATTCTCTAATACCATGTTCGACAATTCAAATAACAAAGACATCTTGTCAAAGTAATTCTATGCCGTTGGATCTTGTCTGAAATTGTATTTGCCTTGGAATGATGAACTGGTTTCGAGAGACAGCTCGATAGAGAAAGACAAAGATAGATAGAGAAACTGAGAACAGTGAAAAGGGTAGGTGGGCTGTGGGGTGTGGGGGTTAGGGGGAGGCTTGGGATGATGGGGTGAGCTTGGGGGTTTGAAGGAAGATTCGTATCGACAATTTATACGTCCAACGAAATCACCATTGGCAGTTACAATCGGTTGCTAGGAAGCATGGAAGAAGGGGTCAGATCGGTGAGGGACGAGGAATAACGTTCTAACGAAAATTACGTGCTTTGGAAGCTTGGAAATGGCTTGTAGGCGTTTACATGAAGGGTGATCAATTTCGAGAGATTAGTGAAACTGGTCGTTGGAATTAAAGGAGAATTTACCATTAGAATCTCATCCTCCCACAACCTCCCACTTTACACCAATATCTACAGGAACGGGGCCCCATCCCCTTAACTGGTATTAGTTTAATATTGATCGAATCATTTTTCATTGATTTTTCATCCTTTTTTCAAGTTTTATTATAAATGATTTTAATTAGAAAATGAGTGGTAGATTTTTAATTATTAATAATATGTTATTGTGATGAGATGTATTAGTACTTGTCAGATTGAAAATGATTAAATACTTTTATGTATAGGTTTTAATATTGTTCTATTATTTGAAGATTGTTGTTTATTGGTTTTATATTTTTAAATAGTTTTTGTCAGTATTTGATATAAGTTTAATATTACTACAATTGATAAAACAAAATTGTTTGGATTTGTAATAAAATTAGTAGAGTTACTAATTCATATTTGCTGACCATTGATTTTACAAAATACTGACCAAGTAAATAGAAGTTAAATTTAACCAATCCAGCGTATTCAAATCTGTTCCAAATGTGAGAGAATGGAAACCACAAATACTATACTATGTGAGCACTTAACAGTACAGCCAAAATAACAAAAATACTAATACCATTATATTGCAGATAATTATTGACTACCCCTGTCTATTCCTCTTATTGGAGAAAATTATATTTACCCATGTTCTATTCCCTGGTTGTAGAAATATACGGTTTACAAATAAAATAAATGTTCAGTATATAGAATTCTGATTTAAATTATGAGACTTACAAAAGAATATTGTACAAGTCAAATTAAATTAAATTATGATGTATTCCAATCTGTTCAAACTATCACAGAAAAAATTCAATAACATAATTATGAATACTTGACATTATATTAAATACTATTATATATTTTACATTTATATATTCATTTTAAAATACTATTATATATATATTATATTAAATTCTAAATACTATAACTAAAAATTGTATTCATAATTATTGACTAGTCCTGTTTATTTTAATCATTAATAACAAGGATAATTACCAAGTTAATGTTTCATTTCTCCTACATAGAAATAAAATAAAAAAAAGAAAACAAAATTTAACTGAATAGTATGAAAAATAAAATCAAAATTCAATATATACACATTTATTCCAATCTGTTCAAACTATCACAGAAAAAATTCAATAACATAATCATGAATACTTGACATTATAAATACTATTATATTTTACATTTATATTCATTTTAAAATACTATATATTATATTAAATACTAATACTATAACTAAAAATTGTATTCATAATTATTAACTAGTCCTGTTTATTTTAATCATTAATAACAATGATAATTACCAAGTTAATGTTTCATTTCTCCTACATAGACATAAAATACAAAAAGAAAACAAAATTTAACTGAATAGTATACAAAATAAAATCAAAATTGAATATATATATATATATACACATGTATTCCAATCTGTTCAAACTATCACAGAAAAAATTCAATAACATAATCATGAATACTTGACATTATATTAAATACTATTATATATATATTATATTAAATACTAAATACTACAACTAAAAATTGTATTCATAATTATTGACTAGTCCTGTTTATTTCAATCATTAATAACAATGATAATTACCAAGTTAATGTTTCATTTCTGCTACATAGAAATAAAATAACAAAAAAAATTAAAATTTAACTGAATAGTATACAAAATAAAATCAAAATTGTATATATATATACACATGTATTCCAATCTGTTCAAACTATCACAGAAAAAATTCAATAACATAATCATGAATACTTGACATTATATTAAATATTATTATATATTTTACATTTATATATTCATTTCAAAAAAAACTATTACATATATATTATATTAAATACTAAATATACTACAACTAAAAATTGTATTCATAATTATTGACTAGTCCTGTTTATTTTAATCATTAATAACAATGATAATTACCAAGTTAATGTTTCATTTCTCCTACATAGACATAAAATAAAAAAAGAAAACAAAATTTAACTGAATAGTTATTGTACAAGTCAAATTAAATTAAATTGATGTATTCCAATCTGTTCAAACCATCACAGAAAAAATTCAATTACATAATCATGAATACTTGACATTATATTAAATACTATTATATATATATTATATTAAATATTAAATATACTACAACTAAAAATTGTATTCATAATTATTAACTAGTTTTGTTTATTTTAATCATTAATAACAATGATAATTACCAAGTTAATGTTTCATTTCTCCTACATAGAAATAAAATAACAAAAAAAATAAAATTTAACTGAATAGTATACAAAATAAAATCAAAATTGAATATATATATATAATTATTGAGACAGTTATTTAATAGTACTGTTTATTTTAATCATTAGGTAAAACGATAATTACTAACTCATGTTCTGTTTTCCCAAAGCAAGAGAAATTCTCAGAGATTAGTTGAGAAGCTTTTAGAAAGGAAGGAAGCTTTCTTGGCACATTCTCCTACACTTACAAAAGAGAAAAGGGTGGTTGAAGGGTGGTAAGAGGAGGATAGAATTTTCCTAGCGAATGTTACGACTACGGCAGTCTCGAGAGTTTCTAGAAAGCGAATTAGCTTGGCACGATTAAGCTTACGGTCTATGATCTGGATTATCGTTAGGGCAACGTGATTTAGATACGATTCGAGTTTCCTTACATTGAAGTGTGTCTTACATGTAGTAATGTTCAACTGATCCTTTCTCTCTCTCTCCCTCTCTCTTACTCATTCACTCACTCACTATAATATTAAGCCTTTAATAAAAATATGCCTAAAGCTAAACGAGTAATACTATCAAATGAAATCTCCTTCAAAGATCCAAGTATATTTAAGTTTAAGGTATAGGATACTTGTGAAACTTCAATAAGAAAAGTCTCCTGTGTTTAGTATTATAGATACTTAAAACTCTCTCTCTCTCTACTAAGTTTAATTTTATCGATAAGAAGAATGTGGATCTTAAAAGAAAATCCCTTATCGTATCATGTTTCGAGAATATTTTGTGCAGATTAATAATAATAATAAAAATGTAAAATGGTTAATGGTAAGATTTAAAAGACTTCACTCGGTACAGAGAGAACAAAAGTTTTTTTCTTCATGAGACACCTTGTGGTAGTATGGCGAACGTATAAAATGTAACAAAAGCAAAGCGAAGTAAAGAAAAAAAGGGGAAAAAATAAATATGAAGAAGAAGAAGAAGAAGAAGAAGGGTCTTCTCGTAACATACATGGTGGGCATAGAAAAAGAGAGAGAAAGAGGGTGGGGGTTGTTGTATTTTCATATTCCTCGTTCCCTTCACATGTTCGTCATTTATTCAAGCCTCTTTCGAAACAGAAATTGTAAAAGTTCGAAAACCCTTCGAGCCATACGTTCTTTTCTTAGATAGTAACACTACCTATATACAGACATACATATCTACTTATAATATAACACGACGTATGTGTTACCTATACTTCTATACAGATACCTGCTACGTTTTTGAATGTACAAACACGTTTATATTTAGATACATGTTTTTATAATATATTATACATTGAATATATTTATAAACTTTGATGTATATCTAATAAACTTATGCATATATTTTTGTGAGTATACAAGAATGTGTGTATTATACATACCATTTTTATTGTAATTGTGCATTGAATATATGTATGCACTTGGATTTATGTTTAATATTTCAAAATATACAAGAATGTGTGTATTATACATACCATTTTTATTGTAATTGTGCATAGGATATATGTATGCACTTGGATATATGTTTAATATTTTTGAATATACAAGAATGTGTATTATACATACCATTTTTATTGTATTTGTGCATAGGATATATGTATGCACTTGGATTTATGTTTAACATTTTTGAGCATATAAGAATATGTATATTATACACACAATTTTTATTGTATTTGTGCATAGGATATATGTATGCACTTGGATATGTTTAATATTTTTGAGTATACAAAATGTGTATTATACATACATTTTTATTGTATTTGTGCATAGGATATATGTATGCATTTGGATTTATGTTTAACATTTTTGAGTATATAAGAATATATATATTGTATATACCATTATATTGTATTTGTGCATAGGATATATATGCACTTGGATTTATGTTTAATATTTTTGAGTATACAAAATGTGTATTATACATACCATTTTATTGTATTTGTGCATAGGATATATGTATGCACTTGGATTTATATTTAATATTTCAAAGTATACAAGAATGTGTGTATTATACATACATTTTTATTGTATTTGTGCATAGGATGTATGTATGCACTTGGATTTATGTATAATATTTTTGAATATACAAAATGTGTATTATACATACATTTTTATTGTATTTGTGCATAGGATATATGTATGCATTTGGATATATGTTTAATATTTTTGAATATACAAAATGTGTATTAAACATACATTTTTATTGTATTTGTGAATTGAATATAATTATATACTTGGAGATATATATTTTAATAAACGTATACATATATTTGTAAGTATACAAAAATGTATTTTAAATGTATAAATACATTTTGATTGTATCCTTACATTGAATATATGAACTTGAATGTAAATTAAATATATATGTGTCTGTATGTAGTTACAGTAGAACGTTTGGAACGTTTTCTTGAAGCTCATCTCGTATTTTTACGGTGACAATGGGAAGAACCACTACATCCTTATCGGATCGGACTTCGGTTGAAAAGTTTACGTCCGGAGTAATGTCCTACCTTTCCTCTGCTATTTCCTTTTTCTTTTTCTTTCTATCTTTCTTCTTCTTCTTTTTACTTTTTACTTTTTCTCTCTTAACTTTTCTTACTCTTTCTCTCTTTCTATCAGTGTCATTTTCTTTTTTATTTTCTTGCTTTTATTCTTTCCATTTCCTACCACCTTTTCATCTTTACGTCTCCTCAAGGATGAATAAACGACGACACGGAGACCTTCCAAAGGTAATTTATCGATAGCTCGATCGATTTCTCTACTACAGTTTTAAAGGGATATATACTCGACCTACTCTTCTTCTTCTTCTTCTTCTTCTTCTTCGTTGATCATTTTCTCTCTCTCTCTCTCTTTTTCTCTTTTCTCTCATTCTATCTTTCTATCTTTATTTTTTTCTTTCTCTTGTCTGCCATTACTAATTCGAAAACAGACATTTCAATTAAAGAACTTCCAACAGATAATTCGACTTAGTCGTACCAATTTCACAACTGTTTAAGTGTTACTTCTATGTACAATACAATCAAGTGACAAGATGATTCCTACGTGTAACAAATAAAACTTACTGTTACCATCCATTTTAAAGCATCCCATTTTCTAGAAAATTGTCTTACGAGAATTTTGTTATTCGATAATGTTATCCAATCGGGTATTTATTGTTAATCGAACAATTCAATAAATATATTTAACGATTTGTAGTTTAACTATTGTATTAAGTGTTACGAGATTGAGTTGGAAAAGTAATTTAGTTTTTTTTTTCGTATAAAAATTCTCGTCGTCAGTTAGTCAGCCATTATTGATATCTAACCTCACTTTTAATCTAGAAATTACTTTGCATATTTTAACGATAGATAAGTTCATACATCATTCGGACGCTAATTGACGTGAAAATTTGTCAAATTTGATAATTGACGATTAATTGGATTTTAAATGCGAACAAATTCACATATATTTTTATTTATCGTTGAAAAATAAATCATAAAGTAAGGTTATGGTATAGTCCGCTGTTGTAATTATTGTCATACGTATGTTTTTATAGATTTTTGTTTTTAATGAGATGGTTGATGGTAGGAATGATTGAAATTTTCTATCATGTTTAATCATTTTAAATCGAATTAAGTATATTCCAGGATTGAAGGTGAAATTTGTTGGTAGTATACACGCGGTTTCACTGATATATGGTCCAGTTACACGCGGTCAGAGGACTTGGGGGGCTTAATGTGATTTACAGGAGGGTCAGAAGTTCCTCGCGACGGACCGTATGTTTCGAAAGCCCTGTAAAATTATTGGAACGTGACACTGTGTCCTGTTCTCTCTCTTTCTCTCTCTCTCTCTCTCTCTCTCTCTCACTCTCTCTCTCTCTTTATACTAGTTTACGATCGAGTAAATAAACGAAAATCGTACTCGTATCTCGATAAGAAATGATCGATTTTGTTTTATTGAATTCGTCAATAAATTTCCCCCCCAAAAAATATATGTTTTACAAATTTTTCCACTTTTTTTCCATATTTTCATTAACAATTAGTCGATCAATCGAAAAGTTTAAAACAAAATTGAAGATTATTTTTTAATATAAAATATCAAACATTGAAATTGGATAATAGATAAATACCAACATTTGTTGTATATTTGTTTCATTTTATAACTTGTAATTGGCGAATTTAATAATAAACAAATAAAACAGAAACATTCATCACGGTTTTTGTGTATTGGAATTGGTCGATTGGTTTTTGATCAATTCTGTTGTATTTCTCATTGATTTTTCTTTTTTCCGTTTTACAATTTGACAATATTTAGCTTTTAAAAAGTAAAATTCACGATTAACTCGAATGAGGTAAAATAATACGTATGTTGAATAATAAAATTGAAAAATAATACAATAAAATGTTTCAATGGGTTATAGTATTCACTGAATGAATATTTATATATATAAAATAAATAAAATTCCTTTTTTTCGTGACAAAATAAAATATACCTATTAAATATAAGTATAAATATTAACCAAACTGATTGCTTTATAAAAAATCATAATATGAAACCATAAAGTTACTACCATTAGGGTTGAGTTAGGAAAGTAATTTCGTTTTCCGTGTAGAAATTTCGTTAGTCGCCATTATTGATACCTAACCTCACTCTTACCATGAAAATCATTTTACATTTTAGCAGTAGATACTTCAAACGTCATTTCAAAACCATTGTTGGTAATATTATAATGTTAGAATATTTTTGATAGTTACTGCTCGTATTGTTTAATATATTTATATAATATTTACGTATAAATATTTTATGGTTTTTGTTTTATATATATATATATATATAATATTTTACGTATAAGTGGTAAAGTTTTTTCGAAAATCGAATGAACCTTTTCCTTAAAAACTATTGCCTCTTCGTTGATGCATCCATCCGTGATGGAACCCTTCTTTCATCTACCGTTCCCTTTAGGTACTCGCCCTCGAGTGAGTTTTCACGCCAAAGCGCGAATTTGCTTCGCTGCACTCTCTTTCTCTTTCTCTCTCTTTCTCTCTATTTTATTTTATCCATCCATCTTTTTTTTTCTCTCTCTTTCGCGTAGTTCAACGTTCGCAAGAAATTTTCTTTGTTTTTGGTTCTATTCTCGTAAAAATAGACGAAAGATTGCTAGTGATGGAATTAAAAAGAAAAAGAAAAAAAAATAAATAAAAGAAAAATATACATTTTTAATATTTCAAATCTCGATGTTATAAATAGTTATTATTAAATTATTACTTTTTTTTTTCAAAATACGTTTATAATTAATTTAATGAACTTTCTCGAAAACAAAAGTACTATATTTCTTTTTTGAATTTCGTTTCTTTTAATTTTAATTAAAACATGTGTCGCTGTACGTTTAATATAAAATTTTAATCATTTTAAATAACTATTATGTTCGCGTGACGAATGTTAAGCTTTATTTGAAAGAAAAAAAAAAGAAATTTATATGAAATATATTTCAAATTTGTATAAAATTATAATAAAAATATTTTAAACAAATGCTCTTGAATTTTCTAATAAATTTAATGTTAATAAAATAAATAAATATCACCAATATTTGATAAGCGATCTTAATCAAATATATATTTAAAATTAATTCAATGCTTTCAATTAAATAATTCTTTTTCAAAACTCAATGTAAGATGATCTTATAAATTGTGTGTAAGTTTTTTTGTAAAAAAAATTCGTGTTAAGTAATATTTTTCTTTTAAATTAATTAAAAACAAAAATTATATTTTCTAATGAACGTATTTACGTATTCACCATAAATGAATAAATTTAAAAAAAGAAAGAAGAAAAAGCCCAAGGAAAGAGAAAAAAATAAACAAAGAATTTTTACGAATGCAACCTTCGTGTATGGTATAATCCATTAAAAAAGTATAAAAAGAATAAAGAAGAGAAAGGATAACAGTTTTAACCCGTGAGATCTTATAATTTCGTTCAGAAACGTCTTTCTGAAAATGACTGGGATTTGCATGAAACGCTCGTTATGTCTCCCAGTTAAAAACCTTTCGGTAACAACGTCCGACGATTACGAGAACTTTTATTCTCAGGGAGCTTACAAGGATCAGTCTCATCGTTTTGAGGTCGTCCTCGAAAGCTTACCGAAGGCCAAGATCGTTGTTGGAAGAAATAAAGAAGGAAAAGAACCAATGAACGAACTATAAAGAGATAAGAACAATATCTTTTGTGTATTCGGATAAAAAGAATTATAATCTGTCATTAACAAATGTTCAAACAAAGAAAATAACGTTATTTTAAGTTTTGCTCGTTTAATTATTTCAAACTTAATTTTGTTCATTTTCTTTTAGTTTTATATTTAAAATGATTTCATATTTATAGGTTAGATTAGGATAATGGCGATTTCCGCCATTCATTTATTTGGAAAAAAACAAGATGGATGTATTTCCTAACCTACAATATTTCGTTAAACTTATGATAGTAGTATATTTTTGATTATTATTATTAAATAAAAATGCGAATTGGTAAATAATTTTAATTTTGGCGTGATATTAAAAATATAATATTAATATATAATAATTGTGTGTGTATTAATTATTAAAATACTCTCCCAATAAATAGCAACAAATAACTCAAATAATATTCTTGGTATATCAATCTTTTTAAAGATTAGAATACAGTGTGCATACGCACGAAAGAAAGTAAATAAATAAATAAAAAGGAAATAGTAATGAGGTAGAGAGAGTGAGATAGAAGGAACGTGTTCAACACGTGTTTCCCTTATCGCGTTCATTCCGAACCGCGGGGTTCAACCCTCAACGTCCAACCTACCTCCCCCCAATACTAACCCCTCTACTTGCCACCCCTCTCTTTTACCCTCAGTGTCGAGGCCACACCATCGAAGCTATACACCGTTCATCGTTTCATTCGAAGCTTTCTTCCATTTTTAGTATCACATACCAACACACTAACACTACTACTACTACTACTATTATTACTATACCAATACTATTTCAACAACGTTCACCAAGAGAGTGGACGAACCCAACTCTGATTTATTTTTCTCTTCAATAATTCTCTTTTATTTTTCTACCTTGTGCTTGGTTGCTAGCTCACTAGCTCGCGGCAGGCCTGCTACCTGTCTTTTGATCTATTGCTCTTTCTTTCCTTTTTCTTTTTATTTTTATTTTTTGTTTATTTTTGTTATTCTTTTTACCATCCCTTCTCTCTTTCCAACACCAGGGATAGCGATTCATTTTTATTTACGATCTGACGCTAGAGCCTTCTTTCTACTTACCCTCTTTTATTTATTTTTAAATTTATCTTTCTCTTTTTTCCTGTTTCTTTTATTATCTTTTATTTTACTTGCTTTTGTGTAAAAATTCTCTTCCACGGTTATTAAGGAAAACTTTAAGGAATATTAAATGAGGTAACCGTTAGTAAATATTTCTTCATATTATTTTTGTTATATTATATCGTTAAGTATTTATTTACTTGTTTATTATAATTAATTTATCCAAATTGTTGATCAGTATTATTGTACAATAGTATTTTTTTAGTAAAATGTTAATAATTTTAATAAAATGTTAATAATTTGTATAATATAATATGTATTATATATTTCAACTGAAATGTATATTTGAATATATTTTAATACGGGATTCAATTATCCCGATATTTTCTAAATGTTTTTACACGACCGATTACAGACCGATCTTTGACATAGAAATTTTCCAGATTGAAAATACTTTAACAAGCTATTTCCTACGTTTATTAATACTCAATTTAATTTGTCGCATAATTGTTAATCCTTTATATAATATAATATTATATTGAATAACTTAACTATAATAAAATTGCTAAGCTATTAAATTAGATTCATCCTTGGTAGCAGAAGTTGATTATAATGATTGGCATTGCTTCTAATTAGAATAGTAATTATAACTTTCGACAAAGTACAACGTACAGAGTATAATTTATACCGGACGAAGATAAGAATATCACCGGGTAGCACGGGACCAATCATAATCAAGATTAATTATCTTTCAAAAAAGGTGCTATCAAAATCGATAATCGACGTTTTAAACAAATTAACGATTCGAATTAATTGATTATAATTAATTATTCTTCGTTATACGTGTTTTTTATCATAGTACTTTAATCTAATTAATTATATCGTAGAAAAGTTTTCGTTGGTGATTTTTTTATTATTCTATGAATAATACATATTAAGAATTACAATAAACGTGAGCTTTTATTTAAAACGAATTAACCAAGTTAACCTTGATGATAAGAAAAAAAAAATAAATATCTTAAAATCAGACTGACGTACGAAATAATTTGTTGAAAAAAAAGTATTACCTGTAACGAAATATAATGAACCGATTACCAAAAAAGAAAAAGAAAGAAATAACAAGTAAAATAATTCATCAATAAATGAATGGAGTGAAAGAGAATGGGAGGGGGAAGAAGAAAAAAAATAGAAAAACTTCGGGGAAAAACGAACGTCGTATCGAAAAGTGGCGGTTTCGATCGGGGAAAAAAAAAAGCAGAGAAAAAAAACTAGAATATAGTAGAAGAATATAGAATAGAATGGAATAGAATGGAATAGAATAGAATAGAATACAATAGGATCGGATAGAAAGAGGGAAAGGAAGAAGAAAACGATTAATAACCGTCGATCACACTCTCTCGATTACGAGCAATTTCACGAAGCAACACCGGCAGGTGCTTTCCCGTCGTTTACACATTCTCGCGGCTTTATTTACGAGCGATCCACGTGAAAAAGCCACTTTCCGCAATCGGCTTTTCCATACCGACGAAAAATCCCGAACGATGAAAAGGGAAATAGATAAAAAGAGATAAAATATATTTACGCTAGGAATCTCATCACCAAGGAAAAAGATATCAAAATTGATGACATTTAAATCCTCTAGATTCGTATATATATACATATATTATATATATGTATGTTTAACAGATATAAACAGATCGTAATTTATATTATTTCTTTTTGTTTTTCTTTTTTTTGAGGTTATACGTATTAAAATGAATAGAAGTATTATATTTGTATTAAATACTTTTATTTTTATATATTTATCAATGATTTTTATATTTATTCGCAAGTAATTAAATATTTTGTAAAAGTATTACTGTTTTAGTTAAACATTAAGAAGAATATTATTTTTATTAATTATTAATTTTTTGAGGTTATACGTATTGAAATGAATGGTAGTATTATATTTGTATTAAATACTTTTATTTTTATATATCTGTCAGTGATTTTTATATTTATTCTCAAGTAATTAAATGTTTAGTAAAAGTATTACATGTTTTAGTTAAAGAGATTAAGAAGAATATTATTTTTATTAATTATTATAATTTTTTTGAGGTTATACGTATTAAAAAGATGAATGGTAGTATTATATTTGTATTAAATACTTTTATTTTTATATATTTATCAATGATTTTTATATTTATTCGCAAGTAATTAAATGTTTAGTAAAAGTATTACATGTTTTAGTTAAAGAGATTAAGAAGAATATTATTTTTATTAATTATTATAATTTTTTTGAGGTTATACGTATTAAAAAGATGAATGGTAGTATTATATTTGTATTAAATACTTTTATTTTTATATATTTATCAATGATTTTTATATTTATTCGCAAGTAATTAAATGTTTAGTAAAAGTATTACATGTTTTAGTTAAAGAGATTAAGAAGAATAAAGAATATACTAGATTTATATTAAAATCTTCTAGATCGTAATTTGAATTAATTTTTTTTAGGTTAGAAAAGTGAATAGTAACATTATATTTTTATATTATAAGACTTTTATTTGTATATATCTCTCAACAGGGATTTTTATATTTATTCCCGAGTAATTCAATATTTAGTAAAAATGTATTTATATTTTAGTATGAATTATATTTAATGCTCCGTCGATAAGGTAATGGTTTTTTAATAACATCACCATGGTTAGGTTATTTCTATATTATTCTTATTTAACAAAATCTGAATAAATTATCTTGATAATCTATAAGTTTAACAGAATAATGTTTAATGATTAATCTTACCATTTATACATTAGTAATTGAAAATAAAAATAATTATTCAACATTGTATTTAATCCTAAAAATCCTCGACCTACTTTACCAACGGAGTATTACAAATTTATTTATTATTTCTAAACGGAATACATAATATGAATAAAAAAAAAAAAGAAAAAGCAACAAATTGTTGTCTCATTTTTGCATCTATCCGACAACGATATTTATTTCGAATTTATTAAAGAAAAAAGAAATAAAACGCATACAAAAAACAAGAGGGTTGAAGTATCGTTAGAAGTGTTCACTGTTCTGGTGGAAGAACAATTGAAATAATACAGAGAAAGAGAGAGTAGTTTTGATCGCTTGAAAAGCGTTAAGCACGTCTGACAGATATTTCGAGTGAAGCTTTCCCGAAAGCCCAGCGTTAAGCTATTAAAATGAACATAGTCTAGTTAGCAGGGAAGTTGTGGTAAATACTGAGCTCTTCTAGACAGGACAACGACGACGGACCTTCGAGAATCGCTCTCGAACTTTACTTGGGCTCATCAAATACGTCCAAAACTGCTACCATCTAACTCGACTAATTGACTTCATCTCTCTCAGGAAACTGAATAATAATAAAATAATCGAAGTAGAGTTGTCTCGAAAGAAAATAAATTGTTAACAAGAAGAAAAGGTAATAAACAAAATGAGTTAGACTAAAAATATATATAAACTTTTCCGATGAGAAATATTTATTATGGTAATTGAAAATAATTTTATATAAAAACTTGTATTTTCTAATGATAATAAAGTAATTGAAATTCGATCGTTTCATTTGTTTAAATAATTGAATAACAGTTCAACGAATTGAATTTCGTGAAAAAACGTTTTTGAATAATTGATATATTTTAATTATCAAATAAAACGTATTGAAGTCATGCGAATATATATATTATGTCCTGAATTTTCAGTCTCTCGTATAGGAAAATAAAAATAGTTGGAAACGTTATCTCTACACATACAACGTATAATTCTAAATCTGTAATGACCAGTCAGATTTAGGTCAACAGCTTACTCTTACCGATAGTCAAGCGATCGAGTCGTGAAATAATCGGTTTGTTCCTACATGCCAAATGAGGGTTTAAAGGGGAAGCCAACTTTTCCAAACCTAATCTTCTCATTTCGTCTCTTTGTTTTATTATGGATTTTAAATAACAATGGTTTTAAGTAACGATGAACAAATTGCGATGAAAAATTTTACAGATAACGATGAAACATTTTACATTTACAATCAACATTTGTAAATATCAGATTTTAATTGTGAATATCAAGAATTTATAATTGCGTGCGGTATTCTCGTTTCATATTTCTTTTGCTGCCCTTTCATTCTACCTACTTTTATCGATAAATTTGATATTTTAATTTTAAATTGTGCAAATGCCAATTGGAATTAATCTAAACGCGATCGTACAAGTTTACAGTTTTGTTCTAATTTTTCTGCTATTACTGAACATTGAATTATCCACGTGTCAGGTTATCATGGAATGAAAATGAAATTGCAGTAACTATGGGAAATAATTTCAATACAAATAGAATTTTTGTAAAAATATATATGTGAATTATAATTTTTCGTTGGATCTAATGTTTCTCCTTATTGCGAAATTTCTAAGTATAACAAGATTGTGTGTAATGGGAAATATAATTGCAATGGTCAATTAGATTTGATTCGAACACGAACATTTTTGTAAAATTGGATATAAAACTGTACCGCTGGATCTCGTTATACCCTTTTGTTTTTTTACTTCTTCTCATTTAACTGATTTTTATTCTCGACTTTCTTATTCTTTTTTTTTTTTTTTTATTTCTTGGAATATTCCACGTGTTATTAGGGAATTCTCGAATGGGAATAAAATTGAATAAATTAAGATAATAGCAAATTGCGGTAGCAATTGCAGTGACCGTCAGATTTAATCCGAAAATGAATATAATTTCTAAAATGAATTATAATCGTGTTGGATATATGATTTTTTTTCTGAATTATTTGAATATTCACGTGAAAAGGAAATTATGGGATTGGATTAAAATTGCAGTACCAATCAAAAATAATTCAAACGGAAGCGTCTTTTTAGAATGAACTATAACTGTCCTAGATAACTTTTTTTTCTATTCTTTTCTTTTCTTTTTCTTCTTCTATTTTTTCTTATTCTATTTTTACTGCACATTATACTGTACATTTGAATATCAAAACGTGGAAGAGAATTATAAAATTGGAATTGAAATTGCAAGGTCAATGTGATTTAATCCAAACACGAACATCACTTTTTACGATGAGTTATTATTTCGAAGAGATTCATCCTTTTATCTTTTTAATTCTGAATAATCAAATATTCACGTGCAAGAGTATTATTGAATAAGAATGAAATTGCAAGGTCAATCGGATTTAATCTAAGCACGAACATCTTTTTAGAATAAATTTAAAATGTGACAAGATCTCATTTTCCTTTTAAATTTCATTCGTTTATACTTTATATGCATTAATCATTCTAATATAAACGTGTAAAATAATTAACATATTAACAAATTAACAATAAAATAACAATCGTTCCCAAAATTGATGCAACATTTTTCTCCCGACCAATTGCATTACAATTTATTTGATTAATCATCTTATATATATCAATGTGAAATAAATTTTTCTTCATTTTCATTTGAATTTTTGAATAATTTATTTATAAAATTGACAAAATCGCGTACAAATTTAATGACAAATAAATAAATAAATAAAAATATATCCGATGTCAATATTGGGTTCGATTTAAATGATAAAATAATTGTTTTTTTTTTTTAAATCAATGAAATAAATCATATTTTATTGATGACATGACATTTATATTATTATATATAGACATATATAGAATACGTCAAGTGAAATAGAAGCTTTTCTTATCAGAACTCAGTGAAATAAGCTAATTTGGTAGAACGTCGATCGCGTTACAGTAATACCGCCGATTTCTCCTATCTGATCCGCATAGACGTTTTCAATTTTCCATGTGTCTGCCTTTAAGGTGCCGTACGGGATTTCGAAAGGTACCATCATTTTTCCTCAACGTTGAAATTACTTTTAGATCCTTAACAAATGCCGACTCATTGTTATCGGATAGGAGAATGACGAGGGGTCGTCCATTCGAGTGAAAACAACAGGAAAAAAAAAATAAATCGAACCATACCATATAAACAAATAAAATACAATTAAAAATGTCCTTTTTTTTTCCCCTACGAAACAAAAAAATAACAAAACAAAAATACAACGCGAAAGCAGAAAAATAATTTTCTTTTCTTACTTCTAATATTCGCGTTTCAATTTCATTTTTTATTTATTTTTTATTTTTATTTTATGTACCCGTGCAAACTACCGATTGAAAATTTATCTGCCGAGGATGAAAAAAGTAAAAATTAATTTTTTATATATTTTCTACTTCTCTCCTTTTCGTTTTTTTCTTTTTTATTTATAGCATGTGTTCGTGTTTCGATTTGTTTCGTACACCTGATCGAAGATTTATTTACCAAAAACGAAAGTCAAAATTTATTTTTTCGTGATAAAATTTTCTACATTGTTTTAATACGGCTGATTGTTTCGATTTTACGTTATGTTCTTGGTGAAAGATTTACTTTCTTAAAAAAAAGAAGCAATTATTGGATTCTTGATGGCTACCCCCACCCTATTCCACCCCCCTTCAACAACGTGACTTCCAACGTGGGTAGGATTTACTCGGGAACTGTACACGCCATGCGTAAACAAGCAAACAATAGACTTCCCCTAAATATCCGTAGTTTCGATCATCGATTCTACGACAAATACGATAAAATATTTAAACGTTTCTCGAAGAAATATTTTTCATCTTTCTACAAACCCCCCGCCCCCGCCCCCGCCACCCCCGTTTTTCTTCTTTCGTTTGTTTGCTTTGTTTGTTCTTATTTTATACGTTTAAAAAAATACACCGTTCTTTCAAAGCTTCGACAAATAATTTTCTTCTTCTTTGTTTCTTTGTTTTCTATTTCCCCCCCCCCCCAATAATTTCAAACAAATTATCCAAATACCATCGGACAATTAAATTTCGTTGCATTAAAATCGATCGTTGTTTGATTCAATGCACCGTTGTTTATTCCATTTAAGATTGAATATTTAAAATTGAACATTGCGCGGTGTATCGTTGATAATTAATTATAAGTAAGCAATTAAAAACGTTATTATCGTACTGCTAATGAAAATATTTTCACTCGCTTATTTTGGGAAGAACGCGAAGCAAAAAAAAAAAAAGAATAGAAAAGTGTTGAATTAAAAAAATGTTGATAGGTGGGTGGGGTGGAAAAGAAAAAATTATTATTTCTGAATGGGCGGATGCGTTTGAAATTATTGCGGAACGTATGACGATAGATTTCACGAAAATCTTGACGTGACATGAACACACACACACACACACACATAAATATAAACTTTTTGCAACACACACATACCACACACATAACCACGATTATATAAAAGCATTAGAAATATAATGTTCGATATTTGTTAACATAAGTTGAACGGGAATACCAACCTTTCGATGTGAATGAAGAGAAAATCCATGGAAGTGAGAAAAAAAAAAAACTCAGTCAAAAATAGAAATCAAAATAGAGAGAAAGAGAGAAAGATGAGGATAGTAAATAGAACGAATGATTAAATACGAAACTAAATAGAAGAATAATATAGCAATCGAAAAATATAAAAAAGGTTCAAATTACAAATTTTCCCCTCAAGGTACGTTTATTTTTTATTTTGTTTTTTATGTCAGTTATCCCATGAAAAAGGGCGGATCGTAGATACCGCAGCGCAACCTTTCTTCCAGATAAACCTTTTTCTCTTTCTCTCTCTCTGTTTCTCTCTATCTTTCTCTCTATCTATCTATCCATCTTTCTCTCCTTCTGTCTTCCTGTTCCTCTCGAAGGAATATCGTAGATGCTCGGAAAAGGTGTGGAAACTGAAATTCACCCACTGCACATCGGCTATTTGTTCCAGATTCGAAGATTCCTTTCTAACGGATCAGAAAAATGAATCAATTAAATAAATAAATAAATAAACAAACAAATAAATGAACGAACAAACCTATATATATAAAATTGGACAAAATTTCGCAAGACAAAATAAAGTGATCGAATAATCAACGAATTTTCAAACAAACATATTTATACGTATTCGAAATATGAGATGTATCGTACAACATATTCATTCGTACGTAAGATAAAACCAAAAAAAAGAAGCATTAAATTAAACCGAAAGAAAAAAGAGACGAAAAATTAGTAAGAAAGTAAAAGAAGGGTATAGAAAAAAACAGTATAAAAACGTTATTAATTAAATAACATCGATCGCGATAGAGAAGAAATGAAATTAAACGTAACGGGGGTAGGAAAAAGGGGGGGGGGTATTATAGTTAATAGTAACAGTAACGAAAGGCACGCCTCGTGTAACTTTACGTTCACACCGGCTTAATTCTCGACACGATTCGTCTTCGAAGGCGTCGCGGTGCTCACTGCGGAGACTCGGCTGCGTACCCGCCCTTATAGCATCGTGTTGCGCTCTCGCAAACCCCCCCACCACTTTCTCTCCGAACCATCCAACCCCCCACTACCGTTATCCCACCAACTACCCTTTCTATCTCACTCTATCTCACTCTCACTCGTTCGTATTCGGTTGCCTGCTCTCTGCCCTGCCGCCACACCACTGCCAACCACCTCCCCCTCCTCTCTCCTCTTCCTCTTCCTCTTCTACCATCCCAACCCTCTCGCTCAACTACTACTACCTCCCTCTCCTTCCCTCCTCCCCCCTTTACCTTCATCCTCCTCTCATCTTGTCATCCTCTTCCAGTGCCACCTCTCTTCTTCTTCTTCATCTTCTTCTTCTTCTTCTTCTTCTTCTTCTTCTTCTTCTTCAACCCTCCAGCATTCTCTTTCCCTTTCTATTTACTCCAACCGTCCCACTCGGCAGTAGCACCTACCCCCTCTCCCTCCACTCCCACCCTCCAACCCCCGTCTAACCTCCGCGACCATCCCACTCCACCCGAAACGTCGACACCGTGCAATCCACCTTACGGGATAACGCGAACGGTTCTGCGGAGCAAGAAAGATAGGGAAAAGAGAGTGAGTAGGAGGATTCAAAAGACCAACCGAAGCTTTATTCGAGCATGCTACATCACCTAACTCTCTCCCTTTCTCTCTCTTTCTCCTACTCTTATTCTTCTTTCCCTTTCTATCCTTTTCGCGCGCACCCTCTTCTACCCATCCGAGATTGGAAAATGAATTTACGTCGACTGATTTCTAATCTTCAAGCGTGAAATTCATACAATATTTCAATTTGCACCGAACCAGACCCGATCTATCTGTCTTCTTCTTCTTCTTATTCTTCTTCTTTCATTCGAAATACTTTTTCTTATTCTATCACGATGCTTTCTTGAGAAAAATGAAATTTTTACGTATCCACCACCACCACCACCACCTTCACCTTCGCCCTTGCCCTCTTTTCATGTACCCCCCTTCCCCATCTCGACCCCCTTCCCAACACCCGTTTTCTTTTCTTCAACTTCTTTCAGTCCCCACCCCCTCCCTCACACCCCATTCTGCAATGACTACTATTCCTACAACTCCAACCCTTCCTCCTATGCCCCTTTTAGTCGTCCTGTTATTCCTCTCTTCTTCCTTCTCACCCCCCCCTCCTCTCTTTCTCTCTCTTACTAAACCCCCGTCCTAGCCATTCGAAAAATTCCTACGATTTTTCACGGTAATTCGCGTTATACGTTGAAAAAGGGCCGACGTTCAAAGAGACTCGAGCGACCCGTTACTCAAATATACTTCGACGTTTCCCACGTTGGAAATGGAATAATATATATAGGGATTTCCCCGCTTTTTTTTTTTCATTTTTTTTCATATTCTTTTCTTTTTTTTTTATATTTATTCATTTCTTTTCTTTTTTTTTTTCGTAAGGATTTTTTAATTCGTTAAATGGATTTGTGTTGTGGTATTTCTGAATACAAAAAAAATAACTGCATATATATATATATAAATAGAGAGAATAAATCTGATAATTTAGCTAACGTTTATAGATGAATTTATTCGTGAATGTATATGTGCGTGTCTGTGTATTGAGAATAAAGAGAGAGAGGGAGAGAGAAAGATAGGTTGTGTACTTTTTGTTTGAAAGTTCTTGCGGATGTGATAATTTATTTCCGTCAGAAAAAGTAACGCCTGTTATCTATTTATACGGAATTTTGCATTCACGAGAAAAGAGGGGGAGGGGGTGTGGTTTATTTCTAGGATTTTTTTTGGAAACGAAAAATGTATAGCATGTTTCTGATGTGTATAAAATTTGACGAATATTAGTTTACAGTTGATTATTAATGAGCGTAAAAGTTAGTTATAATTGGAAATATTTGTATTAATAATTATTCTAATTCGCGAATTATTTTATATACGTCCACGTCAATATGAATGATATTAATCGAGGAATAAAACAATTAAGAAAAGATTGAATAAATGAAAATAGAAACTTAATGATTTTGAGGTTAGAAATAAAATATGGGTCCAGATGAAAGTCTTAAAGTAAGAAAACAAAAAATCAAGAAATAAACGAATGAATTAAAATAGAAATATACAAGTTTTTAGGTTAGAAATAAAGTATGGGTCCAAAATAAAGAATCTTAAAATAAATAAAAAAGAATAAAGAAACAATTGTATGAATTAAAATAGAAAATGAATGATTTTGAGGTTAGAAATAAAGTTTGGCTCCATACGAAAGAATCTGAAAGTAAATAAAAGACAAATGAAGAAACAATTGAATGAATTAAAAGATTTTGAGGTTAGAAATAAAGTTTAGGTGTAGATTAAAGGTTTTTAAAGTAAGTAAGGATTGTGAGTAAAGTTAGATACGCAGATGTCATGTCCGTCACGTACTTGGACGTCATTTAACATGCTCGCGTATACATCGTGGTGACGCAGACGTATGTTCGACTGTCGACGAGGAACCCTCTGCATCATTAATTTATCCATCGCCAGGGTTGTTCCTCAGGGCAAACGGTTCGTGACATCGAGTCTCATCAAACAAGAGGAAAGCCCAAGGGTCGTCTGTTAAAAAAGTATTCCTTTCGAGAACCCTGGCCTACCAGCAGACCACCCTCCCCCAATATCCACCCTTTTCCCCACAATTCTTTCTTCTGTCTACCCTTTTCTTTCATTCCACCAGAATCCCGATATGACGACACTTCGGGTCTCTCAAAATCCAGGTTTATATGTTTAGAAAAAAATCATTCATACTTTTCGTCATTATCATCAACATCCCAATAAAAATACACTCTGGGAATGGGAGAGGGGGGAAGATATTTTTGATCATCTTTTATTTATCTTCATTTAAAATCATTTTTTTCATTCATTTATCTATCTATAAATAAAATCCTGATCCGAATCAGAATACGCGAATACGAAATTCTTTTCTACCGTCCAAATAACCAGATTTTTAACTACCAAATGTTTTGTTTACACGTTTCCTTATTTTCCACTTATGTAAAAGTAACCCTAACAAAAAATTTAGGCTACAATCATGAGATATCTAAAGAAATCAAATTAACTTGAATCATTTTTATTACAATACCAGTGTATAATCAACACCTTTACACCCATTTTTTTGTTCCCTTACAATAATAATTCTTCTTACCATCTAATATTTGACATCTTATACATCTTTGCCACAACTTAGAATAAAACTTTGATGCAATCTTTATAATATACTAACAAAAATAAAATTTATTTTTATCGCTTTTAACCCACCACCACCACCACCATCACCCTCACCATCAACCCCTCGAACAACCACCAATCTTTTTTTCCCTTAACTAATCTTCCTTCCTACCCTCCAACTTTTATCTTATCTTTTAATCAGCTTTTATTCCAGTATAATATACATGAGTCTTACGATCAATTCTTTTGCTTTTCTTTCTTTTTTTTCTTTTCTTTTCCCTTCCCCCTTTTCCATCTCATTTCAAGACAGGTAAAGTGAATTTAATAAGAGAAAAAAAAGAAAAAAAAAAGAAACAATTCTTTACTTTCGTTCGATCTAACCATTCCCTTTATCTTTCTCCCCCTCCCCTCCCCTCCCCATTCCCACCCCCTCGTATCTCTCTCTCTCTCTCGTTGACTTCTGTTTCCATCAAGATAGGATCGCAAAGATATTTCATTCTCCTCGATTTTCCATCGAAAAAGAAAGATGACGAAGAAAAAAGAAAAATAAAATAAAAATGTAGCGAAAAAAAAAGAAAAATTGGAAGGGATGTTCTTTACATTTTTTACTTTTAGTATTTTTCTGTAACGGTTGATTCTTCTTTCGGTTTTCTAAAACAAGCACGTTTTATTCTACTACCATTCTCTCTTTTCTTTCATTCGCTATATATGTTATAGTGACTTTCAATGGTGCTGGTTCTTTCTCTATTAACGTTACAACGACGATACACGAATCGTAGAATATCTTTCTTTGGGAAAACTTACCTTTTGTTATTGTCTTCTTCTTCTTCTTCTTATTCTTCTTCTAGTTCTTCTTGCCCTTTTCCATTTTTTTGTTTCTTTCGGTGGGGTATAGGATAAAGGGGTGGTTCCTCTTTGTCTTTTACCGCAAAAGCTCACCCCTTTTGTATTTTTTTTCTCTCTCATTTCTTTTAGAAAACCTGCTGCTAGGTATAATACTGTCTTCTTCTTTTTTTTTTTTTTTTCTACAGAATAAAAGAAACTTTACGAGGCTTCCTTTCTTTTTGTTTGTTTGTTTGTTTACTCGTTTGTTTGTTTGTTTGCTTTTATAATGAACGGACGATATTAAAATGACAATCGATAAGTCTTCAGATTGCTGAAATAAATATAGTTCAAAGGATACGAATGAACAACTATGCACAAATGCACACAACCATTCCAATTGGTGATTCGTCAAAGTTTTAATAAATAGGTCAAATATTTTTCATGCTTATTTTTCTTATAAATTTTCTAATGAAAATATTTATCTACAGATTGACGTTTGATTTTGTTGAAATATTTATAAATTTAATAGGAATGTTTTTGTATCGTTGTATAATGTACAGTGAAAAACGTGTTAACATACTCGATATCTGTTCCGGCATGATTGATTGGTTCAGTGTTTTCTAAACTAAGCAAAATCGTCTAATACAAATATTTTATAATTGTTCTACTAATATTTAAAACAATAATATTGATCGACGATATTTCAAATATGATTCTTTTTTATTTTAACTAACTAAAAACATATTTCTATACGATTGATATTGAAAATTATTTAAAAACGTTGAAACCACTCCTAAAGTTGACTCAATCCTTTCACAATATGATTAATTTTTTTTTTCTGCATTGCATTAAAATAATATTATACAAAATAAAGACAAATATAATCGAAATATTTGACGGGGTTAAAGTGGATTGTTTTATTAATTTATTATAAACATTAAAAACAATTATATTGTGTGTTGCGAGGTAGTTACAATTTGTTTTTATATTTTCATATTATATTATAAGTAATTAAAATTTCTAAAACAAATATTCGTAATATAAAATATAAAATATATATGAATTAATTTAACAAAATAAAGATAAAAAGTATACTAAATCATTAGTCGACCATTGACCGTGGTAAGAAATAGAAAGAAAGATAAAAAAAAAGCTAGGAACAGGAGGGTAAACCCTTAAAGAAGTAAAAAAGAAAACAAAAAAAGAAAGAAAAGGGCTACCTTTTCAACGACCCTCTCGTCGTAGGTACTTCTTGGGCTCTTATCCCGATGTGGAAAAGAGTAGGAAAAAATTTCAAAAGAACTTGTTAGAAAGATTTCGTTTATTCGACAACAACAAACTCGCAAATATCTTTTGTTACCAGTCGTATGAGATAATCTTGCAAAAAAGGGAGGGAATATTTCTAGAAAATCTTTATTCTTCTTAAGATTAACCGTGGCACCGGATATATATATACATTTATACAGGGTGGATCAAATGTTACCAAATTGTTTCTATTCATTTTTCTCTTCGATTATTTATTTTTTCTTTTTCCCAACAATTTACTAAATTATATGTTTCATTAATAAAAGTACAAAACTAGTAATAGGTTTGGAATCTAAAATGTGTAGATAGAAACAGAATAATTTGATTGAATTTTTTTCTAATTTGTCTTTTAATATTTAAACATTCTGTTTTTTGTTGTTATTGATTTTTTTGATTTTTTTGTTTCTTTTTCCTAAGTTCATTTTTCTCTACTGTTTATATTATTACAAATATAATTTCTAGAAGTGTAAGGAATTTGGATAAAAAGATAATTATTTGGATTTTTTTAGGTTATGTTGAAATATTTTAATATTCTGTTTATATATATATATAGATTTTAATTTATAAAAACGCAAGAGTGATAAGAAAATCTGTAAAATTTAATAAAAAATTAATGAAATTTTATGAATTACTTAGTAACTTTTGAGCCAACTTTCTGTATAAATGGAGGACTTCAAATTCTTGGCAGCTTGATAGCAAAAATCTTAGCGTGCGTATGTAAAATATGTAAAATTATTTGTTCGCATTTAAACAACGACGAAAGTGTTTTAACAATTCAATCCATCTTTTTTCCTTTCTTTTTTTTAATTACGAATAAAATACTTTCTACTCTAATTCCATGATTCCTATAATACGATGAAGTATTGAAACCAAAAAAAAAAAACAAAAGAAAATCTACGCTATGGCAAAATTGTTTAGCACCTTTCGAAAAAAAAAGAAATATATATATATATAACGTGTTTCTTTTCAATTAGTATTATACGATGACGCGTTACGAAATCGAATAGGTAAAAATCGTTTCCATAGAAAATACAAAGCATTATAGCATTAACGAAACTTTTCTAATGTCCGCCATGATATTCAATATGGCGTATCATTTGCATATTCATTTATCATATATTATTTCCACCTATTTCTCTTGTTTCTTTTATTTTTTTTTCGGGTACTTCTCAACAAAAAAAAGAACCGAATTTAATTAAATCGTGAAACCGCTCGACTATCTCATTCCCTGTCTTTTCTTTTATTTTATTTTATTTTATTTTCACACATGTGCAACTTTCGTTATTATTTCTTTCTTTTCCACGTTCTTCGTAAAAAAAAAAGAAAAAAATTATTTAACGCTACGATAGATTTTATTCGAGAACCGATTCTATTGTTTAACAACACGCATCGTTATTTTAGTGTAATAATTTGTTACATTTAAAAAAAAAAGAAGAAGTATATTTTACAAAAAAAAAAAAGAAAAAAAAACTGTTATAAGAAAGATAAAAAAATATAAACGACGGTACATTTAAGGCACTCGTATTATTTTCAATATCCATCTATTTGTTTATACTCAGTATATTTCTTTTTTCTTTTTTCTTCCACAAGAGTTGGAGAGAATTTGAATTTTTCATTGATCACCATTCTAATTTAAGAAATTTTTATTTTTGAGTATCGTTTGGCATTAGAAATCATCACTAAATTTGAGAATGAATTATCTTCTCATTTTTTTTTGCTTCTACCTTTTTCATGCTCCCATTCAAATTTTCTTTTTTTCATTAATAAATTGCATTAGCAGTATTCTCGAACTCTTTCTTATTTTTCTGTATTTTATTTAAAAACTTGTTCTTCGTGTGTGTTCATTTTTTTGTTCTCTTACTCGAAACGAGAGAAAGAAAGAAAGAAAAAAAAAAACAATTTATCGACACCGAGTATCAAGTGTAAAAATTGTTGAATAAAAAAAAAAGAAACACTCTCCTCCTCACCACCTCCCTACCTCCCCTAAAATATTTTTTTTTTTTTTTATGTTTTCTTTCCTGTTATTTTTTTCTTTTAGAAATACTCTTTATCTCAAATTTCTGATAAATAATAAATTTGTCAATTCCTATACAACCGAATAATCCTCCAATAAGGTTTCACCAAAATGAGTGACCACATAGTCGTGATAATAAATCAGAATGCAAAGGGGTTGTCCAATGATGAGACTGGACCATACGACGATGTTACCCCACCTGGGGCCTAATTTTCTCTCAACCAGTTTGCTCAACCATGACAACGGTATCTGAAAAATTATAATTCATTTTGGTTTGGCTCAAGTACTTGAAAAATCGTGACTAGTGTTATATGGGACACCCTGTATATATATACATATATTTTTTTATTTTGTATTTTTATTTTTACAATAAGGGTTTAAAAAATAACGAGTAAAGTGAAAAGAAACTTTCAAATCAAAATGCGTGCATCAACAAAGTATTTATAAAAACGAGAAAGAATGAAAGAGAAAAAGAAAGTAGGCAGGGACAAAGGGGTGACGGGGTGGAAGGTTTTTCAAAAAGGGCTATTGTTAAAAAAACACGAAGTTGTTAAAACTGTTTACAAAGGAATAAACAAACAATATTGTATCGTGAATGATTGGTTAATCGATTGAAAATTTGAATAAATAAATGCATACTAATTTAAGGGGATTAATTAGTCTAATTATTCTGATTGTTTTCAGTTGAAAATAAGACAATTATATTTAAATTAGTTAATAATATACTTACTTGACTCATCATCCCTAAAAATGCCCAGATTTTAAATGTTTTTAATGGTACGCTGACGAGATACTCGTGGAAGAATGCACTGATGAAAAATACAGTTATTGATGCTGTATTTTTACTGTAACCCATTTCAACAATTGGTATGTACAAATGTCTGGAAAAAAAGAAAAAGAATATTGAGGTTATTAAGATGGATTTTTGATTGATTTTGAAGTAGTATTGAAGTGTTTAAAAATTTCATGTGTTTATGTGTCCATGTTAAATATTTTTAACACATTCAATGCCACGTTTATGTTATTATTATAATTATTTTTATGATATTATTTAGTTTAATACAAGTTAAAATGTGTAATAATGCGAAATGCAATTTATTTTTCTAAGGAAAGGGAGAAAATCCTGTTTTCTATCGTGAAAAACTACGAACTGGTTATAACAGCAACAACAATAATAATTATAATTAATTAATAATATAATAATAATTATTATTATTATTTAAAAACATCTATAGTTACTTCGACAACGTTTTTCCCAGTACTTTATACATAAAAGGTAAGAATGAAAGAAAGGGAAAGAAAAGGAAAAAAAGAGATAAAGAAAAGGGAAAAGGGAAAAAGGGAAATAAAGAGTCAAAGGTCAAAGCAATTAGCGATAAATATCAACGTTGGAAGAGGCTTCCAGGTTTGCCACGATTTACCGACTTAATACCTTCTTCTTTATCAATATAGAACATCTAGAAATGGTAGTCTAGAATATATAAACAAGAAGGTACTCGATGATAAGGCACGCGGAGAAAGTGAATGAAAAAGATGATGATAGTTAAAAAGAGAAAATAGTGAATGGGGAAGAGAGGTGGAGGGGTTTGGGGATGGGAAAGTAAGGGATAAGATTTCTGGATGAAAGAGCAAAGAGCTTTCAAGTACTGGGTGGACCAAAAGTATTTAACTGGATACTTCAAATCAATTATATAATATTTTACCTCGATTAAATTCATCATGTATATTATATTATTATTTTTTCATGTTATTATCGTATTTATTATTATTATTGCTATTAATTTCGAGACGATTTAAAAATAATATTCAATTTTATGGCTAAAATTTAATTAGAAAAAGTTATTTTAATTCGTTCGATAAATTTATAGGTTAGAATTGAATAAAAGTACTTAAATGATATCGAAAATTAATTATTCGTTTTGTACTTTTATTATTATTATTATTATTATTATTATTATTATTACTAATTGTACAATTTAAGAATAGCATTCAATTTTAAGATTTAAATTTAATTAGAAAAAGTTCATTTAATTCGTGCGATAAATTTATAGGTTAGAATACAGTGAGAGTACTTAACTGATATCGAAAATTAATTATTCGTATTTTCCAATAGTTTATACGCTAGTAAATGTATTATTTAAATTATAAAATATTTTTATCCTTGTATAAGAGTAATTTAAAAACTCCCAAAATGAATTGCAAACCTATTTCGAATAATTGAATAAAAATTTAGTAAAAATCATGTATCACAAAGTTTCGAGTTCACCCAGTAGAATTTTTCTTCGGTGCATTCGTAAACTCTCGATGTTCGAGTAAACGTTTTTACTCGAGAAGAAAGCTTGAAATCGTGTGAAGGGATTTTTCGGAAGGGATCGTTCGCAGTCTGGTTTATCGGAAGGGATGCATTCGAAAGTGGCAGAATCCATGTACAAAATATATAATATTTTTAAATATATACAATATATATATATTTATATATTTCTACATGAGATAGTAGGAGTTAAAAGAAGAAAAAGTAACGGAAGATGCAACAGAAGGTAGAAAAATGAAAAAGAAAAAGAAGAAAAAAGTGTGGAACACATGTGATGGGTAGAAAATTTTATTTAGGGATAAAGTGATGAGAAAGGAAAAGGGGTAAAACGAAAGGAAGGAAGCAAGGAAGGAAGGAAGGGAGAAAGAAGGGAAGAAAATCTGAGAAGGTTAGACGTCGTAGTCGTCGACAGTTCTGAGAGTTTCACTGAGACCACGCGTTGCACCTTTCAAAAGATTCCCTTCAGCTGAACCCACTCTCAACGTTACTCCCACTTTTTACCTCTCACCCTAAACCCTACCACATCCCTTCTAACTTTCTATTCTGTCTCTTTCACGTTTCCTGCCTTTCGTGTCGTTTTCTTTCCTTTCCTTCCATCTTCCCTTACATTTCCTTCTTCTTCTAGTTCTTCTTATATTCGTTTGAGAATGAGAAAATGAGAGAGGAAAAGGAAGAAAGATGGTTGAGAATATCCCCAGTTATAGCAGCATTATAAATGCCCTAGGGAATAAACAGGTCTAAGTGCGCACTGTGATGCGTATCGGCTTTTCCCATTACAAACCTGAAAAGACGACTATGTTGGTCTTCCTTGTCATCTTCTACGTTCGTTCTACTCGTGATACCTTCAGAAAACCTTTCCAAGTTTTCTTTTGCTCTATCTTCCCTTTATTCTCCATTCATTTTACTATCTCCCTTTTCGTATCTTTCATTTGAAAGAATTGAATCGTTTAAAAGGGGTTATACCATCAGCTCGGAAAAAGACAATTTTCGTTTGATGCAATTTTCAAATTGCGTTATCATCCCTTAGGGCCGCACGCCTGGCCCATGGACAAAGTTAAGTTTATGTGTTAAGTTAGATTCGTGAACTAAGTTAGGTTGACGGGTCAAGTTAGGTTTACGAACTAAGTTGAGTTGACGAGTCAAGTTAGGTTCACGAGCCTAGTTAGGTTTCTCGGGTCAAGTTAAGCTCACAGGCAAAGTTAAATTCACGGGTCAAATTGATTCATGAGCCGAGTATGTTCATGAACCAAGTTAGGTTTACTGGACAAGTTAGGTTCACGAGCCTAGTTAAGTTTCCTGGTCAAGTTAAGTTCACGAGCCTAGTTAGGTTTCCTGAGTCAACTTAGGAATTATATATTATTTATTTAAATAAATTATATTATTATTTTATATGACGTAATGTAACGCAGTATATACAAAGTATCCTAGTTTTACTTTTTTAAGTATAGTACAAGATTTTCGTTAGAATTTTTTGATAAATGAGCCCATGAATAAATGAACGTTTGTTTCTTCTTTTTGTTTTGACGAAAAAAAAAAAAAAAGAAAATCTGGAACATCTTGTATAAATTTAAAACCATTAGTCTGATAAACCTAATTCTATCAATCATTCTATCTATCTCATTCTCTCTCTCTCTCTCTCTTTTTCTATGTAGATGAGAAAAGCAGTATAAAAAGCTTGATTTCAAAGCTTCACTGATTCAATAGAAAGAAAGAAGAAGAAAAAAAGAGAAAAAGAGAGTGAAAGAGTATAATAAAAATAAAAGAAAATCGAAAGATCTAATTTAATTACTGTAGTGAAAAATAATTAACATTTTTTTTCATGTTTCCTTTTTTTTTTTTTTAATTTTTTCTTTTCGCAAATCTCTTAAAAATATTACATTTGATCTAACATTTCATATCCAACTATCTTTTTCCTTTGTCAAACCAATTGTTTTTCCGTTTCGTAATATATTCTCGATATAATTATTAAATAAAAACTACGCGAATAAAAAACTAAACTCGTAAAAGAATTGGAGTGGTGGGGGGAGGTGGTAGAGAAGGAAAAAAAGAAGAAACGGAAAAGAAAAAAAAAACTGTTGTGTGTACTTATGTACGCACGTAAGAAGTTATACTTTTTTGGCGTAACATAACCTCAATAACCTCAAAAATAACTTCAAAAAAAACTTCAAAGAAAAAAAATAACTAAAAAAAAAAAATAATAATAATTATATAAGAAAGAATAAAAAAAGAAAATATCAAAATATAAATATCAGTCCACACTAAATATAAGAGAGAAATATCGAATTATTTTATTCGTCAACCGTCATGGCGCTGTGATAGCACTAAATCCCGTTCGATCATTTAAGTCAAGCAGCGCTGAGTACGATTAGTACTGGATGGGTGACCCGCTTGAGAAAAAAAGAAGAAGAAGAGGAAAAGACGACTACTTCATGCCGTAAATTTGAAATCGCTTTCCCGCGCATCGTAAATACCCGACAAACTTCATGGTGTCGTTTTTACTGACGCTCGGAAAAAAATCACTCCCATCACATTTTCCCAAACGCTCCGAAAGAAGTATAACCTCAAAAAAGAATTTATAAATATTATCTTTATTACGAAATATGTGAAGTGTTAATATATAATATAAAAAATATTTTAAATAATGTGTATGAATAACTGTTAAACATTTGTATACATTTATCCAAAAATTATTATTATTAAAAAATCACTCCCATCACATTTTCCCAAACGCGCCAAAAGAAGTATAACTTCAAAAAAAAAAAAGAAAAAAAAATATCCGGGAATAAGGGAAAGAGAAAGAGCAAACCTTGGTCAAAATAAGAATTTTATCTGCGGAATCGGATCTATTTCTTTTTCACTTTTTACGTATACGTATAGAGATACTTACATACGTCGTGGGAACGATCATCGGGTTCGAGGAAAATCGCAAAGAGAAAGAGAAAGAGAAAGAGAAAGAGAAAGAAGACAGAAAGACAGAAAGAGAGAGAAAGATAGAGAAAGCTTGCTTTGAAGTCAGCCGAGAGTTAAGTTTCCATACTCTGTGGAAAGCTCTTTTTATCAGTAGTACCTACCTCGTTGCCGGAGGAAAATGCTTTTTAAACTTCAACCACCTCAGAAATCTAGACGCGAAAACATCCCCCCATATACACACACACACACATGAATATATGTATATAGTATACATGTATATATGACCCCTAACGTTCTAGCTAAAGTAAAGCAGTCCCTATTTGTTGTTGAAAGAGAAAGAACGAACTAAAGAAAAAGAAAAACGGGGGAAAGAAAAAAGGGAAAATAAATTTAACGAAAGAAAAAAATAAAAAACAAACAAAAAAAAAAATATAGTAAAGAACGAAGCAAATGTGATACGCGAGAAATAGGATTGAATATAATTAACCGTATAATATTATAATTCGTTCAACGTCCGACAAAATAAAAATTATAAGTTAGATTGAAAAGAGAAAGCACGCAGATGAAGAACGTTAAACGAGTGAACGGAAAGAAGTAGCGTGGTTGAAAGTGGGAGTGAATAGGGGTGGTTTTGAGTGACCTGGTGGTAGGGAAAGGAAAGAGGATGGATGAGAATTTAGTAACATAAAACGTAGAATAAGAAAGCGTAGGAACGAAACTTGGTATATTATATTATAACGATGACTACGGTTTAACTTAGAAAAAAAAAAAAAAAAAGAAAAAAAAAAAATCGTTGGGAACCAGGGAAAAATGTATTTTTATTTTTTTAACCAAAATATATATATTTAAAAGTGTGTGTGCGTGCATGCGTGTGTGTGTGTGTAAGAGATAGAAAGAGATGTAGTAAAAAGGTAAGGAAAAAAGCAAAAAAAAAAAAATTAGAAGAAGTAGAAGAAGAAAGAAAGAAAGAAAGAAAGAAAGATAGAAACTGAATCTTGGGTAGACAGAAACCCCGGCACTCGCGAAAAATGTAATTAAATCTTCTTAAAGGGAGGCAGGCACACTCGTTAACGAAGTTTAACCGGTTCGGTTAGAAGGGAAGAGGAAAAGCTCGATCAAAGGTCCAGGTTCCTTGTAAGAGTAGGATGCTGCGAGTTCTCTCTCATCGTGTTTCCCCATCTACGTAGCTCTTCTTTCCACGTTCACCAACTTCTTCCTTCCTTCCTTTATTCCTTCTTTCCTTCCTCCTACATTTACCACCCCATCCCACCCATACCTCACACCCTTCACCCTTCTTCTTTTACTTCTTCCTATACTTCTGCCACTCCTTCCTTTGCTTCTACTACTGCAACCACCCCTTTTGCCCCTCTTTTCTTGCCTCCTTCTTCATTTTTCTTTTTCTTTTCCTTTTCCTTTTCTTTTTTACTTTATTTTTGCTGTTTACTTCTGAGCTATCCTACTCTATCCCCCCTCCCTCTTCTCATCTTCTTCTTCTTCTTCTTCTTCTTTCCATCATGCTACCCTACTCACTTCAATCCCTTTTTCCTACCCCCCCCACCACACCGATCCTTCTCTAACTCTCCCCCCTCCAGTCTTTTCCTCCTTCTCTACCCACCCATCTTTTTTCATCTTTCTCTCCTTCCCCCCTCCTCCTCATCTCCTACACACCCCTATTCTTTTCTCTCCATAATGTTCTACTACGTGTACCTTTCACTCTGTGAAAGAGGAAAAATTCTTCGGGCACTTTAGTACGCATACCTTGGCCTTCTTCTTCTTCTTCTTCTTGCTTTTCTTTTTTCTTTTTTTTTTTTTCTTATCTTTTAGAGAAGAGCACATGGATAACATAATTATTAATTATCCCATGTATTTTCTTAGAAATGAAGATGGGAGTAATGTGTATGTAAGATAATTATCATAGTCATTTGTACGATGTTCATTTGAAGAATATGGGATTTCTTTTGTTAACTTGAAATAATACATGTGTAGTTAATTATATCTGGTATTTTTTTCTTTTACACGTAGTCAATGCAATAATAATTATTAAAAAATGAATGGTACTTTTTGTTTAAATAAATTAATATATTAGTATTTTTTTGCAAAGAGTAAACAGTAAGTATTTCAAAGTGCAATATACTTTTTGTGTATGTTTTTTTTTCTTCGCAATTTAATAAATAGTATTTTTAATAACTAAAGTATTTTTTTTTTTACATTTACAGTACTATAGTATACTATACACTTTTACTTTAATTATTTTTTATTTATCAAAAACAATATGAGTAAAAAATCAATCGTTACAAAATTTGCCTAATTTAATTAAAAATATTTGCAAATGTAATTTATTTGTCGGAATTATTTTCAAATAATAAATGTGGCAAAAGTTTGAAGCAACCTTGACATGAAATTATTTAAACAAATTCATTCATTGTCGTGACAATGACTGACCACTTCGAAAAGAGAAAACATTTATTTAATAAATTACTTAAAAATTGAAACATAAAAATAATTGTGCTGATCAAACAGATAAAACTAAATATATTATATCACTTTTTGACATCTCTAAGTTAATATCATAAAATGCAATTTAATTAATAACGTTTATTAATATTCTAATGAAAAGTTAGTAGTAAAAGTTTCTCTATGTTAATGCTTATATACGCTTATATGTCAAGTATTCATACAATATGCATTCACTACTTCATAATGACAAGCTATTGTTCCATGTACGACCTATAGTTAGAACTTATATGCAACATTTATATTATAGTGTTGGTAAGTACTCACCGTACAGCCCACCTATGTACAGGCATGTTCCAATTTCTCCAAAATGTGTCGATATTGTTCGAATTCCACCAATCACAGTAAAAATTTCGATCAGCAAAGTGTAACAGTTCACCCATTAAATTTAGAAATGAGTGAAATATTAAATAAAAGAACCATAACCACATCAAATGATTTGGGATCTGCAAACAGAACAATTCAGAAATTAATATGAAAACAATATATTTAAATTTATTATAATAAAAAAAAAAAGAAACTGGTGCGTACTTATGTACGCACGTAAGAAGTTATACTTCTTTGGCGTAACATAACCTCAATAACCTCAAAAATAACTTCAAAAAATAACTTCAAAGAAAAAAAATAACTTAAAAAAGAAAATAATAATAATTATATAAGAAAGAATAAAAAAAAGAAAATATCAAAATATAAATATCAGTCCACACTAAATATAAGAGAGAAATATCGAATTATTTTATGCGTCAACCGCCATGGCGCTGTGATAGCACTAAATCCCGCTCGATCATTTAAGTCAAGCAGCGCTGAGTACGATTAGTACTTGGATGGGTGACCCGCTTGAGAAAAAAAAGAAGAAGAAGAGGAAAAGACGACTACTTCATGCCGTAAATTTGAAATCGCTTTGCCGCGCATCGTAAATACCCGACAAACTTCGTGGTGTCGTTTTTACTGACGCTCGGAAAAAAATCACTCCCATCACATTTTCCCAAACGCGCCAAAAAAAGTATAACTTCAAAAAATTATAAATATTATCTTTATTACGAAATATATGTGAAGTGTTAATATATAATATAAAAAATATTTTAAATAATGTGTATGAATAACTGTTAAACATTTGTATACATTTGTCCAAAAATTATGATGATACCCCATTTAAATAATATTCATTATACAAATGACACGGGGAAAAATAGATTTCCTTAATGTTTTTATTAAATTTAACCCTTAATTATAAATAATTATATTATTATACTAATCTTAAAAATGTATTTATTCGGAATTAAAAAATAATGATATGTCAAATATGTGATTCTCAACCGTTGGAATAATTCAATACAATTTAAATCTATTTTTTATTATATAACTGAAACAGAAATCGATCGCCCTAATTTCCTCGTTAAATTTAGCCCCTATCATAAGACAAAGTACTTTAACAATTTGAAAAAAAAAGACAAAAAACAGAAAAGTTTAAGTAAAACTGATCAATAATGATATCCCCAATAATGACTGTTAATCAAATACTCCAATAAAAATTATTAAATATAAATATAATTTTTCAATGTGAAATATAACAAATCTCAAAAAATAAATAACTAAACTAAACTAGTCCAATGATTTCAATTTGCAAACCGACAAAAAGAATAAAAAATAAGAATACAAAGAAAAAAAAAAAGAAAGAAAGAAGTAATAAATAAAAAGACAAGAAAACAGGGTCAAAGAGACAAGTGGAATGAAGAAGGGAAGATCTAACGGATACCTTTATAGGTGGGTGCATACTTTCAAGGAATTATCCGTTAACAAGAATTTAGAAGTTATTTCATTCGGGATGCCTTTTACGAGTCTTGGGGGTTAAAACTGGTGTGCCGGTTTTCCCCCTTCACCCACTCCACCCACCATCCCACCCTTTTTCCAACCCTTATTCAGAAAGCTTTCGACTCGCGGCATCATTCACGTGCTTCTGTGGTCCCCTTTTGCACACTGCAAAGGACTTAATAATGCAGGCCCGGGGGTTACAAATGTCAAGTCTCTTCTTCTGCCGCGAGCCATTCGTAGCACATTTGTGGAAAGATACGGAACAGGGGGAAGGATACCCGACTTCCCTACTACCTTTTTGCTAACGTCCAACATCACACAACACACACACACACACATATATATACGTACACACAACTAAACTTCGAAACAATCTTATTCTGGTTCCTTCAGTATACCTTCCCTTCTTTCTTACATTGACTTTATCTACCTTCCTACCTATCTGTTCATTCCTACGACCCCCCTCCTCCACCCCCACCCCTTCTGCCAACCTGTCCCTTTGCTCTTCTAATCCCCTGCCCATCCTTTTCGTTTTTTTTTTTTTATTCTTTCTCTCTTTCCTTTTCTTATTCCCCTTTTAAACTTTAGAAACTGAGGAAACTTCTTAGCTCGACGTTTTAATTTCGTTTGTCCTGGCATAGGGGGAAGTTTCGGGGGGTAGGTGGGGAGAAGAAAGAGGGGAAACTACACCGCTAAGTTCAACGCAAGTAAACGGACCGAACAGTCGATTCCTTTTGAAACGTTTCTTGGACGATACCCTATTACAAAAGAGAATAAGATGTGACTAACTTGAGAAATACGACTTAGGGTAATATCCGAACTTTTCATTTTATTCGTTGTTTGATCGGGAAAAAATTATTTCGTAAATGAAAATTGTCCTTACGAAAAGAAAGTTGGGGTGGGGGGTGACTGGGGGTGACTTTCCTCGTTTCTTTTTCTTCTTTCGTTTGATTAGTTTTTTCTTTTTGTTTTCTTTTTCGTAGTTTTACTCTATTATTTTCCTTTCTTTTGTTTTTTTTTCTCCCGCATCGTTAAACGCGAGATCATTCGCAGTAATTTTAAGAGTTATTCGTTAGTATTTAAAAAAAAAAAGCACAAAAAAGTTAGATTCGAGTCTCGCGTTCGCTTGATTTTTATTTTACATTAACAAATTTTGAAGGATCATTCCCCACGTTCTATTTACGGTTATTACGTCGTTATTATTATTATTATTAATAATATTATTAATAAATAAATAAATAAAAAAATAAATTATCTAATATAAAATCGTATCATCCAATTCGTAAAACATTGTAGAGTACTTCGATGAAGCGACAAAATTATTAATTAAATTTTGTAAAAAAAAAAAAATCAGCCCTACGAATAATATAAAATCATAAATCCGATAAATCTTTACAAAAAAAAAAAAAGAGAAAAAAAAAAAAAAACCCGATATATACACTTTCAACATTTTATCCGAACGTTGAAATAAAAGGAAAAAAAAAAAAAGAAAAAGAAAAAAAAAAAAGAAACGACGAGATATAATTGAAGAAAAAGAAATAAAAAAAAAAAAAAAAAGAAAAAAAGTATAAAGTAATACACTCGGAGCAACGTATTATGAAACATTTCCAATCATACTTATCCCTCGTAATGGTATATTCATGAAAGACAAAAGAGTAGCAAGAGAAAGAAAGAAAGAAAGAGAAAATAAAAAAAAGACGGAAAGCGAGAGAGAGAGAGAGTAAAACAGAAAGAGAGAGAGAGAGAGAGAGAGTTCATATGTTAATAATCGTTTCAGATTGCGCATATAGTAAACGGTAAGACAGGCAAGAGGTACCTGGGAGATAGTGCACGTTTTCTATGCCCGTGGGACGGTCGACAAAAAAAAAGAAGGAAAAAAAAAGAGGCAAAGAAAAAAACAAAAAAGAATACAGAAAAAGCGAGAGAGAGAGAGAGAGAGAGTGATGTGGGTGATGGGGGGTGGCAGGGGGAGGGGTAAACAGGTACGACGGTGTGTAAAGCGTATAAGAGGGGGGATGAAGAGGATAACAAAATGAGGAGGGGGTACGAAGAGGAGGAGAGGAAAAGAGATAGAGAGAGAGAGAGAGAGAGTGAGAGAAAGAGAGGGGGGGTTGGTCGGCAAGGAACGAGAAGAAAATGGAAAATATCGATTAGCCACGTAATGTTACGTACGTGGGCTCGTACATGAATCCGAGCGGTGTGGGGAGGAGGGGGATGGTAGAGAGAGAGAGAGAGAGAGAGAGAGAGAGAGAGAGAGATGGAAGATACTCAACTTACGCAATATGCACGGGCAGAGGAGAGGAGTATGCGCCACTTTTATACGCTTTATTTTTCTTGTTTTTTTCTTCTACTCGTTTTTTCTTTTTTTTTTACGTCCGTGTCTCGTTTCCTTTTTCCTTTTTCTTTCCTTTTTTTTTATACATACTTTTTCTTTTCCTCTTTCCCCTCCAGTTCCCTCCCCCGCCCCACTCATTCTTCGCATTCTCTTCTCTCGTAATCATCATCGGATAGAATTCCTCCTCCTCCTCTTCCTCCTCCTCCTCTTCCTCATATTTCTCTACCTGCTCTCCCCCCCCCTTCTCCCCCTTTCCTATCCTCCCCTACGTACGTATATACACATATTTATCTTTCCACACAGATAGACGTCAATATTCTTTATATCCAATATGTCTGCATTATTGATGAGAGAGAAATCGAACTAAAGTCACGATACGCGCATACACGGTGCTACACATACATACAGAACACGATATAGCGTATGCGTATGTGTATGTTTGTGGTGCACTGTGCATGAAGTCGAACCTAAAGCTTTGTAAATTTCTATCTATCCTACCTTTATCTATTCCATACTTATACACCTAAACATAATAAAACTAGCCATATACAACGTGTGTATGTGTGTGTCTGTGTGTGCGCATAAAAGAAGAAGAAGAAGAAGAAGAAGAAGAAGAGAAATACACATACGCAATAAGTGATGGTAAAATAGGAAAAGGATGAGGAGATGGAGGAGCTTGAGAAGGAGAAGTAGTGGGAGGGGATAGGGGGGAGGGTTAAAGGGGACGTATTAATGGTATTCCTCCTTTGGGATAGCCGCGGGGGCGAATAACGAGGACGAGGTACAGAGAAGACGAGTGGAATGGGTGGTACGCGGAGAAAAGGGGGGTGTAGAAGGTAGATAGGTGGGTCGAGGATTCGGGGTGGAAGGGGTGAGGGGAAATGAGAGGGGGAAGAGGCGGGGACGGTATAAAAGCTTGCGAGAAAAGGTGACTTACTTTCTCTTGCTTACTGCTCCTACTACTGCTACTACTACTACTACTACTAACTTCATACTATACTTACACCCTTACACCCTTACACCCTTTTGCCCAACCCCGTTAACTCCTACCTTCTAGCAGCCCTTCTTACCCCCATCCCCCTATTACACCCCCCCTTCTACCACTGGTACTAGTAGCTGCTACTTTCTTGCCTGCTGCCGCTGCTGCTGCTTCTCTTGCTTCTAAATCTCTCTCTCTCTCTCTCTCTCTCTCTCTCTCCACTCTCTTTTTCCATCGTACAATTTTCCATCAAAGAGATTTCGAAACGAGGCACGCGTGCAGAGAGCAAGATGTATAATACACAGACCAGGATCGATCTGAGGAAGCGACCTCGTTGCCAGTAGACTGCAGGAAAATTGCATTTCCCCATTACGACGAGATTAAAGTCTCGTTCCAGGTTGACGTCGTCTCTACCAATCCCTCCCCCGCCCCCCCCCCCCCCCCCCCGCCCCCGCAACCCCCTACTATTCCTCCCCCGATCCCTTTTCTTCCTCCTCCCCCTCCACCACCATCCACGATATTTCTTTTCCCTTTCTTCTTACTCACGTACTTTCTTTTATCACACAAGCGACCATCACTTCCTTTACTCCTCTTGCCCCCCCCCTCTTCATCAAGGCCCCCTCCTAACTCTCCTTAGTTCTATTAACCTCGGTTCTCTATTGCTGCCCCCCTCTCCCTTACACCCCTTCCTAGTCCCAGTTCTACCTTCATCAAGTGAGGGATTCCCCACTATCGTCCCCCCTCCCGGTTAACTCCCCCCGTTCCCCCCGTTAGACTAGCCGACCAACCCGCCCACTTCGAACGTTGCTCAGCACCGTCCTGCTAGTTTCGAAGTTTACTCGCGTTCCTATATAAGAACCGCAATTAACCGTCGACGGTCATGGGTCGAACGCCAGAAGGATGCCCTTTGGATTTGCGGTGTAAACGAAAGTAAGGGTGCAATGGAAAGGGGTCCGAATGGGTCGTTCCTAAAACACCGTAAGTAGAACTATAGTTCTCGTCTACGGACAGTAAGAGACACACACAATTTCGTTGATTTCTTTTGGATTTGTTTTCTTCTTCGAGAAATATCATTGTTTATTGTTAAGTTGGTGTTTCTTTTTTTTTGTTATCTTTGCGTCCGATCGAGAAACAATTATTTTTCCGCGTTGAGATAACAAAATACGTGGAAGTAGAAATATGAGTGGGAAGGGTTTAAGGTGGAAGAGGGAGAGAGATGGGTATACGAATGGAAAATACTTGAAAGGTGATCCTAAGTGGTTTTGAACAATTATTTTTTTTGTGATCTTTTTTTTTCGTATTATTGTTAGTATCGATTGTTCGTTCTTGTTGTTTATTTTACGTTGCATCCAATACCGATGCAATTGCGTAAGCGTTCCGTGTGTTATTTTATATATTACAAATAATAATTGTTTGTTTATTTTTTATATACAGGTAAAGGGGTTTGTTTGACGAATATACGAGACCGTTAATTAATTTAAGTTTCGGTTTAAGTATGGTAAACGTATTTTGATTCTGGCAAGAATATTTGTTTAAAATGATTCTGAGAAAATGTATTTTTTTGTTCTCGTTGTAAAAATATTCCATTGTTTTTTTTTTAGAAATTCAATTATATTTAATATCATTGTTTTATAGATATTCTTTTCTAAATTGAAAAGTTTTCGATGGGAATTATTGTAGGTTGTACATTTCGAAGTAGAAAATTTATTTTTATCGGCCCACGATCGTCGTCCACCACCTCCACCCCCACCTCCACCTCCTCTCCTTCTTTCTCCCCTTCGTAGTTTCGATTTCTTCGATCGTCTACTATTTCTTGAAGACAAACGTTAAACTCTCTTGGAAAAGGAATACGAGGAAGAAGAAGAAGAAGAAGAAGAACAGGGTGCAATTTTATAAATACTTTACTACACAGCAGCATAGTTATTTTTGTACCAATAGAAAATCGTTCTCGCCTAGGGATACTACTATACTATCTATCTTCCTAATTCTCTTCAGTGTGTCTACGTGCATTTTGAAATTTTAACATTTTTACCTACGAGTTTTCTATTCCCATTTGTTTTAACAATACGTTCGTTTGTTTTACTAAAAGTTTCTAAACATTACTTTTTCTGATCTTTCTTATTCTTTTTTTTTTTAATTATTATTACTATTATTTCATTGGACAGTATTGTTATTTATTATTTATAATTAACTTGTTAAATAAATAATGATTAATATCAAATTTTATTCTGTATAAAATAGAAATATAATATTTTTATATCATTTTTAATATTTTATATTAAAATTATTTACTAAATCATATTTTATAAACCTTTATGACACGCGATATTTTTAATTTATTATTTACAGTTAAATAAATTAATATTTCTCGAGATCAACTTAGTAAAATAGTTTCCAAAATAATTATTTATTGGAAATATTTAATAAATATGCTATATAATACATTCCCGAATACCATAAAAATTATTAAATAATTAACATTAAAAAAAAAAAAAAAAATACCAAACGAACAGATCGGACCAATTAAAAAAAAGAAAAAAGAGAAGAGAAAAACAAAAAAAAAAATAGAAAAAAATGTCGATAACAAAACTGTATAGGCAATGCAACAAACGAGGACTACTACGTTCAATTCGGTCAGTGTTTTAATCGCGAATAATAGACGTCTCTTCGACCGACGTTAACTTCCCATTTCCCCCTAAAACCCAGCCCCACCTAACCAACCCCCCAGCTACCCTTGCTCGTCCCGTTCTTCCTCATCCTTCCGGACTACGGCATCCGTGTTGCTATTATACACGCTCGCGAGAACGTAGTCACTGTAGTCGCTTTGGGACAGATTCATATAATTGAATTCGGTTCACTGAGCTTCGCTTGCTAGCTCCTGGAAACGTTCGCTCTTGCTCTGTTGCTCTTGCTATTAGAGAATACTCAAACGAAACAACACTATGTATAATACAACTATACGTGTTATATATGTGTGCGTGTATCTATACAGGTATGTGTTAACATGTATATTTGGGTATATTCTCTAAGTATTAGTGTAGTTCTATAGGTAAGTGTAAGTGTATTGGTAAATGTCTAGATGTGTGTGAATATTGGGTATATATATATATAGTAAACGGGCTAGTTTTCAACTGAACCATTGAGGCTAACGAGAGAATAACGAGCTACGACGAGGACTACAACGACAACAACGACATGGGACATAGATGACGACATAGACATTAGATGACAAAGAGACGAAGACATTACTGAAAGGAATAAAGAGATCTCTCTACGTTCGACTGGTTTGATCAATTTCAATAATGTTGTTCAGTTTAAAGTATGGAAATAATAGTAGTAGTAGTAGTAGGGTAGTTTCAATGACTATCTAATAGTATCCGGTTATTCGTATACAGAGTTAACTGTTCAACAGTTTTCAATGAGTTTAGGTTATTCTGTTATTAGTAGATTGATTAAACGTTTTTGGTGACTTGGATCTTATCATAGAATTCCATTGTGATTGCATTGTAATTTGGTTAAAATTGTGTCAAAATGGGATTACTCTTTCATAAGAATTGATTTAAGATGTTCTTATGGTTACATTAAGATTGGGTTCAGATTTGATCAAGTTTCTGTAACGTTTCTATTAGAATTTTGTTATCGGGATTTGTTGTTGATGTTCAAAGTACTGTTTGCAATTGTTAACTTCATTCTAAAAGTTTACAATATTTTTGTTGTTTTGATTAACTGGTAGTAAATATTTTAAGAAAAAAAAAAGGATTCTAACCTATAAGATATCTTAAGAAAAAGAATGGATTCTAACCTATAAGATATCGTAAGAAAAAAAATGAATTCTAACCTATAAGATATCTTAAGAAAATGAAAAGGATTCTAACCTATAAAATATCTTAAGAAAAAAGAAGGATTCTAACCTATAAGATATCTTATGAGGTTTCGTATGACTAAAAAAGGATTCTAATCTATAAGATATGTTATGAAGTTTCGTATGACTAAAAAATAATGTCAATTTATTGGTGTATAGTTTTGTTGCTGTTGTAGTAATATTTGAATGAAACAGAGTGAAAATGAAAGTTAAAGAGAGGGTGTGCGTGAGAGAAAGAGAAAGAGAAAATCGACAAAGAAGGTGGTGGAGAGGGAGAACGTTGAGGTTCAAGTAACGCTGTCAGACCGGATCCGTTTGTCCGTGAAAAGAGATGATCCGGTTCGTTGAGCAACGCGTACAAGTTGTGTTACGCGCCCTGCTGTGGTACATGTAAATGAGCGGAATTTATTCGAGACCACGTTGGAAAAGCGTTGGTAGACGCTAATCGCAAAGGTAGATCGGTTTAACGAAAGAGGGAGAATGAAAGAGAGAGAGAGAGAGAGAGAATGAAAAGAAAAGAGAAAAAAAAAGGTAAAACGAAAGAGAAGAAAAGATAGTCGATGCGAATAAAACGACACGGATAAGTCGGATAAGCCGATCGGATAAATTTACGGTTCTAAATCGAAGCCAAAAAGTAACATGAGAGGAAACTGGATATGCGTGGTTATCAGCAAATATTGGTATTAAGTTGATAAAGATGAAAGAAACTTTTTCATCATTTGGATCGTAATCTAATTTTCTTTTATATGTATATATTTTTTTTTCTTTTTATATCATCTTTATAAATTAAATGTTTACAGGTTATATTTCATTTATGATAGTATTGTGTTAATCAACGTTTAACAACTATTTCATAAATTGTATCCTAAATAGTAAATTATTACATACTATTTTACAAAGTTAACCAAACAAGTTATCAAAATAATATCATCAACTAATCGTACTATTCTAAATAGTATCTCAAACAATAAATTATTTCTATCGAAACAATATTAAATATTACTATACAAAATAATACAATACTCAACGAAAGAAAATACATACTTTAGATAAAGTAATTATATAATCAAAATTATAACAAAAGGAAGTTATTAAACGAATACAAAAAAAAATAGAAATGGAATAATTTAACACTCTAACTAGTGGTATATAATAAGAGTCATAAACGATTTTGCGAACTTACAAATGCTACTAAAATTTCCTACCGAATGAGATAGAAACGTAACGACGATGAAAGAGAAAGAGAAAGGGGAACGGGGAGGATGGGATGAGAAAGAGTGAGAGGGTGAAATGAAACTCATGGAACAGGGAAGATAGCATCTAGTATACGAGTACGCGTAACACACACGCATGTTCTACGTGAGAAGTGTGAAAACGTATAAGGGAAACGACGATGTACGAGTATTAAGCGTCGGCACTTATCTGCGACACGTTTACCGACACATTTTCCCTTTCTCTCATTTCCTCTCTCTCTCTTTCCTTTTCTTTCTCTATCTCTTCTGCGTGTAGCTCGTTTTCGAGAGATCGAACGAACCCCATCAAGGCAAACTTCACACGAAGAACATGCTTCCTAAGAGTGTGAGAGATTGAATTCGCAAATATTGCTTCAAGGCTTTAAGTCCTGAACGATCTTTCTTAACTTAACTTTATCTTTTAAAGATATTAAAAGTGATTTATAGACACGTATATATTACTATGATTATTATTATCGGTAATATATTTTTGACTATCAGTTTTATTCTAAAATAGTACTCAAACAAATCTCTAATAAATGGAATATTGCAAATATTAGATATATATATCTAATTTTTGTTAATAATATTTAATAAATAATATTACATAATTTTATAAATAAAATAAATAAGAAGTGTATTTAATACTCACCGCTAATTTGAGAAGACGTTCAGAGGCCTTGGCAACATCCATGTTCTATAAAATCAAGAAAAAATAGAAAACATTATTTTATTAAATATTTTCTTATTATATTTATGATAATCATGATTAAAACATTACTCAATTATTCACCGAGTATTCTAAGTAGTACAGATCAACCTCCTTTATACGATCATAAAGTAGAATAAGTCAAATGTCTATCAATGATCAGACATTTTTAAGTAGTAAAAGTCAAACGTTTATCAATGATCAGACATTTTTAAGTAGTACAAGTCAACGCCCATATATGATCAGACATTAAGTAGAACAAGTCAAACTTTCCAACATTTTTAAGTAGTACAAATCCAGCTCTTCCATCTGATCAGACATTATTAAGTAGTAAAAGTATATAATTATTAAAAACATAATTCTACTTATATTAATCATTGATATAACAATAAATTGTTTAAAAATTAATCGACATATAAGATTTGAACGGAAATCAGTGAATGATTCGAAGCTTTTGGTTGGTATTGTATAATATAAATATAAAAAGTAAGGGAAAATACGTGAAAGAGGAAATGGAAGAACGTGGCCTAGCGTTCAGACGAAGGGATGACGACGGATAGAAAACAAAAGAAAGTTTGAAAAAGAGACGCGTGGGCAAAACACGTCGACGGATGCGAAATGAAACTTTCTAATTGGACTCGGGTGTATAGCTTTACGCTCTACAGGCTATCCTGAAGTTTCTCTCTCCCTTTCTCTCGCTCCCTTTCTCGTTTTCTCTTTCTGTTTCTTTCTTCCTCTCTTTCTCTCTTTAACTTTGTTGAAAGAACGAAAATAGCCCCGTCGAGTGTTTGTAAAAAGTCGTATAAAATTCGGCCCCTTTTTAAAAAACTTCACCGAAAATGTTTTCTCCCGTTTTTTTTTTTATCAACGCGAAAAAGGTCGTGACCTCGAGCGTGAAATAACGCAGAGCCCTTATTGAAGTATTAAAGATTAAAACAATGCGACGAAGAATAATGGAGGTGAGAGGGGGATAAATTGTTTTTAAAAAATTCTATTTTCCGTTCTCATCAATTTAAATATAGTTTAAGTATAGCTAATCAAAACTAAATGAAATTAGAAATGAGCCATTCGTTATAAAATATTACGTAGGAGTATAATTCGTTTATAATTTTTCATTACAAACATTTGTTGTATGAATAATAAAAGATATTTCATTTTCGAAATGGCAATTTATTTTTCAACAATACGCGAACGAAATAATATTGCGAAATATTTCTTGTTTTTCATTGTTTTCGTATAAAAATTTAAAAAGAAAAAAGAAAGATAAATAAACCTTATATATATAATACAAAATATGTGAACAATATCTGAGTTTAATTTTAATGATCGAACCACGCACGATGGTCACGTTTTAAAATTAAAAATCAAAATTATCTGTCCATCGAACGAACTACTAGCAATATAATAATAATAATAATAAAAATACACACACACGCAAGTAGGAAAGAGAGAGGGGAAGAAAAAAAAAAGAAAAAGAAAAGAAGAATAGTAGAAATCAAGATAAAATCAGTAAAAAGGGAAACGGTAGCAGAAAATTTGCCTAGGCATGTACATTCGAAAATTCGAACGAATGAACGAACGAACGAACGAACGTAGAAACTAACGTTAATGCTCTCTTCAACATTTATTTCGTGTAATACCTCTCAACGATCGAATATCGGTCGTTACATTGCGTTCTTCCTATTATCGTTTGACCATTGTTACACCGATCTTCCTCTCGGTTTAACGATACCGAAATGAAATAACTATCGTGTCACGGGTTATTTTGTTTTCCAATGAATATCAAAAAGTCGGGGAAAAAACATATACACGTTAAACATATACGCAACGTATAAAAGCGTGTGACTTGCGAAACAAAAACCAACCGAAGGTAAGCTTCGCTCGTTGTGCAAATGTTTAAAAAAAAATTGAAAACAATTTTTTAATTTGATCCTGCATACTAAAGTAATATTTTTTCAAACAAATGATACAAAGAGAAAGGGGTGAATGTGAGAATAGAGTGGGGTGCAAGTGACGAAAATAGAAAATAAATTCTAAACGAGTCTCATCTTTCCCACAAGTTCCACACCGTTTTATTCATTTTATTATACTTTCATTTTTTTTTATTTCTTCTTTATTTAATTCTTATAAACTAAAACTTAAGACGAGAAGTTAAGGATGGTGTAAACGTGAAATAAATTTTGATATAAATTTCATTATTTAATCCCTCCCCTTTACCCCTATTTTTATTCCCATTCGTTACAATAATGCACACTGAATGTGTGTTTTATTTTTAATTTATTCATACTTTTTATTTCCTTTAAATTATTATCTATTGTTTGGTGTTAGAAAGTATAGTCTGTAGGATTAAAAAATGATTGTTGAGTTTATTTGACGAGATTTTAAATAGAATTATTATATA